>NC_052535.1:78310403-78635176 GCF_016699485.2 Gallus gallus
TATCAAAAGCATTCATGGTTTGGGTACAGGTGAATGGAAAGTGAAAACCTCTGTATTGTCTATCAAATATAATCTGTTAACACCCACTCCAAGCAAAATTTGGCTTTTTTGGGGGCTGCTTCCTGAAATCCACGAAATAAAAACTGAGGCCATGGCATCAACTCAAAACATACCACTGAAATAGCCCCTGGTTAGAGCCTGCCTGCTCGTGGGCAGCTTTCTGGGTTGAGGTGTGAAGAGCTTGAGGCTTTCTCCTTCGTGCTGGGTGCTGAGGTCCAATCTCAGCTCCCACCAGGAAGCGGAGGCAAGCACAGTGAGAGGCAAGCTGAGAGCCTTGGTCTTTTTGCTCAGGGACTTGGCTTAGCAGAGGGTTGTTAGAGTTGGGGTAGTATGGTTAGGCTGACGTTGGATTTGATGATCTTTAAGGTTTTTTCCAACCTGAGCAATTCTGTGATTCTATTTTCCCATTCCAACATTGGTACCAAAGACGTAAACACTGCAAGAGCAGCTGCATGCCCTGCCAGATATCACTGACTTCAGGACTATAACTGTGCTCTTCTACTGAATGTCTACTTTAGGGAACAGCATTAAATATTTCATTAATTACATAAATATCCCTTCTAATTACAGAATAAAATACTCCTGTGTATAATCCTATCAGATATTTGTCTGAAAAAACCACCATCAACTATATTTCTCTGCAGAATAAAATTGTTCGATTATTTATTGTTATTATTGTTTATTGATCTTTTTTTCAAAGGAAGAACTGAAACATTCTTTGAATACTTCTTACTCTTCTACTTCAGTATTGCTCAGTTAGAAATACAGAAATTATTAGTGGTCTTTTGCTATTGCTAAGACATGTTGTTGTTTACCATTCTTAAATAAACTTTACTACTGTCTTTAGTTTTGTCTGCATATAGACACAGTTAGCTTATGTCAGTGTTGTCCTTTCACTCACTTGGATTTAAATGCTGGAAACTTTTGATGCCCTGATAGCGTCTTTCGACAACACAGAAATGCAATGAACTGTGTGTGCCCTGAAGCACAGACCTTCAAAATTTAGAATAACATGAGTTCACAATGAAGGACATTTTATTGCCTTATTATTATACTATTATGGGAAATAGTCTTGGGAGGAATGAGCATATTAAGAAATTATTGTTCATTTGAGTCAGAGGTCAAATCAGAGACCTTACTGCAAATGTATAGAAATTATCTTTACAGCTCCTAGAAGGTTAGATGGAGTTCAAGGCCAAGCATTCATAGAAGAGAGAAAGGTCAAATTATACATATGATAATACTTGGTGACAACAAAGCCAAAGGTCAAGTCTGAGGCATTATTGTTGCGCATACAGAGAAAATTACCATTCAGATATCATATGGCATTCGTGCTGGCTCTGGGGCCAGATTCTCATCCTGGTTCAGTTGCTGTAAAATGAATGATTCCTGTTATGCACCTGTGCAGGGAAAAGACTGATTTTGTTCTTGGTTTTTTACCTATAGTTCACTGAAATTTCCAGTAGATAAAGTAAACAGGCTCCCTTTGATACATTTGTCATTTCCATTTCTGTGTTTTAGCACATGTAGACTTATTTTCAGAACATAATTCTGCTGCAAGAATTTCTGTTTTGCAGTATGTATGCAGCCTGGAGTCCTAGACAAAAAAAAAGGCACAGTCTCATAAAATCTATATAGTTAAGAAAATTACATATTGTGACTGACAGGAAAAATGCAGATATGCTTGTACACGTTCTAGACAACCATTATTTTAGAGGTGTTGCAAACCCTTTTTCAGTCTGTTATCAGAGAAACTTTTAAGTGTTCTCACTTTGAAAGGTTTTAATTGAGTTGCTTTCCTTGGATAAATGAAAGAATATATGAATCATTTTTAAACACATTTGTTCTTCTAAGTTGCTTAAGATCCTCTTGAAAACAACCCATTCAGGTAACTACTCTCAGAGTTGAAGAAGGGAGGCATCCAGCTTTTAAAACAAACTTTTTGCTGATGTAAAAACTTATAGTGTCTGCTTAGGTCAAGTAAAATGGTTCTCTGCAAACCAACAGGCAAAGATGTTCTAATGTAGAGTAAAGTATAGTGGAAACAGTCACCTGGGAGCATGTTCAGACAGTCATGTAACTTGTGTGTTTATTATATTGTTCTTGGCATTTTGAAGCAATTTAATATTTCTATTGAGATATTTAATAAAAGGCCCAGAACCATGATGCAGGAAAAGTATTATCTCTACTGGCCACTTTTCTGTAATGTTCTGTAAATTATACCACAATGTAATTTTTTTTTTTAATAACAATAATAATACAAAGTAAAGTAATGTTGCTGTTAGAAACCAATTCCACATTAATTATCTTGTCATTTATTCAGACGTACTTATCATTAGACTCTGGAAAGACCACTAAATACAGAAAAATTCCATTGCATGACTACATAAAGATGCAGAAAAAAATCAACGTACTGTTTTTATCCTGATGTGTGTATATGCACAGGTACCCGCAAACATACAGTTTGATTCAAAATCAGCTTAAGTCATTTGGTTTCATTTTCTATCATTTTATTAACAGTAAAATATACTTGACTAGAAATAAGGTGTTTTCTAATAATGAAAAAATATGTAGCATCAATGTGGTTGAAAACAATATTGCAGACTGTGAGTGATTGAAGTGGTGTGTCCCAGCAAACACTACTGCATTTCATACACTGATTGCTGCCCTGACTGTGACTTCAGCAGGAGCTGTTGCATACTTTTGCCAGCAGACCTCTCCATGCTATTTAACACGTAGCTGCAGTATCTGTTGAATTATGTTACCTTCTGTCTCAAAGTCCTGAAGGAGTCATGGATGACTGGGTTCCTTGCGCTTCAGGTTTGCACCACTATGCCAAGAGTTACAGTGGTCTAAGTACACCTTGATCTTCAGATATCGAGTCACCATAGGGATATGTTATTTGAATAACTGTTCTGCATTCATAATGTAGTGGTGGCAGTGACTCAGTGCTGACCACCTTCAGCCCAGTAATTGCTGGAAGATCCCAGCCAGGGCCTGGTGCTGCTGGGGATGCTGTATTTTGTAGGGCACAAGGGTCACTGTTGGTTGTGTTGCAATGTTGTTAAAGATCCCAGCAAATGCATTTATTTTTTTCCTAGGCAAGCCAAGTTTGGATATAACTATCTGTTCGAATTCACTTCTGCCTGCCTTTCTCACAGCCTTCCAGGACAGCCCAGAAGGGGAGCGAAGAGGACAGGAGAGCAAACCAACAAGAGCAATTGCTTCTCTCCGTGGCAGAGCAGCTGGCCCCATCCAACTGACATCCAGGATGACGTCTGTGGCTGACGTACCACCGCATTGCCTTTTCCAGGGTTTTTTTTTTAATCTCTTCTGTTTTTCCCAGCCAGATCAGTTCACCGATCTGGTTCGTTGGGCAGGCACAGAGCCATGCAGGACAGCCAGCGGGGGAACTGGCAGCCCCTCCTCAGCTCTCTGCACCCCTACAGGTACACTCTTGGGGCTGATGCTGCCATTTGATAAAAATGCTGCATTTATATAGCAACAAGAAAAGCTATCTGCCTTCTGGCTTCCCTCTTGTCCTCCCACTGCTTTCAGTGCATGGTGGTCTCACACAGCTAAGGTGAGAAGCAGGCAACAGTTTGGGAAGAAAAATATCCTCTTATCCTATGGGGATACCACACTTGAGCCAAATCCAACCACTTGCAGCCTCCTTTGAAGGCAGTGGCCAGAAAACACTTATTTCTGGGCTGTGATGCTGGCACAAGTGCTTTTGGCTTCTGCACACCCTATGGCCAGGTACTGAAATAGCTTCCAGAAACCTCAACATGCAGGAGATGTGAAGCACTTAGTGCCAGAAATTTTGTTCTCTCTAGTATGGATCAAGTCAGGTACAAATATCAAAGAACTGCCAAAGTTACCTGCTGATTAGAGAGAAAGAAAAGGTTGGTTTTGAAATGCAAACAGCAAATCTTACATAAAAGCCACAGAGAGAAAAACAAATCTTTTTTTTTTTTCTGATTATTCCCATGTATTTAATTTTTTTTCTAACCATTTTCATGTATTTCATGTGGAAAGTTAATATTATCTTTGTTCTTTAATTTCAATTTGTCTATTTTTAAGACTAATAAACACCCAGTAAAGATATCAGAAGGCTTTCTCCGTCTTTCCTTAAAAGAGCATTTTGAAAGGGGCTTATCCTATATCTAGCAAATTCTAATCCCTATGAGCTAAACTCTGGAAGCGGGGGAGGAATGTAGGTAGAAAGCTTTTCTCTTTCAAAGTCGGAGGGTAATAGCACGTCCTTTCTATTCCAAAGTCATAGTGAAGACAAGTTCCTCTTGATGAAAGCGCACAGTTAATCCATCTCAGGATTGGTGTCTCCATGCAGCACCCTGGGGAACTAGAATAAAAAGAAGTGTTTTTCGCCTGGTGAGCTGTAGAGTTACAGTGCAGGAAAATCCTTGTTGTACAGTACGCTATATTGTTTCGCTAATGTATTTTTTCTGTGCTCTGAATGAAGCGCTTATATGCAGTTAAATTGGCTTTGATGCAAGGGATGAAACCAGGCTGGTGTCAGTGATCTGCCTCGCAGCAGAACAAGCTATCAGCTGATGGATCATGTTAAACCACAGCCTCCACGCCCGCTGGCAAGCCAGCAGAGCAGGGAGCAAGGGTACTTCCAGCAAGGCAAGTCTATCTTCTTCAGTAGAAGACATTTGACAATGCTTTTTTCTCCCTTTTTATTGCGTTTTTCAGACAACGAGCTTTGGATGTGAGGCCTGATCTCCTGCGGTAGGCCTCAATATCCAGCCTTACCCATGTGGCTCACTGGGCACTAGACGCTGTGCAGTAAGGGCATGGACACATGCAACGGGAGAGTGCCCATTTCACTGATTTTATCACTTTATATTGCTATATTTCTTTATTATAGTGCCTCTCAATATTCAGTGAAGGCTGACATGCTGAATTCTGCCTTTCTACTCTGTGCTGGTGAAACCTCACCTAGAGTATTGCATCCAGATGTGGAGTCTTCAGTACAAGAGAGGTGTGGACCTCTTGGAGCACATCCAGAGGAGGATCACAAAAATTCTCTCCAAAGGAATGGAACACCTCCCCTATGAGGACAGGCTGAGAGAGCTGGGGCTGTTCAGCCTGGAGAAGAAAAGGCCACAGGGAGACCTGAGAGCAGCCTTTCAGTATCTAAAAGAGGGTATAAGAAAGAAGGAGACAGACTCTTTCGCAGTGTCTGTTCTGTTAGGACACAGGGAAAATGTTTCCAGACCAAAAGAGTGGAGATTTAGATTGGATATAAGGAAAAAGTTTTTCACTCTAAGGGTAGTCAAGCACTGAAACAGGCTGCTCAGTGCTGTGGTGGCTGCCCTGTCCCTGGAGTCCAAGATCAGGCTGGACAGGGCTCTGAGCAACCTGACCGAACTGTGGGTGTCTCTGTTCATTGCAGTGGAGATGGCCTTTAAAGGCCCCTTCCAACTCAAACTATTCTGATTCCATGATTCTATTTGCTGTTACAGAGCTGGTCAGATGCAAGGAGTAAGAGTGATACATTTTTAAAAGACATGCCCATAATGTATTTGTATGTCCAGAGAACTAAGTGCAGCCAGGTTGTGTTTTCAGCTTCAGAAAAACATTTATTTGAATATTCTCTTCTGCTTTCTATAGAGTTGTTGTTGTATCTAAAACCAGATGGATATACAGAAAGCTCAGCTCCAGGTGATGAAAAACTTTCAAGAAGCAGTTCTTTGGGACTAATTGGAGAGTGCTTCACCAATCAGTTCAATCTGTCACTGCAGCTGATATGATGGGTTTTCCAGTCAGCTGATGCTGGGTATAAACAAACATCATGTGAGGCTCATACTAGTGATACAAACTCGTTCATTACAGAGTATACATGGCACATGAAATCCCAAAATGACCTTCTAGCCTTAACTAACCGTCTTAAAAATATTTTCTAATGAAATAAAAACAACCATAAAATAGAGCATAAATACAGTACAGAGAAGCCCATGCTATTTTGCTTGCTGATGCTTATGGAAGGATGAAGTGGAACAGATTGCCCAGAGACATGGCTGCCCCATTCCTAGAGTCATTCAAGATCAGGCTGGATGGAACTGTGAGCACCTGACTGTGCTATAGGTGTCCCTTTTCATTGCAGAGGAGTTGGACCAGATGGCCTTTAAAGGTCCCTTCCAACTCAAACGATATCATGACTCCATGAAAGGCTGCTCTTTGACTTGCCACTTGGTGTTTTGCTGAGGCATTGAGTTGGCTGAGCTTTTTTGCTTTTTCTTCCTCTCACAAGAATCTTCTTTGCCTTGTTCAGCTTTTCCATCAGACTGCCAGACTGGCATTTGCTCTGATGGCAGGGAAAGCTAAGTGGCTTCATTTGTTCTCAAAAATGGAGAATTTCCTCGTATCTGGGGCTTGTCCTAGTAAACCTGGCTCTGTCTCAGAAAAATTAGTGCTGTCTGTTTTGCAAACCTCATCACATCACCGTTAAAAGAACAGTCTGGGCGATGACTGGAGAAATCATCTGCTCTAACGTTTCATTATTATAATGCAGCTGTTAAAGCAATTCCTTTCCCTTTTCTTTAAAGCTTTCTCTATCCTCCAGAGCAGAAATTTGTCTGGAAAAAAAAAAAAAGCTGTGGTTCCATTTATAGATGCCAATAAGCTGCTGTAACATTTGATCCATATATTTTGATTAAATACAGTCTTCTGAAAGCCTGCTTGTTCTTACTTTCACCTGACAGTTATTTCGTATATGTGTACTGTTTTAGTAACAGTGTCCTCTTCATCTTTTTAGGATCATTGTTCCAGATTAATTCTTGGTTTGTTTGGGCAAACAATAACACCATATCTGTTGATCCTTCATGGGTTCCAGCTTGGTGACTTATGAAGGCTTTTGACTGAACTCTGATTTAGAAATTTTTGGATGAAAGTGTTTAGATGAAAGGTTAAATTGTTATCCTTTTAATACAGGCAGTTAAGCGTGTTTTGGGATCAAGCCTCTGAGGATCCTGAAGTGCTGGATAACATTCATGAGTTTTACTGAAGAAATGTTTTGAACTTTTCTGAGATACTTGAGCCTAAGTGTAGTTGACCACCCACTTCTGTTACTCACACAGCTTACTGAAACAGACAAATAACTCACAAATATGTTAGGTGAATAACTTAGTTAAATAAATATCTGAAGGAGGTGAATCAATTGGTTTCTATTGCTTGCCTAATTTCTCAGATTCCAAGAAATATGACTATCCAATTTTTTGAGGTCATGTCTTTATACTTCTAGCCTCAAATTCGCTCATTTCCTTCTTCTCTGCAAATGGGAACTGTTATGAGAACAAAAATTTGGCTAGAACTGATTTCTATAGCCTGGCATGCATTATGAAAGTGCTGTCATCTTCCATTTTAATCACTGTTTTGTTTTTTTTTTTTTCGTTAAAATGCAGCCATTTAACCATTAATTAGCATGCTTACATCTTTGTGGAGTCTCAGTCTTGAAGCAATATATGAAATGTCAAGGAGGTAAGAGCAAAGGTTAAAGATACTTGATGTCTTACAGTTAAGATGGAGCCAGAAGAAGTTTTTTATGTTTTTGAAGAGAGGTTGCCATTCCTTTCAGAGCAACTGTGATTTCACTTTTTTTCATTACAGCGCTGCATGCATTAGTCTCCTACAGGGCAAATTGCTTTATTTAACATGCCACAGAAAGCTACTGCTGTTGCATCACGGAGATGGAATGCTTCTCTTAAACTGTAATGCCAATAATTGCCTTTGGACTTCCACACAAAGAAAGTTTTGGTCTTCAAACTGTCTGGAAGAGTTTGTCTGTAATTGCTGTAATGTACAATCTCTCCTAGAATGAAAAGAAAAATGACATATATTTAGAAAGTTCAATAAGAACAGTGCAAACAAGCAATGCCATTATCCAAGGCAGTGAATGAGCCTCATGTTCTGAGGCTGAGCCTCAGAAATTATTTTATTGCACATGGTGAGCAGACACATTGTTAATATAAAAGTATAACAAAAGCAGTTGGAGTAACCGCAAGAACACCCTCTGAAGCATCCATGTTTGGTTAAACATATTTGTCTGAATTCATACCAGGCAACCGGACTGACAGATTATTTACGTCTGGATTCTCCCACTCCAGGCTGACGCACAGCAGAAGAGGTATATCCCATTTACACATGGAAAAGTTAATTGCTTTCAAACTTCGGAAGCATTTAAAAAGCAAAATAGCGTGCATTTTCCAAGTCTTGAAACTGTTAAAATTCTACATGCACTTTGAGGAAGATTTCCTGGCCCAATCTCTCCACCCTCAGTAAGTCACCCTCATGAGTTTGACCCACCTACTGCTAACTTTAGAGCCCGACCTTCAATTTTGGCAGGTTTTGGCTGTCTCTATTGCTGGAATAGGTGAATTTTTAAAAAAGCAAACAGAAATAGAAGTTATCAGAGTGAAAGAAAGACATCAGTGACCCAAAATGCTCATTGTGGCTTAACAAGATTCAGTGTCATTTCCTGAGAGCAGTGGGAAGTTGGCTTACCAGTACTGGTAGCTCTTAGCAGATACAATCTTCTGGGAGCCAGAAGCTGTCTGCAGATGGGGGAGGCTGGAAACCCCTCTCCTGGTGCTGTGTAGCTGCAAGGATAAATGGAAACCCCAAAGGGAGAAGGAATAATTCATCCTTTTTAACTACAGAACTTGATAGGACGTGAAAAGGGTTGTTAAAACTCTGAGAGATAATCTTCTGGGGAGGGAAGAAAATTCTAGATCAGATGTTTGCATATGACTTTTGCTGCTGCCTCATCATTTACAACCTTTTCCACACATGAAATGATGATTTTGTGTGATCCTCTTAATTATTATGGAAAATAACTGCTCTGTCATAAATGTCAAGCTGTCTTCAAACAAGAAATACTTAATGGAAACAAAAGAATTCCAAGAAAGATATCTGTCATGTCTTCTCATGAAAAAAAAAAAGTTCTTAGTATTAAAACTAAGGAGAGGAAAAAAAAACACTTTAAAATACACTTTCCTCTCAGTAAAATATGTGTCAACATATCCTGATGGCATCAGCATATTGATGAGTTTTCCTGGCATGCTGCATTCCAAAATGATTTTTTAAATGAGACGTCCTCTCCTACAGCCACATCTCACGTCCCATCTCTGGAGCAGCCCCCCGACCCTTTGTGATGCCTATTGATAACAAGTTCAGGTGTCTGGGCAACAGGTAAAGCACACTGTGGGCTCTGTAATTATGTCATGGGTAGTTCTTCTTGCAGCTTTATCCTTGTAAGAGTGAGCAAAGTATGGGGTCAGATGACAAATGGTAGCTTTGGGACTTATTTTCTGTGAACATCTGAAAACATCAGTGCCTGTGTGATCTCTGGTAAAGGAACTGAGCATGGTTTGACCTTCCTTATAGAAGTGACAGCACTGGAACCCAAACATATTGTGTTCCTAAATTATTTGAATGGTGGAAAGTTGTACAAGACGTGGAGGTTAATACTGCAGGAGAAAGGATCTGGGTGTTGTGAAAATAGTTGATATTTTGCCTACTGAACTTCAGAGGAGGAGAAAGAGATGGGATGCCCTAAATATTCTAGGGTGACTCAAATATTAATTTAACATTTCCCTCGGTATAAACAGTTGAAAAACTGTAGGTTCTTCGAAGAGAAAATGAGCTTAACTGTTGTGGTTCTGTTCAAATAAGGGTGAGCAATGTGAAATAAAAAGTAGTTTTGACAAAATATCCTAATGCTTTATTAACTGGAAAGAGATTGAAAAAAAAAAATGAAGCAAATGTGATAGCATTTGATTTTGGCTTATCCAAGAGTACATTCTTTTCAGTGAAAAACCTGCTTTAGACTGTGATGATGTAGCTAGAACTACTCAGAGGATAACTACCAGACAGGGAGTCCTTTCCAGCTCCACCTCCTTGTAAAAAATTTCCCTATAATCTTCAGTTCCCTTTTCCCCATTCCTCGTGAAAAAAAAGAAATGCTGGCACATCCATATTTATCTCCTCTCTTTTTCTTTCCAAACTTTTGCTCGGCACATCCTCATCCTGTCACAAACTCACTTTGCATCTGGATGTGTATCCTCCCTTCGTTCCCTGTCACCCTACACCCTGATTTTATTCAAGCCTTCACCTCTTTTCTGATCACCCTGCTACTCTGCGTCTCCTCTGGTTCAAGTGGGACACCTATGAAAGCAAGGCAGAAAACGGCAGGGCAGGCTTGAGAGACTAGAAGTAATTCACATACATGAGCTGTTCTGAGAGGACTCAATCATTGTTTGGTTTAAAATAGGGTAAATCTGCTGACATAAAAAAATTGTCAGCAATTTAGAACTTCTCAGCTTCAAACTGGCTCACACTTGAGATGTCTATGTGTGAGAGAGACAGAAAGCAAAATCTGAAGTGATTAGGTTGTTGGCTTTTATTTCTCTCTGAAATCCAGCAAAATCTGACAATGCGGAACACTGTTCTGAATTTTTATCTGCAAATGTCACAAGGCAAAAAACTGCACAAAAATCCTTCCTCCAAAAAATAATTGGGTTCTTGTGCAGCAGTACTACATCAAACTTGTGTGGAAAATTCTAGTCTGATACATAGCTTTGGTCCCCTCTTACAAGCAAGCTGTGGTGCGTCCTGACTCACGTTGTTACTGACATCTACCTGAAATCATCTACTGACCATAGTTATATCCATCTGCTGCTGCTGCTGAACCGCTGTACTTCACACTAATTGCAATCCCTGAGATAGCTGTATTTTTGTACTCAGTGGGAGAAGAGCAGATTTACTGAGGATTTGGCAGTCACAATACAGACCTATAAACACTTCACTACAGATGAATCAGTGATGTGTGAAATCGTTCTTTTTTCTCCAGTTCATCTGCTTCAAAAATACATATCTTTATTTCTGTTTGCTCCTTTGGTTTGCTCTGAAGTTCCCTTACACCATTACATCTTTGCCAGGATTACACGATGAAATATTCAGTGTTCCTCAAAATTGCACACAGTTCTGAGAACTTTCTTCCCATCAGCCCCTCCATTCCCTCCCTCTTCCTCCCAGATTCACATAGATCAAAGCAAATGAAAGGGCAACAGTGGTAGTTCTGCTGCTTGGATAGGCACTCTGATCTGCTAGAATACATATGTGAAGCAAAGGAATCTAATATATATGCATAAATATATATATATATACATATATACATACACCAAAGAGTGGTTCTCAGGCAGCTCTTTTGTGCAGGGATCATACACTTGACACCATGCCTTATGTGGAATGCACATCAAATCACCTGGAGACTCCACATCAATGGTAGTTATGCGCATGCATGTACCACAAAAAGAGCAGTTCCTTGAACCAGCTGGGTGCATGAGGCAAAACAAAAAAATGTCTGAAGAGTGTAAACCTGAAGGAGTATACCAACTTTCCCTTTTTTCTGCTCTTTTACACCTTTTTCTTGTTATTAATTTTGATGTTTTAATGGATTTTATTTTATTTTGTTTTGTTTTGTTTTATTTTATTTTTTTAAACAAGACAGTCACAGTGCAGCCAGTACTTTATTTTATAAGGTTCTGCCCTTAATCTAACACATCTGTGTTATCTGATCCAAGGCTGCCCATAGGACAGAGGGCCAGACTTTCAGCTCCCATGTGCTGGTGCTGTGGACTTCAAACTGCAACAAGTTGATGACTTGTTCTTGTTTGTTGTTGAACTCTTAAGTGTTACCATATTTTTCCTTAACTTTTACTGAAGCCCATACCAAGTACCACTCAGATAAAATGATTTCCTCTGTGCTGAGCTGATTTTTGCTCCAGGCTGGCATTTACTAATTTCAGGGAAGTTATGCTATCACAGCAAACAGGAGCAAAACAAACCCTTTGTAGGAGCCAAGGGTATTCAGTATTTAGAAAAGAGTTTTATAGCTCAGAACTGAGTGCCAGCTTAAGGTCTATTTGCTTCTTTCAGCTAGGAATGGCAGGACAAATAAAATACAATTAAAAATAAACTAGGAAGGTGATTGCATGTCAGGATGAAGTGGGTAAAGTATCTTTCTGAGATGGAGAGGTGTGAGGATGGCAATAGGGGCAATTCACTCAGAGCACACGCACCCAGCCCCAGCTTTCTTTCCACCCTGATCCCATACATGATGATAATACTTTGTTTTGGCTGACCGAATTTTCAGCAAATGTGTGATGTGTTGTTTTTAATTAGAACCTCTGGTATTGCAGTCAGCTTAACAGTGAATCCCCACACAGTTGGCAGATGCACTGAGCATGAAGCCTGCAAGGATGAACTGAAAAAAATAAAGGAAGATAAGTGATGAATTACTCAGTGCAAGGTGTGCAATGGGCTGGCTGCTAAGTCTGATGTTAGCTCAGACATCTACAAAGATGTCCTCATATATATCCAGGAGATATGGTGCATCCCATGATATTTTTAAGGCAGAAGAAGAGAAATGACTGCAAGCCACATGTGGCTTCCCTGTGGGGTGCTGATGCCAGGGGAGAGGGAAGGTCCAGCATTATGCTGTAAAATCTTGTGTCCATAACATGATGTTGGAGTGAGCATCAACAAGACCCACACTGGTGGGTCAAGAGACTAAGAGCAAGGGCAGAGAAACAGCCCCAGAAGAGAGAAGAACAGACGGCTTCACCTCCTTGTAGGAGAAAAGATCAAACATTGTTTAATTTAGGATCGTACAATCATAACCTCATAGAATCATTTGAGTTGGAAGGGACATTTAAAGGCCATCTGGTCCAACTCCCCTGCAATGAACAGGGACACCTACAGCTCCACCAGACTGCTCAGAGCCCTGTCCAGCCTGAGCTTGGATGGCTCCGAGGATGGGGCATAATTAAGTATTAAAACAATCTTTGAATATGAATGATGACTTCTTCATCCTGTAGTGCTTCCAGCTACCTCTTTGGAAGCTATGTTTTATCCGAACACATTTTTTTAGCTCAATACTGCTGCAACTGGGTGAAATGAAGTGGCTTGTAACGTATATAGGAAGTCATATTAAGCAATCTGATGTTTCCATCAGTCCTTAGACATTATAAATGAACCCAGAAAATTCTCAGGGTGATGACAGATGTGAAGACTGCAATTCCTGGAGTAAAACCCTCCATTTCAAGCAGTGGAACCAGAATGCCAAGATCATGCCTGACCGTTGCATGGTTTCACTGCCTTCTGCAAGATAGCATCGTCTGCAAACCGGCCTCTTCTATGCAGATTAAGAGCAGCCCCTGGGCCCTGGCGCTCTGCCAGCCCGACCCTCCTCTAAGCAAAGCTCCTGGCTGGGATCAGCCCTTGGCTCCACATGGGGAGGGCTCTCCCTTGTTTAGTTCCCAATGATGCAGACACAAACTGGAAGCACTCCACGTTTAAGGATTGCACCCCACGATGGCATTTTTATTTTACTTTGATTTTTTTTTTAACTTTAGTAACTGAATCAAGTAATTTCCTTCTCTCACATAAAGATACTTGTAGTATTTCCTTACAAGCAAAGCTTTCAATGACATGTTGCTTTTACGGTGCTGAGCATCCCAGCCACGTGCATCTGGAGAAGCCTCTGACTGATTCTGCTATCAGTACCTTTGACTTTCTGGTCTGTTTCAACATTTTCACAAGTTTATCTCTCTGTAAGTGACCCATCTCTATGAACCCTGCAAACTGATAGGAGCTACTAACTAAAAGGAGCATTTCAAATGTTCACTTCAGATGCAGTTTAATTTTTAAAAATCCCATGGAGGCAACATGGAAGACCCAACCCAAGTTCTACATCAGTCTTCCAGAGCACAACATAAACATAAGTGAAAAGAGATCAAAAAGATGCAAGAAGAATTATGGTAGATTCCTAGATGGGAAGTGTGAGAATATTCCAAATCCCCAAGGCCTACTTTATGTACTTCATTCTAAGAGTTGCCATGGATTTCAATGGGATGTACTCCCATGAAATTATCAGAAATTTGCAAAAGTTCTTTACAGGCACTTGGGGACTCATCTGAAACGTGATGAAGGGAAGGGAAGGGAAGGGAAGGGAAGGGAAGGGAAGGGAAGGGAAGGGAAGGGAAGGGAAGGGAAGGGAAGGGAAGGGAAGGGAAGGGAAGGGAAGGGAAGGGAAGGGAAGGGAAGGGAAGGGAAGGGAAGGGAAGGGAAGGGAAGGGAAGGGAAGGGAAGGGAAGGGAAGGGAAGGGAAGGGAAGGGAAGGGAAGGGAAGGGAAGGGAAGGGAAGGGAAGGGAAGGGAAGGGAAGGGAAGGGAAGGGAAGGGAAGGGAAGGGAAGGGAAGGGAAGGGAAGGAAGGGAAGGGAAGGGAAGGGAAGGGAAGGGAAGGGAAGGGAAGGGAAGGGAAGGGAAGGGAAGGGAAGGGAAGGGAAGGGAAGGGAAGGGAAGGGAAGGGAAGGGAAGGGAAGGGAAGGGAAGGGAAGGGAAGGGAAGGGAAGGGAAGGGAAGGGAAGGGAAGGGAAGGGAAGGGAAGGGAAGGGAAGGGAAGGGAAGGGAAGGGAAGGAAGGAAAGGAAAGGAAAGGAAAGGAAAGGAAAGGAAAGGAAAGGAAAGGAAAGGAAAGGAAAGGAAAGGAAAGGAAAGGAAAGGAAAGGAAAGGAAAGGAAAGGAAAGGAAAGGAAAGGAAAGGAAAGGAAAGGAAAGGAAAGGAAAGGAAAGGAAGTACTGCCCTGAGCTGCAAATAATTGAGATAGTCTGGTGGGTTTTTTATTCATTTGTTGATTGGTTGGTTGGTTTTGTTGATGTTGGGCTGTGAGATACTAGTTTGAGTCTGTCAGGCTGAGTCATGCATTACAGTGAAGTGCGTAACAGGGACAATGGGACTGCAGCTCTCTGGGATGCCTTTTGCCTGACAGCTCTTGTGCACTGTAAATCCAGGCTGGATGATGAGTATTTGGTAGCTGTCAGCTTTAATGACTTCCTTGACAACTGGTTGCCTCCACTGAGGTCGCCAGGATAGAGCAGGTGAGACAGGGCTGGCGAATGCAGTGGGACCAGCTCAAGAGGGGGCCAGCTCAGGAAGGGATGCAGCAGGGCTGGGTCAGGAAGGGGGATACAGTGAAACCAGGGAAAGTCCCAGCTCAGCACCAGGGTGAATCCAGGTGGGCAGTGCTAGAGGGGATGCTGGGGGGCTCTGGCACTGCCTGCTGTGCTGGAGCAGCCACAGTCATCCAGCTGGGGGCACGCAGGCCCACAGACCTTTCTGAACTCCTCTGAGGAGGATTATAGAAAAGTCTCACGGTGCCTGTTTAAACAAGTGTGTCTGAGCAGGAAAATCAAACAGACAGGGAGCGACTTTGGTTTCTCTGCTTATACGATGCCTGAAATGATAAGTGAGGATATATTTTCACATAATTGGGCTGTGTCAAGGTACTGGCCATTTGATCAGATAGGGGCTTTCTACGTAGTCTCACATCAGAGGACGAGTAAACTACAAATTAAGGCAGGCTTCAGATTTTGTCTGCAAAGTAGCCAAATCAATTGAATTTTATCCCTAAAGGTCATGCCAGTGGGGCTGGCTGGGGGCAGGCAGGGAACACAAAAGGGCAGAATAATGTCCCAGGATAACTGAATCCAAAAAACCGGGAGGAGAAAGGGAGTAAAATGGCTGAAAAGAGGGCTTGATCACTACTGAAAACTCACAAGTTCTGGAAAGATTACCTCCATCTCTGCATCCCAGGAGGACTCCATCTCCCTGCAATATGCCTGTGAGTGGTCAGAAAGCTTCTCTCCTCCACTTGAGGACTGCAATAATGACTACAAGGAGTATGGTGCTGCTTGAAGGGCTGCTAGAGGTTTTGCCCTGAGTGATGGAAACAAAACAGCTGTTGAAAGACAAAATGACTCAACACCAATAGACAACCCACACTTGTTACATAAATAACGTCAAAAACGCATATGCAGGGAATAACATGAAGGCAGCTCAAGGCAGCCTGATGTCGAGAAATGTTATCTCTTCTGTTCCAAGTCCTAATCAGCCCGGCAATGGGCAAGCCAGGAACATTTTTGATTATGTCTACGCTTGCAGTTGATGGAAAATCTGAGACAAACATAAGCTTTCTGAAAGACAAATCCAGTTTCCCTACAAAATATTTGGGATTTTTCCCCCTCCTCCTCCGGCAGTGGAATTGTTTGGTTACACTGGTCTATTAGAATGACGTAACTCACAGTATCATATCCAACCATCAGCCGCCACTCAGCAGAAGGATGTGGTGAGATCACATCTCCAAAATAATTAAGCGCTGCAGTTCCCAAAGAGGAGGTCACATCTCACCAGGACAGTTCCAACTGTTTGCGGATGGCTTTGGTAGTTACAGGAGTGTGATGTAACTTTGTTTCTCCATAGACAGTCTGGAAGATACCTGGCACCAGTTATGCTGCTGCGCAACTGTAGTTTCCTTTGCACGGGGAAATTAAAAACCATATCAGTTCCTCCAAAAGTAATGCCTCCTATTTATTTCCAAGGAAATTACAACTGATAACACTGCTTGATAGAGCAAATTCTCAGATACAAGACACTCTTTTTCAACACGGTCACTACCATTAGCTCTGCAATGAACAAGAGTCTGCACGCTGAGCTTTTAAAGATCTGTACCAACAGAGTCACTGTCACCACTTCTGAAATGTACCATCTACTACCTCACTGTGCTCACACCCACTGTTTAGCCTCTAGAAATAGTCAGCAAGCATCTGTGAATGTCACTGGGTGCCATTTTTTCTGTATGGAGGAATTCAGTGATACACCTTTGCTTCATCTGCACTTTGATGTCAGACATCACTTTGTCAGACTGCCCCTCTGCTGCCATCTGTTACATGGCAAAAATGTAGTGGTATATTGGTGGGAGGGTTCAACCTCTACTGCCACATCACCAACATCTGTCACTGATGTTGCGGGTCAACAGAATAAAACAGGAGGCATTACTTTCGGAGTAGCCCTCATATTTTCAGGCCTCGTTTTTTACAGATGCAAATGAAAGAGGGAGGCAGAGGAGACAGACATGATCAAGAAGGGGTGCAGGAAGGAGCAGACCACCTCCAGCCTCAGTGCCCTCTGCTGTGCTCAGGAGGCAGCAGCTGTAGGAAACCCCTCTGCGCAGGCACTACTGCACGCAGGCATTGGCTCTCCTGAGATATTTCTTTCAGTGTACTTTTTTTTTTTCTTTCCCTAGGAGCTGATTATTATCTATACGAAATGTATTTCCTTCTGAAAACTTTTTACTGTTGTTGTTTTTCCATTCACATCAACATTTCTCTTGGCAACAAACTTTCTATTAGGAACAAACTATTGGGACTGTCTCGCTGTCCTTTACATACAGATATTTTCCAGCAGTTTAGAAAGAGGTAAGGAATAACTTGTACACAACAAGAGAAGAAGCAAGGGCTTATTCCAATGATCCTGCAAGTTTGGAGTATTTCATCTTGTTCAAAAAAGAAAGAAATAAATAAAATCCTAAACTATGTCCTTGTGAGCAAATGATTAGAAGAAGGCTGGGAATACAATAATTACCCCATTGGAAACCCAGACCGCAGTCAAACAATACAGCTTTTGTAAACTGGCCTCGCCTGTAAAAAATCTAGGAAATCTCATAACTAGAGCTGGCTAAATCCTTTTCTTATGCAACAATATGTAAAAAGCTCCTGAGAACCGACGAGTAAACACGGAAACGCTGTAAAATGGCAGCATAAGGAACTTGCTCTGAGCATCAGAGATCGCCTCGGCAGTACCAGTGTGAATTCTTCCAACCACAAAGTATTTTCTCATGTTAAAGAATTTGGGGCAAATTACATTTCGTGACATTTTGCCAATAAACAAGCACGCAAAGACCAAAAAAAAAAAAAAAAGAGGGACTCGTTGTAATCTACCTTGATCATGGGGAGTTCGGGGGGGGGCAAAAGGAACTGGGAGTGAGACAGAGCGCGGCTGTGAATGGGCGTCCTTTGAGGGAGCGGAGATCATTTATATCCTTCATATTTTATAGTTTTGCCTCTAGGAAAGAAAAGACCGGCGGAGCCCGGACTATCATTTACTCATAATGATCGCATTCAATCTAGTGATTCACAGTGAATCATGTAATAAGGTTTCCATTTTGCGCATGGAGAAAAGAAGGAGGGGTGGTTAAACTTTGTTTAGTCCTCATTCATGCCCCCGGCCTCCTATTTCCCTTGAATTGTCCAGTTCAAATGACTCACCCATGGGACGATGGTTTTTTCGTTGTATTTTCTTTTTTATATATATATTTATATATAATATTTTTCCCTCCCTTACCCCCCAGCAATAAAAAATCCCTGCAAGGGGAGCTGACAGGTTAATTGTACCCTTGCTCATTTTTCCTTCCAGCACCGTTTCATCCGAGAACGCCTCGCAGGGGCTGGGACTGCTTGCACGGCCTCTCAGGGCCGGGGCCAGGCGGGGGCTGTGCAGTGCTGTGCCGTGCCCTGCCGTGCCGTGCCGTGCCGTGCCATGCCATGCCTTGACGTGCTGTGCCGTGCTAAGCTGTGCCGTGCGGGTCGTTCAGAGCGTCTCTTTGCAGTAGCAACGAGAAAGAGGAAAAACGTCTTCTTTTTCCTTCCTTCCTTTCTTTTCTTCCTTCCTTCATTCCTTTTTTTCTTCCTTCCTTCCTTTTTCCTTCCTTTTTTTCTTTTTTCTTTGGCATTTGGGTCCCCTGGAAACAGTGGGGCCAACCCACTCCACACACCCCTCCTGAAGCTTTCAGTGAAGACGAGGGGGTTTCAGCATTTCAGCCTCTGCTCCCCACCTGGGTGCCAGGCAGACTCCACTCCACACCCGGGCATACACATCTGTGGCCCAATGGCTCACTGCTGGGTGCAGCAGCGGGATGCTCACTTTGCTTTGGGACCTTTGGCATCTGTGAGCATTCAAGGTCAAAATAATAATAATAACAACAACAATAATTAATAGTGAAAGGCAAAAACAAAACAAAACAACAAAACCGAGGAGAGCTCGGAGTAAAGCTTTGGGGTAGGAAGGGGCCGGCTGGGACCAGGAGGCCGTGGGATCTCATCCCATGAACACTTTTTCCTCCACTCTCGCTGAGAAGCAGTTGGAATCCCCTACAGAACACATGAAATGAGGGGGGGGAAGGCACCGAGGAAAGGCAGAGGGGATGGTACGCAAATGCCGGCCCCAAATGCCCCTGGAAAAGAGACGCTTCTCTGGTACATCTGCAGGAGCTTTAAAAATAACGCTGAAGTCAAACAGGCGTGTTGTCACTAAAGAGGAACCGCTGCCTTCGCCATGGGGCTAGCACCAAGGCAGCCAAGTTCCCTCTCGGGCAAAGCAGAGAGTCTCGAAGTCTGCTTGACATCTTGAAGCTTAAATAACCGTAAGGCATTGTTACTCCCTGGCAGCAAAGTGCCTCGTTACGCCTGATTGAGCTAATTGCTTTGAAATAGGATATATTATCTATAATTATAGAGATCTTGGAGGAGACGGGTAGCCTTTTCTTTCATCTTTTTCAAGTGCATCATAATGTCGCGATCAAATTAATTTGGGCCACTTGAAATAGTGCTTTCCTTTCAGCTCCGCTCTCGAGCCTCGAAGGAGCGGGGGTGCGGTCGTGCACAGCCCCGGCACCTCTCCGGGAGCAGCCTCGGTGTCTGAAGCCCTAAAAGTAGTTTGGGTTCTGTTCGATTTGGGCAGAAAGGGAGAAGGAGAGGGAAGGGGAAGAAGCGAGGTATTTTCGTATTTTCAGTGGAGCAATGACTGGAGCGGGAGGGAGTTGGCACTTGAAGGGCGTTTCAGGCTCGTAAAACCCGCGAGGCAGTGTTACCGCTTGCCATAGATCTTCGCTATTTGCGAAGCGTCCCCCCGGACGGAGCCGATCGGGTGGCAGGGGCACGCGGGGAGCGCGCAAAGAGCGCGCAAAAAGCGTGCAGCGGTGCCCGGTGCGGGCACAACCGCGCATCCCCGTATCCCCGTGTCCCAAAGTCCTCCAGGGCTGCCCCGTGTCCTAAGAGGGAGAAATAAAATAGAAACAAGGGAAACAACAACTCTCTTCTGTCCTACCCCTGCCTTTAAGTCAAAAGATAACGTTTACAAAAGGCAGACAATGCCCTGAATCGGCTCAGCGCTGCCTCCGGTCCTCCCTCCCCATCCCCCATTGGCTCCCACCAGCGTTTGTTGTTGTATTCCCACCGAAATAAAACGCGATGGGTAATGGCTTTGCCTTGCGCATTCATCCCCTGAAACGGGACTGTTTGGGATGCTAATTGCCCAATATTGTTATCTTGCACAAGTGCCTTAAGGGCAGCGCACGGCTCCCCATAAAAGCCCTAGGCTGGAACAACCACCAATAAAGTCACCTATTCCCCCCCCTTCCTCTCCCCCCTTACGTCCCGCCCTGCCCTTCCACTTCGGTTTCCCTTATAGGAATATAAGAACGAGGCACCTAAAAGCAGGTGAGGGCACCAACGCGTCAGCACACAGAATCCCTAAATACCAGCGCCGTTCACACGGCGATAAGGAAGAGAGCCCGGTGTGCCGAGCATCTCCCGCTAAACAAGAAAAACCATCCCGGGGCAGATTTCGTTTTGTAAATCGGATTTCTCCCTTCCTTACCCAAAGCCCGCGTGTTTCATTTAGAAAGGAAAGAAGGAACAAGAAAGGGAGGAAAGTTCGCTGCCCGTCTGCTTGCCGGCAGTGCGAGTGAGAGCCGAGCGCTCGCTACGATGCAGGGATTAAAACACCACCAAGTGTGACAGAAACATAAGCACGAAGCGTTCAGTGCAGGGGGGGATGCAGCGCTGGTTATCACGTTATCAATGAGCGCGGATCCTTCTCTCACTGCGGGACGCGGGCTGAGCTCCTCAAACCGCAGAGACATCCCAATGTCCTGCGAAAGACGTAGGGGAAAAGAGAACAAAACAAAACAAAAAGAATAAGAGCAGCCCTATTTTTTCTTTTCATATTTCCATCAAAAAGGAGATCGAAAGCAGCCCAGGGAGGGCTGGTGAGCACATCACTTTATTATGCCTTTTTTTTTTTCTTTCGCACGGTTACGTTTGGGATGAGGATAAAATAAAATTAAAAAAATGAGATCAAAATAAAAAATAAAGCCATGATCCTACCTGTAGGATCGAGGGGACAAGGCGGCACACAACGCACCGCTATTTGGGTTCTTAATTCGGGGTTGGGGCGCATCTCCTTACGGTGGGAGCGCCAAACCCTTCTGTCCGCCCCGGCACGCCGCTGTCCCAGGGCCGAGGCGCCTCGCTCCCCCGATGCGGGTTAACGTCCTCAATGGTCCCCTCCGGGCCGCTCCTTTGATCCGGCCGCTGCTGGCGCCTAAAAACAACATCGCTTGTCTGCCTATTAGAGGCACTGACTAATCGTGACAGATTGTTTATTCTCGCAATTAGCGATGCAGCCGCTCCTCCGAGAGCTGCCCCCCCCCCCCCCCTCCTCCACTCCCGCCCTGCCCCGCCCCGGCCCGGAGGGGGCTGCGGACAGCGGGATATCGGCCCCGGCCCCGCGGGGTGCGCTGTGCTGCGCCGGGAGGAGGCATCCGGAGCTGCGTGCGTCGGGAGTAGGGATGCAGGGCAGCACCCATTGTATGCAGAGCATACGTATCATATATACACCCCGTCCGTGCGCGGTGTGCGGAGCTGAGCGAGGGACGATCCATTCCAATCAGACCCCCGTTGCTTATCGGCTCATAAAACCTCCATTCTATCAATTCATTCCGTAATATATCTGCCGCTCATCTCCCATCTTTATTGAGTCCGGCTAAAAGGGATTTCTCCGGCCCTCCCGTTTGGATAATTACCCCTAAATGAGTGCGGAGCCTCCTGTGCTTGGCGAAGATGACAGCCCCGCAGCTATCAATAAACTTTTCGCAGCGAGCGGCCATCGCGATGTGAGAGCGGCCCCCGGTACCGCACGTCCGTCCTGGGCGCGGGGATAAGGGCTCGTAACGCGCATTTACAAAGGCGAATAGCCGGGATTTCATGGGGCGGGGGTTGGGATGCTCCTTTTTAGGCGAGCGAGCATTTAATCATCCCACGTCACGCACGCACCTAAGCCACGGGACACGGAGCAAACACACCTCGGGGCCGACGTTCATTTCAAAACAAACCAAAACCCCAAACAGCACTTTTTTTTTCTTTCCTTTTCCTTTTTTTTTTTTTTTTTTTTCTTTCTTCTTCCTCTGCGACACGGAGCCCCCCATGCCCAACCCAGCCCCAGATTCGGGCCGCTCAGCTCCGTTCCTCCACCGCCGTTTCCCCGACGTTAGCAAACATACTCCCGACGTCTGAGCCCCACCCGGTGCCGTGTCCCCAGCCCGTCCCCAGCCTGTCCCCAGCCCGTCCGCCCGGGCCTTCCCTCCGAGCGCAGCGCACCCCCCGCTCCCCACGCCGCCCCGACGGCCGCGCCGCGCCACGCCGCTCCCCCTCCCTCTCCCGGGGCCGCCGTCGGGCCGCCGTCGCTCCTCAGCCAATGGGGAGCGCCCGCCCCGCCCTCCTGCGCGCTGATTGGGCGGCACCGCCTCCCGCGCCGCTTTATCAACCGTCGCCGCCCGCCGCGGGGCCGGACCGCGCCGACGGCTCCCGCGCCTCCGCCGCGCCCTCATGAGCCGCGGCCGCCGCTCCCGCGGAGCACGGCGACAGCGGGGCCGCCCTGCATGGCCCCGGCTGCGGACATGACCACCGCGCCCACCGGCGTCCGCAGCGACGAGCCGCCCGCCTCCGCCTTCAGCAAGCCCGGCGGCGGCCTCCCCGTCGCGGCGGCGATGGGCGGCGAGGAGGAGAGCGACAAACCCAAGGTGTCCCCTTCCCCGCTGCCCTTCAGCGTGGAAGCGCTCATGGCCGACCGCAGGAAGCCGCCGGGCGGCAGAGACGGTCCCGAGGGTTCCGGGCCCCCTCTGGGCTCCGCCCGAGCCAACCTCGGCGCTCTGACGACGGAGGCACCGACGTCGCCGCTGCCTCTCGGCGGCCACTTCCCGTCCGTCGGGGCGCTGGGCAAGCTGCCCGAGGACGCGCTGCTCAAAGCAGAGAGCCCCGAGAAGCCGGAGCGGAGCCCCTGGATGCAGAGCCCCCGCTTCTCGCCGCCCCCGCCCAGTAAGTAGAGGTGGGAGGGGGAGAAGCGGAGCCCGGGGTCGGACTGCGCTGCGCGGCCGGGCGGGGGTTTCCAAACCACCGAAACGCTGAGAATGTCGCCCGAAGGCGGCGGCTCCGGAGGAGAAGGGAGAGGGCGCGTCAGGGCGACTGCCGGGCCAAATGTTAACCGGGGAAGGGAGGGAAAAAAAGTGAGGAAAAAAATCAGCTCTGCCCATACAGTTAACTCTGGGCTCAGTCTGCGAGCGGCACTCGGCCTCAGCGGGGTTTTGGATGTTTTTATTTCTTTTTTTGAAAGTGGCACTAAGTATTTAATAAGGACCCGCAGAGACGCGGTCCCATCAGTGCCTCCGCGTTTGTGCGGGCTGCGGCCCCCCGCGCCTCTCTCCGAAGTGCTTTATTCCGACAGTCCGATGAGCGGCGGTTCCCGTCGTTTCTCTGCCTTAATACGGAGGGATGCGAACTAAGCCCGACGCTGAGCGGCGGCATCGCGGAGGCCCGCGGTGTCCCCGGAGCGGGGCGAGCAGCGCGGGGGCTGCCTTTGGGTGCTCACCTCTTTGCTTCTGCCTCTGGAGAAAGGAACGTTGCCCAGAAAGTGGATTTATTTAATTAGAGAAGTGAAAGTTGTTTTGTACTGTTTTTACTTAAGTAAACCTGAGGCAGAGCAAGGAGGACCCCGTAATAATATTAAATACGAGGAGTGCTGATAGAGAGGCCGTGTGTGAATGCGCAGTCCCTCATTAATTACATGTTTAATCATGTACCCGGGGGCCTGATGAAGAGGCTGTGAGCCCCAGAAGCCAGCCCAGCCCTTTGAGTCTATCCTCTTCCCTTAATTCAGATAAAGGGATGCTGCGAGTCTCTGCAGGGCCCGATCCCTTCGTGTGTGCTCCGGATGGGGGTTTGCCGTGGGGCCAGAGGAGACTTCCCCACGGAGCTCAAATGGCTGTGAAGGCTCTCGGTCAGGAGTTTTAAAACTCTGTGAAACTTAGGGAAATAGCCGTGTTCTTCATGGGTTTTAAGCTTGCCCGGGTAGGGAAACCCAACAGATCCAAACGGTGAAGGTTTCTGAGGCTTTGCTTTAAGAGGAATGGGGACGTGATGTTCCCCCGACGGCTCTCCTAGGGCGTACCAGGCTGCTGCTAACCCGTGTCTCTTCCTCTCCTCACTGCTGCGGTTCAGGGCGGCTGAGCCCCCCCGCCTGCACCCTGCGCAAGCACAAGACCAACAGGAAGCCCCGGACGCCCTTCACCACGGCCCAGCTGCTGGCCCTGGAGAGGAAATTCCGCCAGAAGCAGTACCTGTCCATCGCCGAGCGCGCCGAGTTCTCCAGCTCGCTCAGCCTCACCGAGACGCAGGTGAAGATCTGGTTCCAGAACCGCCGTGCCAAGGCCAAGCGGCTGCAGGAGGCCGAGCTGGAGAAGCTGAAGATGGCAGCCAAGCCCATGCTCCCGCCTGCTGCATTCGGCATCTCCTTCCCGTTGGGCGGCCCAGCAGTGGCCGGCGCATCCCTGTACGGAGCCTCCAGCCCCTTCCAGCGAGCGGGGCTGCCCGTGGCCCCTGTGGGACTGTACACGGCGCACGTGGGATATAGTATGTACCACCTTACATAGGGCCGAGCCGCCCGTGCGGGCCCCCGGCAGAGACTTCTCCGCTCCCTTCATCCAGACCTTCAACCCTGGGATCTGTTCTGTGCCTGGCAGGAAGGAACCCGTGGTGCGGCCTTGCTGGCACCTGGGGAAGGAACTGTGGCAGAGAAAGGGCACAAAGGCAGCCCAGTAGGACATTTCTGCAAGGCGAGGGTGGGAGGCAGAGCCGCCTGTCCCGTCCCTGCAGGGCAGCTGTTAACCTGTGGCCATTCCTCCGCCAGCTCCTGAGGAAGGGGCTCTCTCTGTGTACTATGTAATATACTGTATATTTGAAATTTTATTATCATTTATATTATAGCTATATTTGTTAAATAAATTAATTTTAAGCTACTGTTTGCTTCATGTACTTTCTTTGCTCCTTGCTCTGCTGGTGATTACACCAGACCAAATGTGTGTGGGGGACAGGAGAGCAGACTGGCCCTGCCAGAGGCTATTCCTCCTGCCTGGGAGCAGCACACACCTGAGACAATGAAGCTGTGTCTCCTTACCCTGCGGCTGCCTGAGATTCTTTCCCTTGTCCTCTTTAGAGCAGCATCGCTAGCTCTGGGGTCGTTGATGTTGTAGTGACTGCCCCAAGCATCTGCGTGGCTCAGCCGGGAGGAAATCATTCCTGTTTTTTCCCTTCTTGCCGGGAAGCAGCCAGGCTGCAGCCCCGACGGCTGCGGGGATGGGTTGACCTGTTACTCCCCGTCGGGGCCGAGCTCGGGGGGAGACCGAGGGCTGGTCTTCCAGCACATCTCCGTTCTGCAGCCCAAGCTCAGAGGATGAGAAAGCCCTGTAGGGCGCTGGGGAGGACAGGGGGTTATCGGGGTCGAGGTGGTGCGGGAAAAGTTTTATGACCAGAGGCGATGCTGGGGCTGGGGGTGAGGTAGCGGGGTCGGAGCTGCCCGAGGATGGGGTATGGAAATAGAGTTGTATGTGAAGATGCAGCCCTCGGAGAGCCATGCTGCCCTGGGGACGGCGGGCAGGGACCGCTCGGCGCCTGTCCCTGCTCGGCACCGCGGATCCGGGCAGCCCGCAGCGGCCGACCCCGCTGGGAGCGGTCTCCGCGGCCGGGCACAAAGCTCCGGACACGGCCGAGGCAGCGGGCTGCTCTGCTGGGCTGTGCTGTGCCGAGCCGGGCCGCCCTCCGTCCACCGGCACCGCAGCCGCCGCATCCCCGCGCCGGGTGACAGCCCAGGGAGCCTTCATTGCCCCCAGACCCAGTTTCGTTGTGCGGGTCGTTAGAGTGAGGGAGCGTTGATTTCCCTTTTTAATACATATATGTATATATATTGCGTAGTGCTTTGTCTTCACTTTCAGGGAATGAGCGCAGAGAAATTGGGACTATTGGGACTTTCTCTAGGTTTTTGGTTGTTTTTTTTTTTTTTTCCATTCTTTTTTTTCCCCCCCTTTCTTTTTCTTTTATTTTTTTCCCCTGCTGCTTTCATTTGCAGCAATTTAAAACGTTAAGGTTGAGGCAAAGTTAGAAGGAAAATAATTGCTGTAATGAGGCTGGGCAATCTTCTGCAGGCACCGCGGCTCCAGCGAGACTGTAGCTGGGGGCGAGGCGGGACTTTTATCATCCTCTAAATATCAATGATGCTTTCAATAACTCAGCGAAACAACATACCTGAACCCAACCGCTTTCTGCAGAGCTCGCAGCTCTAATCCCCCTCTTCTCATCTCTCACTCCTTCGCTGGGCTGGGGTGAGTGGGTGAGATGGGTTTTTTTCTTTTTTTTCTTTCTTTTCTTTTCTTTCTTTTCTTTCTTTTCTTTTCTTTTTCTTTTTCTTTTTCTTTCTTTCTTTTTTTTTTTTTTTGGTGTGTCTTTTTTTTTTTTTTCCTTTTTTTTCTTATTTTTTTTCTTTCTGTCTTTTTTTTTCTTTCCTGCCTTTCTTTTTCCGATCGCTCCCTTTCTGTGTGCCGGTGCCTGTGATCCTGACCCCAGCGCCCATCGCCGCGCCGCACGGCCGCAGCGCACTGCCGGCTTTTTCCCACGTTGCGTGTCCGGCAGAAAAGGGCTGGAGATAAACTTCGCCTCCGCGCGATTAGAGCGCGGCTTTTGGGGGGAAGATCTAATCGCGCAGTGGGCAGCGCTTAGCCAGAAAAGACGCTCTTTAAAAAAGAAAGAAAGAAAAAATAGAGAGAGATTTGAAGCAGCGAGCACCGCTGGAGCCGTCCCCGCAAGCCCTCTCCGCCCGCACCTTCGGGTTGCGGCGCAGCAATGCGGGGCTCCGGGCGAGGCGGGACCCTTTCATCTCTCCGCTTTGTCTGTATTTTTTTTTTTTTTTTTTTTTTTTTTACATTATGTCAACTCGGGATGGATATTCGAAGCGCAGGATTCCTATTGAACGTGTCTTTGCTTTAAGATTTCCCCCTGACCCTTGGGCTAAAGTCCTTGGTTGCTCAATTAAACCCAGATGAGAACAATTAATAACTAAGTAATGACAATAAGTTGGGAATCACACGGATGAACGCTCTATGTGAATAGGAAAACCTCACACAAAAGAGCAAAAAGGATTTGTCGGCTCTTTTTAAGGGGGAATTGGCTTTTCTTTTTTCTTGCCTCTGGCTTACCAGCAAATAAAACTCACTTTTGTGTCTTTGTCGCCTTAAGGATCTCAGTGGGCAGTTGGAAGTGAGAATGGCTGTTTTCCTTTCAACTTGAGGGTGCTGGCGCCACGCAGCCCCAAGGATAGAGAGCAGCCAAAGCAAAGTTTCCTAATAACTCCCCGCCGCCCCCAGCCGCTCCGGTCCCCCCCCTCCCCGTGCATATCTGCACACACGCTCCCAGGGAGCCCCGGCGGACAGACGCGAGAAAACAGAGGGGCCCCGAGCGCCTACGTGGAGCGCGCACACACTGATGCCACGCTTTCCACGGTGGGAAGGAAATGAAGCGCGCAGTGGCCAGAGCCCGGCGGGTGAGCAAACACACGGACACAAACAGGGAAGCCATTTTTATACGGTTATTCCCTCCAGAAAGTGTTTGGCCGCGCGTTTCTGCCCCGAATCGGCTCTTTGCATCCTTGCTCCCCAAACAGCGCAGCCCGGCTGCGAGGCTCAGACAGAGGGGAAACCCTTATTGCTTTCAGAGGGAACGGAGAACCGCTGCACAAATCTTCGGAGAAACCGTGGATTTGTTGTCCGCTCCGAATTTCTGTTCGTTTCAGGGTTTCTCGCGTAATCTGCGACTTAACGCGAAGCACAAATGCGTGCTCTTGTCCTCCTTGAGTGCTTTATCTCACGTTTTCCATAGTGCTCAAGTGAATCTTGAGCTAAAAACGAGCTAAAAGCTCGTTCTCCGAAGTGAGGACAGGATGCATTCAGCGAGTGAGTTGGGCAGAGCCTCCCCTCCTGCTGCTCGGGATTGTGCATGGGAACACAGCGCTCCGAAACTGCCGCAGAGCAGAGCTGCCGCCTGTGCCCATTGTCAGGGCTGGAGGGGAGGGGGTGAACCTGCTCCTCACTGCCACTGGGACGCTCATCATTCCCAATAAGCGGGGTCCCCCCTTACATCAGCCTTCCTCCTAAAGTGGGAGGACTGCTGGGCAACGCCGGCTGGACGTCTGCATTGAGAAATAGGAGATTTAGCACCGGTTCCCCGGGGGCGGCCCGATTGCAGGTAAACTTCTGCGTGGAGGTGTTTTGTAAGCGAAACGAAAATCCCAGTCACCTCTTCATTACTGGCTCAGAGATCATTGTTCTTCATCTCTCCTAATGACACTTTTGACTTTATATTAGACACTGAGGTGGCTGGAAAGATGAAGAAATAGAGGCCACCTAAAGAGATTTGTGGTCAGGAAACTCCTCAGAGCCAGAGGGGAAATCCAAATAAAATCCAGCAGTGAGGGAATGAAAAGTACGGTTCCCATTGCTCGGGATCTGACACGCTGCACCCAGTGAGCTGTTGGATGTAGCATAGCACTTCTCTCCCTCCCTGGTTCTCCACAAAAGCAGCAGTACTCAGCTGTGGGGAATCTGTGGCAAAGACACCTTCTCCATCACTGAGTGGGGGCCCAAATATGCATATATATGTATACGTGTGTATATATATATATGTATTTGTGTATATATTCTAACCCGTGGACTCTGTGGATTTCTGTATGTTCCCTTCCATCAGCTTTTAGCTCTCTCCACATCTCTTGTGGTGTCTGTCCCCGGCCGGAGCAATCTGTTCCGCAGCAGGGAGCCAAAAAATGAGGCTCTGTGATAAAGGGCATTGCAGCACACAGCCCTCAGGGCTGGCCCCAGGCCTCTGCAACACCGACCCATTGTCCCAGAAGTCTGCAGGCACCACCAGAAGTGAGAGCTCTGACTCGCTGAACTATGAGTAAATCCTAAGGTGCTGCACAGAGAGATGTGGCAGTGATTTGCTTCCAACAGTAAATCAGCTGATGTTAACTCCACTTGATAGTACTTCTTCATGGCAGAGATCTTTTATTGCTCCATGCTGAATCACAGAATAGCCCAGATTGGAAGGGACCTCAGGGATCATGAATCTCCAACCCCCCTGCCACAGGCAGGGCCACCAACCTCCCCATTTACTAGACCAGGCTGCCCAGGGCCCCATCCAACCTGGCCTTGAACACCTCCAGGGATGGGGCATCCACAACCTCTCTGGGCAGCCTGTTCCAGCACCTCACCACTCATGTGGTAAAGAACTTTCCCCTGACATCCAACCTAAATCTTCCCTCCCTCAACTTAAAACCACTTCCCCTTGTCCTGCTGTTGAACAGCAGGGAGAACAAGAGTGGGAGCTACCTGGGGACAGTCCCTCCCAGCTGGCCAGGAATGTGCATTAAATCCACCATGCAAACCCACTAGTTTTATCTTAGGACACAGCTGAGGACTGCACTGCAGCACAGAGCAAAGCTCTCCCAGCACAAGTCATGTGCTCACCCCTGTGCTCCCAGCGCGGCGGTGCTCACAGCAAGCAGCTCGCTCTCGTGGGGATATAAATGCTCTCAGCATTTCTTCTTGCTTGGAAAAGAAACAAACCTCTATAGGACACACAAAGCTGCTCAGTTGAACAGCACAGGCTCAGGCCTTGCTAGCAAGGGAAGCCTTGGGAAGGAGTTTTGTAGAAGCAGTGTTCCAAATTTGAGAATGATTCAGTGTCCTTAAGCACTGTTCTGGGGCATAGTGTGGGATGATGGGGTCAGGGTGATGGGCACAAGGCAGGACCAAGCCCTGGGGACAGAGGCAGAAAAAGATTCATGCCAAAATGAACGTTCTTTCAGCCCAGTTGCATAATGATTTTTGCTGTAGGTGTTCTGTGTCGGACACACAGCAGCAGGCGGAGTGGGATGTGCACCTGATGTGCTTCGGAGAGGTACCCCATGATGGCAAATCCCTCTGACTGCCACCGTGAATGCAGAAAGAGAAAGAGCACCCAGACAGGCAATTTGCAGGTTTCACAATTACTCAGGCTCACTTTGCATGCGAGAGAGAAAGGAAACGGCAGTGGGAGGACTGTTAGCAGAGAATGACAAAATTATGTGATCTGGGAGACTGCAAGCGGTGGGAGGGAAAGTCCCAGGAAGGGAGGAAAAAGAATGATTTCCCAAAGGCAAGCTGGAGGGAAGGAACAACTTTCTTTTGATCCACTGTTTTGTGTGCATTGGGCATTGTTATGCAAATATCAGCTAACAAATACAGAAGAAATGCTGCGATGCTTTAAAAATTAAGGGGCAATTGTCTTACGCCATAAATGTATTTACATGTAAGCCAATGGACCTGCTGCCATTTACATCAGCAAAGGACTGGAAGGGACTTTCTGGGGTTCTGACACCTGCCCTCATAATACCGTGTGTGCTTTAGTCCTGGGGAGCATCTGCTCCCGGCACTTAGCTCACTAAAAGCCATAACTCCTTTTCAAAACCCTGGAGTGAGCTTTGGACTTACAGTGAAAGCCGCATCCATGGTAAACCACAAGAAGAGACAGTGGGATGTCATGGATGTTGTCAGTCTGGCTGGAGAATTTTCTTTCTGCCAATCCTTTCTTTGGGTAAGAGGTTATATAAACAGTATGAATTACATTCTGTCTATAAAACAGAAAGCGGGGTTGCAAAATGCGATATGTGTGCTGTGGGGCTGGAAGAGACATGGAGAGAAACAGGAGTCAGTGGCAGTCAACACCCCAACGCATGTCCAACCTTTTGGCTTACCTGGGCCACACTCTATGAGGAGGAATTGTACAAAGGCCATGTCTACAAACACTGCTCCAAAAGTAATGTCTCCTATTTATTTCCATGGAAAGTACAACCAATTTAAAAGTACAATAATGCTATTTGATAGAGAAAATTCTCAGCTACAAAACACTTTTTTTTTTTTTTTTCAACACAATCACCACCATTAGCTAAGTATTCTTGCCTGCAATGAATAAGAACCTGCATTCTGTCTTCATAACCACCTAAATCAATGAAGGTGACCCGTTGTCACTGTCATCACTCCTGAAATGCACCATCCACCCCTTCACTGTACTCACACTCACTGTTTGGTCTCTATATTCAGCAAGCATCAGTGAATGTCAGCAGGTGCCACTTTTTCTGCGTGGAGGAATTCAGTGACACACCCATGCTTCATCTGCACTGGTGTATTAGACATCGCTTTGTCAGATTGCCCCTCTGCTGCCATCTGTCACACGGCAACAAAATGGAGCTGAATACTGGTGGAAGGTTCATCTTTTACTGCTGTACTATCAGTGTCTGCCTCTGACACGTTGGGCCAACAGAATAAAACAGGAGGCCTTACTTTTGGAGCAGCCATATACTATTATTAATGTATACAGAATCATAGAATCATAGAATCACTAAGGTTGGAAAAGACCCACAGGATCATCCGGTCCAACCATTTGCCCTTCACCAATGGTTCTCGCTAAACCATGTCCCTCAACACAACATCCAAACGCTCTTTGAATACCACCAGGCTCGGTGACTCTACTACCTCTCTGGGCAGCCCATTCCAGTGCCTGACCACCCTTTCAGAGAAGTAGTATTTCCTAACATCCAGCCTGAATCTTCCCTGGTGCAGCTTGAAGCCATTTCCTCTAGTCCTAATTTTTATTTTAATTTTTAATGTTTTTTTTTTTAACATAAAAAAAAGAGCAACAAAACCATAGAAGTAGTGAGATATTTGACTCTTTTGTGTGTGTGTGTGTGTGAAACTAATGCATCAGTCTGGTTTGATGGCAGTGATTGCAATTCTTAGTGAGCTCTCAGGGTGTTCAGTGGAGATATTTGATGAAATTTGACTCTTCCTGTACTTCATCCTTGACAAGAGTTGTTCCCAAATGTACATACTGCCAAAAAGTGGTGGCACGAATAAAACGTGACTGTGAAGTGATGGATGTGTCTCTCTGGCAAGAGAGGGATTATGAAAGTCTGGTAAGGAGACATGATCAGGTTTTTGATTGCAACTGTATACGTTCCATTAGAGAATTTGCAGATAATATATTAATGTCGACTAAAAATAGTCACAAACAAGCAAAAATATTAATTATTTTTTTTTGGCAGTCTTGAAAGCCATTCTCAAATTCCTTTATCAAAATGGAAAATGTGGCTGCACATTTTTTGCTGTTCACAGGGCTATGTTTAGCCAACAGTATCAAAATCCGTAAGCTTGTCTGCTATAACTTCAGCTGGCACTGCACTGTTCCCGTGCCCTGGTTCCAGCCCAGATGGGGTTCATAGTGCACCGATACTCCATTGGTGCTGAGGGGCTGTACCAGGCCAGGGCAGAGCCGGCGCCATGATGGTGTGGGGCAAGGGAAGGCCGCACTGTGGGCTGTGCCAGGCCACATGCAGCCCACAGATGTGGATTGGACATGCATCAACAATTTAAGCATGACTTGCCCTGAATTACTCGTCTCCCCGGTAGATGATCTGACTGTTCAAACACTGCTGGTTGCAGAGCAGAGGTGTTCCCATGTGAACCACAGCATGAGTTCCCTATGAGATCCCCATCAGCTGAGAGGCTGTGGAGCCAGAGGGCAGCATGGTAGTGATGGGTCACAACTGTACAGGCACAAATTGGAATTCACATGAAAGCTTCCTTCAGTGATTAACACAGCTAAAAAACTTTAGCCACAGCTGTTCTATAAGTATTAACTGTCTGTCCAACATCTACATTCAAAAAGATCAGATGTGGGCTTTTATTTCAGAATTTTACTGTAGACGTTTTTCAAAGGAGGTTTGACAGTATCTTTGGTTGAAAGACTCTCTGGGAGTCATTTCTCAAATGAAGTGTCTTTAACTGCATTTTGTCAGCAACGATCATAGAATCAGAGAATAATAGAATCATAGAATGGCCTGGGTTGAAAAGGACCACAGTGATCACCAAGTTTCAACCCCCCTGCTGTGAGCAGGGTCGCCAACCACTAGACCAGGCTGCCCAGAGCCACATCCAGCCTGGCCTTGAACGCATCCAGGGATGATACCTGAATTAGGATGATCCTAACATCCTTATTATCTCTGAGTTCAAATGAGGATCTTCAGTCAGCTCTAACTCAAGAAGTTTGGTGCAGATGTTAATCTACCCTCTAAATAATCACATTTTCAAGTACATACTTAACATCACGTCAAGTAAATAAAAATGGAGAGAAAATGTAAAGCTGCACAGAGCATGAAATAAAATGAGAAAGCTGAGCTGGACTTGTAACCCTAAACTATTCTTACTTTTTAAAATACCAGGCTGAATTTCTTCAAACATGAATTGTTTTCCCTTCCTCAAAGATGGCTTTAATACCAGCCAAGTTTGAAGTTTATAATGACATTTATTTCTGAGCTGTGTATTCATGCTCGAGAATTTCATTTTGGAGAGTTGGAGGCTGTGATCTTTTTCAAGCTTATATAATGTTTAACGTGACCGAACCAATTTTCAGCACTAAGAAATGCAAAAGTATTGAAAAATGCCTAGAACAAGAATGGGCATTTCCATTCCATAAGGAATCTGTTTGGAAAAAAATTATAGAGCGTTATTGGAATTAGAATCTAAGTTTATCTTAAGTTTGCTGGAAGGGAAAGTTATATTATATGAGACAATTAAGCATTGGCTTCGGGTCTGGTCCAAAGCCCAATAAAGTCAGCGGCGTCTTTCCACAGGCAAACTAAGAGACTTTGGGTCTGACTCATAAACTGCAGAGTTCCACAGGAGATAATAGTTCTACACTGCTTATGTGAAAGTTAAATATAGCCCAGTGTTTGTAAGAGTGCGTATGTATTACCACTAATTTAAAACCCTAGTTAAGATTGGGTTACAGTTTCCATTTAATTCATATGCATATGTTTGTATTTGTAGGCATGTACATGCAAAGACAGACATCTGTGAATGTGCAAGCGCACATACAGCTAATGGCATGGAGATGATTGAATCAAGTATATACACATAATGTTAAATATCAGCATTTACTACAGCAGATATCACTGCTGCAATGCATATACTCTGACAGATCTGAACGTAGAGTTTCAAACCCAGCAGCATCTGTTTACACTGAACTGCAATAAAAACCGAAAGAGGCATCAGTTAATATTAGAGTTTTATCTTTTCAATGTCCAGAAACTGTTTCTGTGCCTTTGATGTCGTCTGTCAAGCACTACTGGAAAATTGCATCTCTCTAATTACCGCATTCAGTACAGAGGGAAGGGCATGACTGCCAGGCAGCATTTGTCAGGGGGACCCTGCAGGGACTTGTTTTTGGGCACTGATAGCTGAAGTTAACTCACATCCAAAAAAACACCACTCCTCCCAGAGAAAAACCCCGAACAGTAACACGGTCCTTGCACAAAGGGGAGAAAACCAAAAGGGGCACTATTTTGGATGATCTTGTAGGAAGTCATACAGGTTTTGTGATTAACCTGTATATCTCCTGGCTGCACTTTTACAGAGCTCCCTGAATGCCCCAGGAGAGTTTGACCTGAATATAAACTGAGTGACAGAAGCACCACTGCTTACACAGGGATTGCATGGCTGGGCCTGTGGGAAGAACCTGATTAATTGTGACATGGTTGTATTGTGCCTGATGAGATGGCTTCATACTTTGAGGCATTTAGGGTTGGTAGTGACTTATCTGCTTGGCCTCAAATCCCTGATCCTCATTTCTTCGCTTAGGTGATATAGGGTCCTCTTGACTATGTGTGACAAAAGATCTTACCACATTTTTAAAGCTGGATCAGGTGCCTGATGACATTTAGAGCTATGACCTTGTTAATGGCTGTGATGGCAAAAGGAGGGACGGTTAGAAAGCCACAGGTGACTGAAACCTGTAAGGTGACCATATCACCAAAAGGATAGCGGCACTTTCACACAACTTTGTTTACTCGAGCAGGATCTCCTCTCCTCTCCTCTCCTCTCCTCTCCTCTCCTCTCCTCTCCTCTCCTCTCCTCTCCTCTCCTCTCCTCTCCTCTCCTCTCCTCTCCTCTCCTCTCCTCTCCTCTCCTCTCCTCTCCTCTCCTCTCCTCTCCTCTCCTCTCCTCTCCTCTCCTCTCCTCTCCTCTCCTCTCCTCTCCTCTCCTCTCCTCTCCTCTCCTCTCCTCTCCTCTCCTCTCCTCTCCTCTCCTCTCCTCCTCTCCACAGCCAGAGGGGAGAATGTTCTTCGAGAGGTGACTCCAAGAACAGTGGCTACATATTTACAAGAAAAAAAGGAAAAAAAGGGAAAAATAGCCAGCTGACACTCCATGGAGCTGAAAGGAACAATGTGGTCACAGTGTCTTCCACTGCAGATTGCCAAAGTTCAGGAGGGAGGTGAAGAGACCTCATAAAAGATACGTCCCTAAGGATGCAGCATATAGCAAACAGCAGCAAGATCTGTGCAAAGGACACAGAATGCATTGTACTGTGCCTGGCAGCAGCATTTACTCAGCATGGGCAAAATAAGTGCATGGACATAAATGTTAGCAAACAAGCTGCTTTACTGGCAATTCATAAGGAGAAGTTTCAGAGTGCTTAATGCAACCATAGCCAGGGGGACTGAGGTGTTCATGCTCATTTTAATGAGGAGGACAGGCCAGGAAAAGGGTTACCCAGACTTTCCAGCTGCAGCGGTTGAGTACTGCGGGATAGCTGCCAGCCACTTGGATTCTGCTTGTCCTGGAGTACAGGTAAACAGCAGGTGTCCAAATCTCTGAGAGAAAATCTATGTGCTCTCTGCTTCCAGGACCTGTCTGGAAGGTGCTCCTCTGTCAGGCTGCATGCTTTTCTAGAGGGATAATGGCATATATTAAGAGACCAAACCAAGTGTTCTTTGGACAGAACAACACCTGTATTTGATGTCCAAAGATTGTCATTGGATGTGACCATGTTGGTTTTTTTTTTGGTTTGTTTCAATATTTCCAGTGTATATTTATTGAACCTAAGAAACAACTCAATGAGGAGCTCAGACATGAAGAGGATTATAGTGTGTTCGCTTCATCTCTCCTTTTTATTCTGCTTCTGTATTTACTCTCCTTCAATTACACTCCTGTCCCACTGTATGTCTTTGATATTTGATATTGAAGATATTGAACTGGGGACCCAGAAGTGGACACAATTCCCCTGATGTGGCCTCATCAGGGCAGAGTCAAGGGGGGGGATAACGTCCCTTGACCTGAATATGTAGCTGTTAGAACATCCAGTAACATGCAATTGCTCTTTACTAAGCATTAATTTGCCTTTTCTTCTACATGGGAATTTGTATATGTGTTATATTTGGCTCCAGTCCTGCAAACAGTTGTGCCTGTGAATAACTTTACCCACATTAGGAGCTCCATGGATCACAGCTTCTCTCTTACCCACTGAATTCTGTGAAGTTACTCATGCAGTTTAATTACCTGTAAGCATATGTGTTTTCCAGATCAGGGCCTCTCCTTGTAAGTTAGATCTTTATAATTAATTTTAAGGCATAAATACATATATTTTTTTTTTAGTAAAGGAACCAAATCCTTGGAAAGTGGCAATAAATTTTTAGGGTTGCAATTTTTAGTGCAATAAAATGCACCTTGGTTTACTAATTAATAACTGTTTTTTAATTTTACCCACTAAAAATGAAATAACACCAACATGTTAGCAAATCATTTTGTAAATATTTGATATTTAATAATTTAATATATTAAAATAACCATCAGAGCTTAAACAGCATAACAAGTTGAGAACGTTTTCTTGAATGCTGTGTTCACAGAAGATGCCATTGTATGCTCGCCTCTCGGCAAGCACATAAATGCGTCAGGCTTTGATCCTAAAACATTTGCCAGTTGGACACGGTTGTGCCTGCTCACAGCCCACTAAGTGTTCTGGAATGCAACAAGTGGTTGGATCAGAGCCTTAGATCTGAAGATCCCCTAGGCTTATAAGTGCTCATTTAGAATAATTATCTATTTTCCTTTCCATTAGAATCTGTTGCAGCTCTCTTTGGATGAGATGCTAGCTCAAGCACCCCTAATAAGCTGCAATTGATGCATGATTTGTTTTCTGGAAGGATACAGCTTATCCTCTGACAGAGACCTGAGGTTATTTTAACATTTACGTCAACATCATTTTGGGCATGAAAATGCAAGCCAAACATTTCTACATGAGGGAGCAGGACTGGAAAGATGTGAGCCATATGACTGGCTGTAGGTCTAGTAGCATCCTCACAGTGGCAAAAAGAGATTTCACTGTGAACCACAGCCCAGCTCCAGGAGGATAGCTTCTGGTGATTTACCCACTCCTGGCCTGTGATTTTTCTTCTGACATTCTTCTACTCATCCTTGTGCCTGATGTAAACCTTGTATCCTTTATATTTGCTCTGTCTTCTGCATTGTGCTTGGCTTGGTGGCCATGTTGTTTGGTTGGGTGATTGTTCTGTCACCTGTCTCCACGCAGGTGACATTTGCATCTGTCAGTGGATGCAACAAACCTGGCTTTATGCCTTCACCTCCTCAACTTCTGCTCTAGGACTGCTCAGTCCTACATCCCCAGAATGGACCAGACCACCTTGAGCCATTTCAACCCCAGTAACAACACCTGCTCCATTTCCACTGCCCGCTCCTTAAATGTACACATCTGTCCCTAAAACAGGCATTCACAGGACAAGATTCTTTTTTGCTGGACTACAAAGCTCAGCCTCCTTTGCCAGCAGCTCACTTGTGACACCAGCGTCTCACACTCTTTAACACCTGACATGGATTTCAACGAGGTCTTTTGTGAATGAAGTGGGCCTAGAAGCCCCGCAGGAAAATCAGATGAAAACAACTGTTCACAGCTCTCTAGAAATTGGTGTCAGCTCCCTGATACAGAGAGTTTTACAGCTCTATAAATCAGGCTGAAAAAGTAACCAGAAGCCCTGTTAGCTTTCTGTTTCTTTTAGCACATCCGTTTCTTGTAAAATTCCGATTAGAGGGACTGGTCTCTGTAGAAATCATTCACTCTGAACCCAACAGGGCTATAAATCAAAGAGCTACAAATCACCACAATTTGCAGATTCTGAGTTTCATCATTTTATTGCTTTTGGAGAGGTTATGCTAATGTTTTTGGAGAATATTTACTTCTGCATCTTCTGCCACGTTGTGGGATGATAAAGAAAACAAAAACATTTTCTGAAGACCAGGTATCTTCTTTTGTGTGACTAATAGAACATTGTCTCTGTAAGGATTTGGGGCAGGAGTGCTTTTCCAAATGAAGATTCATACCAAATCAGTGAGACTATTCCCATAACTTGAGGCTACAGGAAGAAATATTTTCTTATGAAAGGAGCAGAAATAGTGTAGGATTTTACAAGGGTTTCTATGAAAAGGAAAAATGAGACTCGGTGATGATCACATAAATTACGCCATTTACAACTCCTCTGCCCCAGCCCTTGTTTAGCCATACAAAAATGATGATTATCTGCTGCAGTAGGCAAAGATTTCACCACATTGGAGTATGAATGACAAAACTGTTCCCAAGAAACTTTGCCCTCCTAGTGACAGTAAATTCAATCTAGGCTAGCAAACTCCAGATAACCCTGGGATGAGTCACACCACCCTGCTCAGTGATGCATCAGATGAAGCAGTGGCCGCAGCTGTGATTCAGCAACTGTTGTGAACTGGGAACTATTGGAGGAACACTTTTAGAGCAGGCTTCATCATGAGTCAGGTTCTGTTGAACTTTTTCATAAGCTCCAGTTCTGGAGAGATCGCTTGCCTTTATCTGTGTGTTTACCAAGGCAACAAGTTCAATGTCTCCAGCAGACTTGTAGCTTCTCAGTACAACAGTTTTCTGCTCACCATCTGATTCACCTCATTATTCACAAAGTACTCTGAGCTTCTGCAGCTCTTACAGGGAAAAAGCAATCATACAAGGAAAGAATAGCTTTGGACACAGGCTGAATGCATTAAATTCTGCCCTTTACATTAGTAACACAGTGACAGTACATCATTTAACAGGGATAAATTTAATACCTATGGATATTTAATTGAATTATGTTGGTGTCTGAGAGCTCCAACATGGGCCAGATGCCAACTGTACAAGAAATTATATATCAGAGAAGAAAAAAAATTGTCCTTGTCAGGGTCTCTGCAGTGCCTTTACCAGGACATATCTAAGTTTTTTACTTTTTTACTTAGAGAGCAACAGACCACTGGAGCAGGCTGCCCAGATAGGTTGTGGAGTCTCCTACTTGGAGATATTCAAGACCCACCTGGACACCTTCCTTTGCAACCTATGGTAGGTAACTGCATTAGCAGGGGGTTGGACTCTTTCTACCCCTACAGTTCTGTGATTCTGTGATTCTGTGAAGTTCAGATTTCTCCATACTATATGCAGATACTGTATAATTTAAGGGGAAAGTTTTCAATGGCACAGCTTGTTGTTAGACATCTGACTCTCCCTGACCTTCAGAGGGACATTTAATGTTTATTTATCTATGGTGACTTTGAAAAGGACCACTTAGGCACCTAAGTGATATGATCACATTTTTCAAAAGTGCCTTTAAATGTTGGAAAATACTCTCAGAAATGAGAACTATCCTTCATAGTCACTGTTTTTGGCAGACTTACTTTCTAATTTAGCCTAGTTGTTTAAACAGATCTGTCATTCCTACTCTACAATCAGCAGAGTCAACTAAGTGCATTAAATAAGAACTGAAGTGTATTCTAAAGGCTGGTTTAAGATTCGTCTTTAAGCACTGTTGTGTAGTGTTACAGTAGGACACCATCTGCTGTCCAAGCAGAGTCCGACTGCAGCTGTCTCAACAGCAGAATGTAATATCCTAGCTACAATAATATTGTGAGTTGTATTATTGTGCTAATGTTTTTACAAACAAAATTCTCTGTTAGATTTGTGAGTCTGCATTGTTTTTCTTTAGGACATTTAATTGAATCCAACCATTTTTATCCTTACGCAGTGGAAAGCACAAAGAGAGGATTTCCTCATGAAGCAAATGTTTTCCTTTTTTGGTGAAATGTCATTCAGGTAGTCAAAGAAATACATGCTGTCAATGGAAATGAATAGTAATGCTTCAAACTTTGCCTTTGCAAGTAATTGGCTAAACGTTACTGGTTAGCTCCACTCCAAGAGCAGCATGGCACATCAGCTGGGTGCAAGCTATCTGTGACTGCCCATGGATGACAATCTTCCCATCCCTGTCCTGCTCTTAGGGAAACATCCAAGGCTTTACTGGTGTAGCTGCCAATTAGTATTATTTATAAAGGAGATTTCCACACTAAGATTGCTTTATAATTAGAAACTGACCTGAGACCATCCACTTATTTTACACAGGCCACTGAATTGGTTGCAGAGTGGTAATGACTTTGGGTTACTGTCACCTGGACCACTTCTGAAGTGACCTCGCTGTAGAAGCTCCATACTCTCTTACAGATTTCTAATGTGTACTAAATTAATTTCAGGTTTTGAATGTAGATTGTCAGGCACAATTATACCTGTTGACAGTCTTTTTAAAATGTTGATATCTGCATTTCTTCTCTCCATTTTGTTTTCTAGAAAGAGGGGAATTGTCTTTAAAATGGCTTCTGCTTTCTTTTGTTTCAGAACTAGTTTTCCACTCGTGATGCTCAAAGTGGCAAAAATATTATAGAAGAAAACTATTGGATTGTCAAGTTGTATTATAAATACAAGGTAATGGGACATGAATGCAGTTTGAATTAGTATAGAAAAGTTATGGTCAGGAGCTGAAACAAGATTTGCAGGAAAAAAATGTTGGTATCACTGTATGTAGACTAAAGGTCTCAAAAGGGGATCATAGCCTTTAAATTCCTCCCTTCATCATAGAATCATAGAATGGCTTGGGTTGGAAGGGACCTCAAGGATCATCAAGCTCCAACCCCCCTGCTGCAGGCAGGTCCAACTCTTTCCAACTCTTAAGGGCTACATAATTAGAGTTTTTGGTTGGCTGAAGTGGTAAAGTTGGATATAAAATTGTCTTTAATTTCCTGACTAAACCAATGGTCAATTAGTGAGTGATTTTTCATGCTGATCCCTGAGGAATCCTATGTATTGCACTGCTTGCATAGGAAACCTCAGTTTGATGACTCAGTGGAGATGAATCTAGGTCTTGATATGTACATGGACACATCTGAGATACTAAGAAGCTATAGCAAATCAATATTCTTGTCCACTTTTGAGAACGATCTGGACATTTCCTACTAATAAAATACTTATTATTATGGGACATAATTGGTCTTGACCACTGTACTAATCACCTCTTCTCTCTTCTGTCTTCAAGTCTGGCTCTAGCATGAATAGCATACAAAAAACTGAATGTGGAGAGATAGTTTATCCAAATTAAGTATTTCCAGTCTCAGTTGCTTTAGCTATTGATCCAGGAAAGTACCCACAGGACAACCTGTACACATTTTAGGATTTCTGTGTTATTTCTTCATGCATTTGGAGCATGAAGAAACATTTTGGAAGTAAGAAAGAGAGAACGGAAAGTTATACAGAAGTTTTACTGCATTTTTCTTTAGAAATGCCAATTTATACATTTTGTTATAATAACTGTGGGTAAGTAATTTCCATACTGTTTAATGAGGAGCTTGGGTAGATAGGTAATGATCATAAGGTCAATTAAAGCAATACTTACATATGCTTTTTATACTGAATCATTTTCTCTTGATTCAGTGTACACTAATTTCGAAGGAGAAATTGATAAAAAAATCTCTGGAAAATAAACATCACTACTTGAGTTAGGAAGTTAAAGGTCATATGCCACTATTCCACCAATGACAGAGAAACTGTCTGTAGGAGATTAAGGTCAATTCTGTGGCACATTATTTGTCAAAACAGTTGAATTCTTCCCGTTTTTTCACCATTTGCTCAATTTTACTACTTAAGCCATTGTTCCTAGCACAAGTATTAACAGATGGCTTTCTGCCTGATGGATTATCCTGACGTTATATCTGTGTTATATTTACAGACCTGGATGCAATGGACTCATGCATAATCTTTCTGTGTAAGACATTTGCCATCTGCCTACCACTCCCATCTTGAGTAGAGAAGGCTGCTGGAAGACACGATACAGGCCTCAAATATGTCAAAGATTCTTCATCAAGGAAAGAAAAAAGCGTTTTTCTGCTTGCCATGTGTAAGATCAGAAATGATGAGCTGTAATTGTTCAAGAGGCATTTAAGTGCGAAATTGGGAAAAAATGTCTAATGGTAAATACTGCAGAAAGACAGAAACAAATGACTAAGGAAGGTGTGCAGTGTCTGTAATGAGAAATTCTTTAGCAACGCTGAGAAACATCTATCATGAATAGGTTATAATCCTATCCTGCCTTTTTAAGGGGAAAAGGAGAGCAAATTAAATGTTGTTCGAAGATCTTTTTTCCATTTTCCATGATTCTATGATTATTTTTCTTTTATCTGTGGCTCCTGCAAGACTTTTCCCCTGGTCACCTACCAACTCCCATGGAGCCAGGCAGCCTGACCAGGACCATGTTTCAGATAACTGGAAGAACTCAGTGATCGCAAACACAGCTGCCTTTTCTCCAGCTCTCCATGTCCCTCCAGCCGGAATTGCTCCAGAGGGAGAGGCAAGTTGGGGGCTTGTCAGCACGGGAAGGCTTTGCAAGTTATCCCTGTGTTGAGGCTCCAGTGTAGCTGTATCACTATGGCACCACCTGGGGATACTCATTTTCCATGATAAGAGATGGTTTCTTTTGGCTTACTTTAAATGCATTTAGTTTCCAAAGTGACAAAGGGCCCCGTGTTGGTCTGAACATAGCCAGGGTCTGGCTGCTGCCATGGGATTTGAATCCCATCACATCTTGTGGCCTTCAGCATTTTGCAGCTGATTTGCCTTTTTATTCTTGGTCAGTGGCAGCTTTCAGCACCGGGCCCTGAACTAAGCCCTCAGCTCATAAAGCATAAAATAACATGGATAACATGGCTATCTCTGGAAATAAGATCCTTACACACACACAAAAAAAAAAAAAAAAGATATTATACAGAAAATGGTCATGTCAGATAACAGTGTTTGAGTTCATTCCTTAGCTTAAGCCCTACGTGTAGCTCATCGCTGCCTAACTTCTGCATGCCCAGACTTTTAGAGGTCCTGTCCTGGGGCTCTGCCCAAAGCTCCTCAGACAGCTTGCCGCTCTCCTCCACAACTCCAGAGCAGCACAATGAGTGATCACCATCCTGTGCTCCTCAGGAATACTCAGGATGGTTTCTCTGTCCTGTATGCTTTCACCTTATCCTGCTCTTTGCTTCCATTTGCCTCCATTCTGATGGCATCTCCTCTACATTCCCCAGCCAGCAGCATATTTTGGAGATTTAACTGGAAGTAACCCAGCACATTAAACTCAGTAACTCTCTATGCAGGGACGAATTTTATTCAGGTCAGGCAAAGAATTCAGGTGCAGTTCATGGGACTTGGAACCAAATTATCCTTTATGATTGTTCACTAACCTTGTTAGGTCTTGAGAAAAAATTCCTAGGCTGAAGCGATCCATTTCCTAATCAAAGTTGTGATCACTTTGTGCCTCAGGATGAAAAACAGCAATAAGGTTTACACTGCAGGCTGCAGTCTGTGCTAGGTTGAAAGACTGGAGTCCTCAGCCTAGTAGCACTGCCACTGTCATATGTCCTTCATATGGAACAAGGCTGTACAAGGGGTAGGGAGTTGACCCAGCCCAAAGGGCTCCTGGTCAGAATATTTGTGTGCACACCAGGGGAGAGCATTTTGTGGACTCTGTGTCAGGAGGTCTGTCCGGATCAATAGGTTCTAGGCAAAACCTAAATATACATCACTGCTCACCACTGCTTTCACTCAGTCAAACAAATATGTTTAAAGCTCCACTACTAACTCACCTTTAAACTTATTCAGAGATCTGAAAAAACCATACCAACCTGAAACCTGAGGACCACTTCCAAACAAAACAACCTCTACAGCTGTGACTTGGGAAGAGAATGAATTCATTTAAAGATGAAACCTTTTATGTAACAGCCATTTCAAAATAGAAATACAATGTTTTTTTCATACATCAATCCCAAACCATCAACATAGTTAATAAATGAGGTTTATATGTTTGTGAAAGAACATTTCCTGTTCTATACATTATAAACTTCTCTCCCAGTAGGTGCAGTGCAGCTTGGACAGGTAGCAGCCCACATTTACTGAGGGACCTCTGTTTTTCCAGAGTCGTAGAGCAAATCATCACCATTAATCTGAGGTGTGTCCCTCTCACCTTCCCTGATGGCAAATCCTACAGGTGGAAGAGATTAATAATATGCAAAGCAGGAATGGTCACAGAGTCAGAGTTCAGAAAGGTAAACTTTCCTCCATCTCCAGCTTGCACACTTGACCACACAGCGCCTGAGCACACAGCTCAGGCCCCCCACCTGGATTTGTTATAATCATCAAGCATATGCAAAGCTCAGAACCAACCTACTCATTTTCTGCAGCATCCAGTATAGGTTATGTGAAATATTAAAATATGTAATTGTAAATGCATGCCCTTTATTGCGTTATAACTAAGAAACCAGATCTTTTCCCACTGACTTTCCATGCAACTTTTCCCTGTTCTCATATCCCATGTGGCTCTTAAGTGTGCAAAGGCACCAGTATTAAAATTTATAAGATATTTATATAAATCAGATGGTTGGTAAGTATTAAATCTGATTTTTCTCAATAACCCGAGGGGGAATATTAAAATATTAAAATTGTTTGAATTTTTAAAACACAAATGGGCTTTTGAATAGTTTAGGCCCAAGCTTCAACTCTTGTACTCAAATACATTCTGGCTGAGTACAGAGTTCTTGAAGTTTTTGTCTTGTTACTCACATCTAGTGAGACAAATGGCAGACTTAGTAGAAAGTCTGTTCTGAAAAATCATAAACAGATCCATGTGGAAGAATGAATATTATCTTCTGTTTTCATCCTGCGATTTACATGTTTGGAAGTATATATCTCTTGTCTTAAATAACTGAGGTCACATTGTAAAACTTGCTGCCAGTGTTGCCTCATGGCATTACCAGTTTACGTACTATCTTTGCTTCCACATTTAAACATCTTTGATGTAATTGTGAACATGAAACCTTACAACAATTTTCTGTTCAAGAAATTTTATTCTCAGTCTCTTAACACACTTTCTGGGAACTAATTCTGGTTCCATATTGTGGACTCAAGAGTTAACAGCTGTGGGTAAGCATAGCCATGGCTCCCCATTTTCTTTTTTAGTAGATAAATAACATTTGCCTCGAGGAGGATGTGTTATTGTTCTGAGATGTGCAAGAGTATGTCTAGAATAGCTGCAGAAGAGGGAGTTGTGTATGCAGAAAGAATGTTTGCTCTTTCCTTTAGGCTCTGATTAGGTCAATTCTTGGGACATGTTTGGCTTGCAAACCCACAATTACTGTTACACAGTTTTTCTGGAGAAGGGGATTTCTTTGCATGCTGTTTTGGTCATCTTGTTGCCAAACCAGTGTGTATATGTGTGTACTGGAAAAAGCAAATTGTAAAAGGAATGTACTTAAACTCTATATCACTGTTTTTTCCATAGCTGAAAGAATCAATCTACTGGTATAGGTGTGTGTGCACAGAAATGAAGATATTGACATGAGAAAATAACAGTGGAATCAGAAGAAACAAGAAATGGTATACTGACAAAAGTAATGTTTTTGTTATTGTTAGATGTTTTAATCTTTGTGCTTCAGGCCTCATTTCATATTTCGTACTGCAAAATGAAAAACAAACATATGAAAGAAGAGAATTGTGTTCTTTTCCTTTTGAACTGCTATTTAAATGAGTTCCTATTACTGTTTGTAAGAACTACATTTTAGGGAATGTATTAAATCCCAACAAGTAAACAAATACATCTTAAATCTAATCATTACAAGATTATTCCTGATATTTATAATACCCTGGCCTTTAAGTTTTCTTTTAGAACAGCTGCAGGGCTTTTGGACAAGATGAGTAGCTCTTAATCGAACGGCTGAAAAACTCCCAAGAAGTGATTTGTCATCTTAGGCAAGGCATTTTTTAAATAACCCAATGGCACATGAAACTAGGCTTAAATGCCATTATGATAAAAACCACTTAAGCTGCTGATAATCATCCTATGTGAATTGGCACTCTATATGCTTACAGACAAATCTGGACATGCTTCAATTACCTTTTCAGCATAGCTCTGAATACTATTAATACTATGAAAAATGTTATATATGTAAATTACAAAAATACCACTGTAAGTAAAAAGTGTATGTTCATCATTGTAATTAGTGGCTTGTGCCAAGAAAGCATCTTGTGAAAGCAGATAATTGACTTTTTTAAATTAGAGGTGAAAGAAACCTGCAAGATCATTTTATTAACCGTGACAAACTTGGCATGCTGCTATTACATTTTATCTAGAAAGAAATGCTAATTCACTGATTCATAACAGATACCTCGTTTCAGTGTTCTTTTCTATTTAGTAATGCTGATGAGTTCTTTGAGTTGATCACCTGTAAATTGCTCTTGTGAAGTAGTCTTACCCCTAATTATTATTATAGGGCTACCTATATTACCTTTTTTTATCAAGATGCTGGTCTATGGGCTGATGAAAAAGGAAGTTCTTACACATTTAGGTTCCAGAAGTCTGGATAATACTAGTTTTGCTTCCAGGCTCTTAATGTAATGCTGAATATGTCTGAATTTTATTGAAATTCTCCGTTCTGAAGTGTAACAAATACATCTTCACTGACTTTCACTGAAGAATCAACGAGACTAATTCAGGTGCAGAGAATTTCCACAGAGGCCTTCAAAGATCTCTCCCCATTGGCTATATGGAGTCTTCACTGAATAAAAGCTGGTAAAAGCTGCATTTTCATCTTCAAGAGACATCTACTGTTGAAATCCTTCTAAGCCTAGCCAAGTTTATTTTCTGCCTTATCACACTTGAATATTTTTTACCAAAGGAAAAACAAAAGAAGGCACTTAACATGCTTGTGACCTAAATATTTTACTATAGGAAGCTTGCATTCACTTTACACCTGGGCAGCCAGGCTTTGTTCTTTGTGGCACTGTATGTCCAAACCACCTCTCCAATGGAAGCAGAGTTTATTATTCTTCAGTATTTTTAAAGTCTTTTTTCGAAAAAAGACTTTTTCAAAGTAATGCTTTTCAAAGTAATGGAATCTGAACTGGAGTCAAAAGATGCGAGTACTCAGTATAGTTGTCATTTACTTGAACATTCCTTAAAGGTATATTTAAATGATCATAGGTTGTACAAGTTCAGATAATTCATTTTCTAGTGAAGCAAATACTGACTTTAAAAATTTGCTATGTCTGAAATGATATGCTGCTACCGTTAGATAAGTACTTCCAAAGCATGAAGATAATGACATGTGTTGTGTGCCCAAGTGTGTTAAGAGTGGTTAAAAGGCAAAGTCTTCTGGGATAGCCCTGGGGACCTGAAGGGGTGGGGGGAATCTGATGCGTTTTGTCCACAACGTCTAATAAGGAAGAGCCATGTTTATCCCTCACACTTCTGCCTGAGAGGGCTAGCTGGCACAGTGATACTAGAGAGCATGTTGATAATTTAAGTGACATGGACCACCAGTAGTCTAATGCTCAATTTTTATTCCTGGCCCAGTTCTATTAGGCAGCTTAGAAATAGCCCTTTGAACCCATGTTTTAGTGATATGTTCATCTGCTGAAGAAAATATGTTCTCACTTCTTTATGTTTATTTGGAGGCTAAAGTATAAAGTCTGCCTGGCTGTGGTGTTTGAACAAGAGATAATGTATGGAGTCCTAGAAAAAATGGTGTGTCTTTTTGTCTCAAAATTTTATGATTCTCTTTCTTCAGAAGAGGATATCCTATCCATAGCATACTTGCATTCATGAAGAAACCCAAACATGGGAGACTTCTGTGATACTCTTTGGTCTCTGCAAGACATCAGAGTTAGCATAAGTTCCTTCACCAATTCTTTGACAGATACTCTAATTTAAACTGGAATTTTCCTATCCGTATGTCGTAAAGAACACAAGTGAGTCAAGAAATCAGTTGTATACCTTGTAATAACTTCCTCAAAAACCTTATTCCTATACTAGAAGACATTATTTCTTCTTGTATTACCAAACATTAACTTATAACTAGCTTTCCAAGTCATTATGTATTTAAGTAGACAAGATACACGATAAGGGATAATTATGAGTGATGATATAGACACCAGCTAGATGAACATAAACAAACATGATTAAATATGTATTTATTTTTTATAAGTTTTTACTAGAGCTACCAATATCTGCAGAAACTATTTCTGAACAAGACTGAATCATTTTTGACTTTTCTGTGACTCGGTTGTGTTAGTTGATATCTATGTCAGTGTGGCTGTTGGCTTCTCTTGATTGTTATATATTCGAGCTTGTCATCATCAGAAGAATCAACAAGTGACCCAATTCAGCTTGGTTTTCACCTTTCACCCACGTAAAATTTCAAAAGGAGACTCATTGTTTCTGCATGTGTCGTAACCCTGTAATTATGAAGAAATTCAGTAGCAAATTACTTCCATGGCTTTTCCCCTCCATTCTCCGCAGTTGAAAGCATTCTTTCAAGAGACATTAACTAGTCTCAATTTCCCTGTTCTTCTGAGAATAGCACGCTAACAAAAATATACACTAAATATTTTCCTGAGAGAGAAAATCTAGTGAAGTCAGTGGAAATAAATCTCTGCTCATTATCAGTTACAATTTGACATGCATTCCTCTTATAGCTCAGCTCCTCATTTACGTTGGAGCGGTACACACTGGGGAGCATCTCACAATACTGAAGAAGTTTCTGTGTGAACAAAATGTGTTTAATAATTTTTTTTTCTAGGTTCCTAGATCTGGGCAGTCATAGGCATCATCATTATTGCAGTACGGGAAAAAAAATAATGGAGCAAGTTACAGAACGTGTCAACTTCTGACCTGTGAAATAAATGATGCAATAAAAAGCTATCAGCTGGATGCCAGTCTTCACCATATTTTATCAACCACCAAAACAGATTAACATAGTTAATAAGTTAGGAAATACTGTCACTGGATATGTATTTTACAATATGGTTATTTCTGTAATATATATAGGAAAGGCTTCTGCCCAGCATCTCAAGTGACAACAGTTACACTATGTAGTGGACTTGTAATATTTGTCATCTGCCTGAGTCAAGTAGCTTAGTTTTGAATGCATAATCAATATGACATTTTGGAAGGCTGCTTTTATTTGCAGCATGTATTCCTATGCTTGCCAGCTCTGAAAGTAAAAGGCAACCTGACAGTACTTTAACTAATGAGATCTTTGATCTGAAAATATATAAAACAACCTTCTTCCCCAATTTTTGGTAAATTTGTCTGAATACCATGAATTGTGCATCTAAGAAACAGGCTTCAAGCAATTCCTTTGAGTTGACAACAACCTATTTCTACTAACAGGGTGCAAGCAAGTTAGACAAATGCTGGAAAACTGAGTTGACAGCTGATGTTCCCCTTTCCACTGGCCCATGATTTCAAGCCATTTTACATCGGGGCAGTAAAATAATCTAGAACCTGACACTGTCAGTGGGTGAATTAAACCTACAAATACTGGGCTAGAGACTTCGTGTTGAGTTCTCATTACAACTCTGAAATCATTTTTTCAGAGTTTTTTCATGTCAAAGGAATAGCACCAGAGGAAAGAATTGGCATAAACAAGCCCTGTTGCACGTTATTGAATAGGCTGTGTACACGTTTGGTTAAAAGTTAACATTGCTCTTTTTCTTTCCTCTGGAAGACCTTGAATAACCACAGCTTTTAGCAAAGCTTGGCATTGTCTTAGGTAACAGAGCTGAGGTTTAAAATTCTTGCTATACTGCTGCCAAAAAACAAAAACAAAAGACAACAACAACAACAACAAAAACTTGCTTTTGAGAGAGAAACTTTTAAAGTAATTTTTTTGATGAGACGTAATAATGGTATAATGGAATACATGTAACTGGGTTTGTACATCATAGCCTTTTAAAAACATACTAATTAAACTCCATGTGAAAACAACAACAGCAGAAATATTTGGTTTAATCTGTGTTCTCATACCTTTCATTTCTTTGTGTCAGCTAGTACTGTCTTCATAGAGCCACGGGAAAAGTACCTCGTGCATTTCAAGAATTCCAGTTGACCCAGTGTCACATCAAAGGCAGATATTCACCACCTTCCCAAAGGTGGCAGTGGGGTCTTGTAAGAACACTGATAGCAGAGATCTCTTTCAGAAGGTGTGAATTTTTGGAAAGTTGTGAGGAAGAGGATGCAAGGAACAGTTTATTTCTGGGAAATGTTCTGCATAATGCCAATGAGTGAGAAAGAAGAAATAAATGGAAACTGAGATAGAATCCAGCTCCAGGGTTTCTTCTCTTATTGATCTCAGCAGCACAGCTTAATATCCCTCCAATTCTATTACCATCCTAATCTGTCTTGCTCTTTAGATCTTTCTTTGTGCTTTCTGACTTTAGCTTCTGATCTCCACCATACCTCTTTATCCAACAACTAAGATCCCACTCATAGGACTTACCAGACCTCTGTCCATGAGATCTTTTTGTGTAATTCAAAAATATTATATGGATGACTATCTGTATTATACAGTTTATTTATCTTTATTATACTGAACAGTTTATTTATCTTTATTATACTGAACAGTTAAGTTCAGTGTCTACATGACCTGAAGCTCCAAGAACTATCCCCAGGCTGCTGCAAATCGCACAGCTGATCTGAGACTCTTAGTCAGAGGACAGGTTATGGGCTGAACTGAAACCCATGTAATCTGACATAAGGGTCATTCTTTTCAACACAGGGATATTCTTTTCTCTAAGGATTGTACAAACTGTTCTGTTGGAAGACGGGATTTTAAAGTCTGTGATTGGTATAGCACAAGCATAAACAATAAGGAGAGCTATGGGGCTTTAAAATACACTAGCAAAAATAGATGCAAGGTGTTCTTATGTGTCTTCTACCCTCTACGTTCCCACTCACATGAAGTTCACCTCCACTATTGTAGAAGGACCCTTAATTATCCCTGGAGATTAGATCTAGTCTGTAGAGGCTGACAAGCTACAATTTACATCACAAAAATGAGCATATAATTCAGAGGCTTGATTGATTTTTTTTCCCCTCTGTGTCAGGTGTCCTCACTCTTCCCCATTCATTTGGTGTGGCTGAACTCAGATGCTTCAACTTCAAAGCAGTCATGTAGCATTTCTGAATTATAGTGTTGCCTAATTTACTTGAGAGATACTGGAATCCAAAAATGCATGTTTTGGCAAGGGTTAAACCTTAATCTCAAAATTTACATGCCAATTCATAGTGTATTTTTTGTGCAGATTTATCTGAGAGTGGCTTGGCACTAAAGGATTTTCCATTGGCGCTAAAAGAGCCACTGCATGCCAAGAAACTAAATATCAAACAGAAATGTGCCAGTATTTCCTGCCAGTCTCACATTTTTGAAACTTTTTCCATCCTCCATGCCATTGATTTCTGATATGCTCCCAGGCTTCCTAGGGAAAGTCTTTTGAGTCTCACCCTGGGATGTTGAAAGTCTTCTAATTTGAATACTAAAAATGTTAAATGAAAAAGGACCCCTTCCCCCTCCAACACCCCCAAGGAAAATCCCAGAATCTTTTCCTGTGAAAAGCGGGAAAACTTCAAGGGGTTTAAAACCATCCAGAATACACAACAGATGGAAAGTGACACTGGCTCGGGATGGCAGACATTCCTCTCAGTTTCTGTGCAAACAAGTTGGTAAAGCCTTTCTGCCTCTTATCTGAATCTCTGCAGCCATACCCTTCTGACTATATATTGTTAGATTCCCATGTCTCATTCTTCCACACTTCGTTTTTTAACCTGTTTTTGCCTCCTCCTACTCTTGGGGTTTTGTCCCTGCTCCTGCCTACCAAGTTCTACCCTTGAAGCCCTGATCCTTGAAGGAACTTTCTTTCATAAGTTTCACAAGTTTCCTTGCACCACTGGCCACTCAGTCCACACCTGAATTGCATCTCTTTGTGCCTATGTTGCATTTGTTGTGGCTCAGACCCATTAGGCTTCAGTCTGTGAAGCAGGCAACATTGATCAACCTTGACATCTGTAGATAGCTTTCAGGACACCCTTCAGTCAAAGTGAGTCTTTGATAGTGTACCATGTGCTGAAAAGTCAGTAAACAAAGGAATCCAGATTATGCTTTAACCAATCCACTGCAGGAAAAAAGGAAATAGCATAACACAAAATTTATGGTATTTAATAATGCATGGATTTTTTTGGATCTGTTTTTAGTTCTTCTAGGCATAACATTTTTTCTCTACTGTTTATAATATTATATACAAAACCCTACATTTCTTAGTAACCTACTTTGCTTGCCTAACTTCAGCATTTAAATATCTGCTGGGTAGATCCAGTATCTCCCAGATTTGAGTATGGCATAACATGAGAAACAGTAAAGTCTTTTGCCATAGTAAAAAGGATTTAAAAAAAATCCACTGACTGAATTTTATCCCAGTATCAAACATTTTTTCCTCTTAAAAATTATTTGGCTAATTACAATTTTAAAAGTTCTCTGGTAACCATAAAAACATAAAGACAGAGGGTGTCATGATTTTCTGAAAGCAGATGTGTGTTGGAGGTAGCATGAATGACCACTGCAATAATCTCTGAAGTCCCTTCACATTAAACACTGCTAATGCTGCTGGGATAACAATCAGAAAAAATTCAGTTCTCACATGATGGAAGAAATAGTGATGATGAGTTGATGGTTGGATTAGGTAATCTTACTGGTGTCTTCCAATCTTACTGATATCTTCCAACCTTAATGATTGTATGAAGTCTTATTTAGAAATAACTTTGGTGTAGTAAGAAGTTTAATTTTAGCTCATGATGGCTCCCATGTTTCAGGCTAAACATTTCTAGGTGATAGAAAATGTGTAGCTCAGAAGCCTAAATGCAACACAGTGGGACTGAATGGGGTCTGTGTGTGTGCTTGAACAACCATGTGCATACGCGTTCAAATTTATTGAATTAAGGGAAGATGCAGGAGGGAGGAAAACATTACCCAAAATGTGTGTATGGTTTGCAGAGTTCTTCTCACGTCATAGCACTGCATAGTCCCAAGATGTAGTCAAGAACACATGTTCCTAGAATCATAGAATCATAAAGTCACCGAGGTTGGAAAAGACCTCCAAGGTCATTCAGTCCTCCAAGGTCATCCAGTCCTACTGCCCACCTACCACCAATATTTTTCCAATAAACCATGTCCCCTAGTACAACATTTAAACATTTTTTGAACACCTCCAGGAACAATGACTCAACCACCTCCCTGAGCAGCCAGCTCCAGTGCCTAACCAGTCTTTTGGAGAATAAATTTTTCCTAAAGTCCAATCTGAATCTCCCCTGGAACAACTTGAAGCCATACCCTCTAGTCCTATTGCTAGTTACGTGGTAGAAAAGGCCAATATCCCCCCTCACCACAACCTCATTTCAGGTAATTGTAGAGAGCAATAAGGTCTGCCCTGAGCCTCCTCTTCTCCAGACTGAACAATCTCAGTTCCCTCAGCTACTGCCCATAGGACTTGTGCTCCAGACCCTTCACAGCTTTATTGCCCTTCTCTGGACATGCTCCAGGGTCTCAGTGTCTTTCTTGTAGTTAGGGCCTCAAAACTGAGCACAGTACTTGAGGTATGGCCTCACAACTGTTGAGTACAGAGGGATGATCACTTCCTTGCTCCTGCTGGCAATGCTATTTCTGATACAAGCCAGGATACCGTTGGCTTTCTTCGCCACCTGGGCACACTGCTGGCTCATGTTCAGCTGAGCATGGACCAACACTCCCAGGTCTGTTTCTTTCACACAGTCTTCTAGGCACTCTGTCCCAAACCTGTAGCCCTGCCTGCAGCTGTTGTGGCCAAAGTGCAGGACCTGGTGCTGTACACATTGCTCCAGGCCAGGTCTTGCTGCTTGGAGGGGACATGGCCAGATGCCCTGGATTGAAGCTATCTGTGGATGTGAAGTGCATCACTGGGACTCCTAAAGGGCCACAGCCCATGGCCTCTGTGAGTGATCACTTACTGTTGGAACACTTGAGCTCAGTGTTGGAGCACTCTGTGCTCAGCAAAGCCTGTGAAAATAAAGCAATAAATAAAAAAAAAAAGAAATAAAATAAACCCCAATCCACAACTTTTACAAGCTGCTGGAGTGAGAAATGGGGGAAGTCTTTCCACTACAACAGTCATATCCTTTTAACCCAAGTCCCTTTAAGAAGGCAAACTGAAAGACTTCTTTTACCTCTCTGTTCTTTGACTTTTAGTTAAGATTTTACCCCAAATGTTATTTAAGTGCAAATTAATGTGAGTGAATTCAGTTTTCTTCCTTAACTATCTTTGTTGACGACATCTATGATTAGAAATAAGGCACCAATAAGGCTGCTCTTGTTCAAATCCTTACTTTAAAAAGTCAAAACTGCTGTAAGCTGTTTTATATATAGAGAATACATAGCCCTGCCTAGAACTGGGGCAAAGAACCTCAGTGAAAGACCAGGCGTCAAATACAATTATCCTTTTTTTCTAGCTGTTTATCATGGGTTAACAGCACGGAAAGTAACAACAACACACAAAAAACCCTCACAAAAACAACAAAAACAACACAAATTCAGAATTTACATGCACTAACTGAAAGAGCTGTGCAGCAAAATCTCTTGTGCAGACACAATGCCGTGTTGCTACACCTTACCTGTGTGAGGAAGTGCTGGTGCTGTGCTATCAGGAAACACTTCTTTCTCTCCTAATATGCTGTGTTGCCACTGTTAGTTTTATAATATAGATGCGACCCAAATCAGAGCTTGTCTGACGTATAGCAGCTCAGGATTTGTAGCAGCCTACTTGCAGTGAAAGACAACACTACTGACCTCATCCATGAGAAAGTCCTTCTGCAAGTGTCTATCCTAAAAGTAGGCCAGCAAGGAAACAAACACAGCTTGATTCATCTTTAATCAGCGTGTGCCTTTTTTTCCAGTGTATACCACAAACTGATCAGATACAGATCAAGCTTTTCCTCAGAAAGAGAATATGGTAAAGGAAAGAAGAATGTGTTTTTAAAAACAAGTGATATTTGATATAAAAATTGCAGGAAAACAATTATGTTGGTTTATGGTATGTTGGAATAATTCATTCGTTGTTACCCAGCCTGTTAGTATAAACGGGCACATTGCAACTTATGGAAGGTCTCTACTGACAGCCTCTGTTCTGCAATTCATTAGCTTCAAGTTTCTGCTTTAAGACATAACTTATTAAAACTACAAATCTTCATAATTCCAGTGGAGAAAAGTCCTCATGCTGAATGATAAAAGCCTTAGAATCCTTTACTCAGTGGATTCAGATGGAAAAAGTGATGATGCAAGATATGGAGATGGAAGGCGAAACATCATCTTGCTTTGTTAAAGGATGCAGCTGCTGTGTATGCTGGTATTTTGGTCCCAGTCAGTATTTTTGTCCCAGCAACAGTGGATTCCATCTTGTCTAGTCAATGGGCCTGAAATACTAACTTACCACAGTGAATTATTTTTGGATCAGGTTGGTCTCAGTGACACAAATCACCATATGTAGCCCCTAGCTTGGCTTTCAGTGTTTCTATAATCCAGACAGACTCTATTTCCAGTCAAATGATGAGGAGCAGTATCTGTCTAGAGTGTGACATTGTGTGCTAGGATGGACCTATGAACAGCAACACGGAAAGGGACTTTCTTCAGACAGGTGCTAAGGAAAAGATACAGTGCATGGCCGGATCTAAGGAACATGTCTCCTCCATGGCTCGTGTGACCAGGAGGCTGTTGGCAGCCATGCTGTTCCCAGACTTCTCACTCCATCGCCCTGAGCCAATTTCAGTTCTTTAGCAGATTTTGGGTTTGCTCTGCTTGTTGTATCTGGGAAGGGAGAATAAAGGGGACAGTACACAGTGTGCCTAGGACTTTACCCTGAGAGACCTCAGGGAGAAGTCAGTGGGGTAAGTCCCACATTTATTGTGTGAGACTTCACAGCTCTGCTTATAGACTGCCTACAAGAGAGACTGACCCGGTTAAATGCAGATTTTCCCTTATTATAAGCCTAATTTTTCTCCTCTGGGATCTTATAAAGCTAGAAGTGCTGTTTCTGTTAAGAAATATTGAAGTCAGACACCTTCTTTCCAGCACTGACTTGATGGGAAAAATGTAGCTTAAACAAGAAGGAAAGACCTTTGTCAGAACCTGGAAGAAAATAAGAGGGATGCTGGCAGATTGGAGCTGCTACCTAGAAAAAGAAAAAAACAAAAAACAACAAAAATCCATAAACTGTCAGAGTCTGGGGCTGTGGGCAGACATTTTCTGCTAACACTTTCTAGTTATGTCCTCACTATGAAATTCAGAGGGCTAATTTTAAGTGGTTCCTTAACAGTTTCTAGTTAAGTATGAGCTAAGGCACTTTGTTTGCTCTCCTCCTCGTTAGGTTACTGTGGAAAGGCTATGAACCTAAATGTTTGACTCAGTATTAACTGGCATTGTGAATTCTCACAGCTCCTTCCCAGTGTGTTAGCTTCTGAATGCTTGGACTCTGGTGGGAAATAAGTCTCTGTTCAGCCACTGCTCACACTGCATGGCTTATGTGGGCACATCTGGAAGGAGGCTATGGCTGCTGCTTTATTCTTGCTACAGTAGCCTTCTGCGGGGCTATGGGAATTTGTTGGCATCAGAGATGCTGCTCAGCACAAAGGTCTACAGTGGGACTTCAAAAGAAGTTATTGGTACCACAGAAGGAATCCACTCACAAATCTACTTCAGCACAACGTTTAGCAACATGGAACTGGTTTATCCTATTAGATTTGCCCTAAAGTGCCCACAGGTACCTCTGTGCATTATTCCTTTGACTCTTTTACAGTGGTGGTAAGGAACAGCTAGGATGATGACAATATCTCGGTCTGCCTGGTTTTGCTCCAGTATTTTCATGAGTACACAGGGAAAGATTCAAGTCCCTACTAATTTGCTCGTATATGCCATTTTATGGGAGCAGCTGGTAAAGTGAGATTCTTCACAAATCTGAAACCTCATAAACCTGAGAGATCAGAGGGACAGTTCATATGGAATCAAGCAGTGATGGAGTCACAAATCCATACACAAGCAGTTTAAAGCATTTTCCCTTGCATATTTATACTGAACAAGAGAGCAAGTAGGGGTATATATATGAGAATGTGCCTGTGCTTTGCTAGTTGCTGTTAAGAAACACTATAAATTACCCCTCAAATTTCCATTGCAAAAATGTAGTTTTATTTTATAGATCAATCCTTTATTGGATCATACCAACTTATATGATAATACGGAATATTATTAATGTGCTCACTATCTTGTGGGACTAGTTCTGCCTAAGTACAGTTGTATTGTGGTAAACATAAGAGCTATACCTTGGGACTGGGGTCCCACAGAGCAAGGGGATGCATTGAGAAGCAAAAACTCTGCTCAGGCTGGATACATCTTGATAGTTGAAGCAGCACTTGTCACATTATGTGCTAGCAACATTGAAATCATGTTATCTAGTCCTACTGTAAGTCACTGTGTGAGGTCAGGGCATGTTGAAGTCTGTGGGCACAGAGTCACAATTCAGTGTGACTGAGTGAAGATGGAGTAACAAATTTAAAATTATGGGGGCTGCTGTAACTCAACAGTGTTTGGTAGTATGCCCTACTGAATGAATACTGTCTACATTTTCCTGTGTTATTTAACACCTTCTGACACGTGTTTAAACTCAAGACTGTCCAAGACAAATGCATCCCATTATGCTTGGAGAAGCTAAGCAAGGACAGATAAATGCATAGTGAGCTGTGAATCACGCTTCCTCAGTAACTTGTGAATATCTGGATTTGGCTGCTATATTTGTGACACTTTTGTAAGCCTGTACTCTATCTTGGAGATGTTTCCTTTTTTGGCCAAATTTATCAGCTATCTCTTCTTTTTTGCTTCCTCACAAGACACCAAGTCAATGTAGCTGGACATATTTTGTCCATTGTGCACAGACCGCAGAAAGATTTCCAGTTTTCTCCTTTTTGTATGGAATTATAATGACATTTTGAAACAATCTGGCACTGTGTATCACATTATACACACACATGCACATATACATGCACAAAAAAGAAAAAGTCACAAAATTTCAGATGACTTTAAAATATGTGAAAAGTTTTATTGTGGAAAAGGCAGAACTTATTTGGATGTTTCAGGAACTTGGAACCTCATAACTGTATGTAACAAAGTGCTTCTATTTTAGTACTTAATGCAAAGATGTCATTCCAACAAGAAAAGATCTTTGATTTCCTAATGAATGTGTCAGATAATCTGAGCAATACTGGGTGTGTTTGTAATCACTGGAGTTTACAAGTGGAACACTTCTGTTAGCCAAAGTGGGAGAAGAGGAGGTGAAAGACCTTCTTATTCCCCTCACATTTTTTCCCACCAAGGAAAGAGAGTTAAAAATGAATTTCCTCATCTCCCCTCATCCCAGGTCAATGAAAAATTATGAGGAAAAAGGAAAAGGAAAATGGAAAGTCTTTGAAAAAGTATTAAACACCAAATACTGAAATCTTTTAAGTATCTGGTTCTACAAGTTACACCAGAAACGTGTGACCATACAGATAACTGACCACTGAATGTAGGCTGCCCTCATTGGCCATGGCTCATTTTTTCTATACCTCCTCTCACAGTATGGCAAAAAACATCTCCCTTGGCATTTTGCTTCTTGCACCTCCTTTGAAATGTCTCATTTCAGCATATTTCTGTATGTATCATTTTCTCTCATTTTTTCGTGAATTCTTCACTCAGATCTCATCTAAGCTGAAAGAATAATAATACCTTCCATTGTGTCAGATGTGGCGCAGCTTTCCATTATCTTTCTTTTGATATTGCTGGATGGTTTAGTTGGATTTTCTGAAGAATGCTACTAGTTGCTATGAAAATATAACTTTCTGTGATGAAAATGTTAAAAAAATATACAGGAAAAAATAAACTTTTACTCAGAAAAGTGTATTTTTTCTCAACAAGTAGAAAAAAGAAAAATATTTTAGATAAAATCAGGAAACTTCAGGCCAACCAGGATTTGCAAGTTATTATTTCTCCCCTTATAGTCTCTATACAGGAATCCTTTGACTTCATCTTCCATTATGTACCTCAGGATGTGTGAATGCAGTTTTGTCACCATGACCCTTTCTCACAAAGCACCACAGCATGCAAAGCCCAGAGGTTCTTCCTGAGCTGCAGAGGATGGCACAGGATGAGACACACAAACCACTCTGCAGAAACCCCAGGCTTGTCTCATGCAGGAGTCTTGGTGCTGCTGAGCATTTGTTTTAAGGGATTTGGAATGGTCTTTTTTGCTCATCTGACTTATTTCCTGACATGTTCCCAACCCAAGTTCTACATTACATTACTCACTGCAGGAAAGTGGTACCCCAAGAAGATTGAGTGTGAAACAGAATATCACAAGGAACGATCATGAGAGAGTTCTGCACAAATTATTGTCACTATCTGCAAAAAATATTGAAGACCCAAGGCAGATTTTCTGTAGGAAATGGAATTTGTGAAAAACCCTATATTTCAAAATTACATACTTTTTCTGTAAATGGCAAGATGTGATCGCTACAAAATTTTGAAAAAACAGATACTTCTTTGAATACACTTCTAAATTAGAAGCCTTAATAAAGCATGCACAAGATTAACTGTGCAATATAGACCTCATTTTTACTTTTCAGATTTTAAAAGCAGTTGTAAGATGGTATTTCATAAGGGAAGAAAAGTCATTAGTCATTCGGCTTTACACAAGCACAGCATCCAAGTCCAGATTGCATGGGGCTTTGGGCAAATTAATGTAGTGGGTGGCAACCATGCCTACAGAAGGGGGATTGAAACTGGATGATATTCAAAGCATCTTCCAGCTCAAGCAACTCTGTGACTCCATGATTCATGACTGATTCTATGGCTTTATGACTATTCCAATGAGAGATGGCAAGATACATTCACTTCCATGTAGGTACCCAAAAAGGAAAGCTAAGTTGTGTCATAGCATACTCACAGAGTGTGCAACAGCTCACAGCTCCTGATGTCATATGCATAGACGTCATTAAGAAAGGAAAGCCAAAACTCCACATTTATGTAACATTTCATAGAATCATAGAATTGAGTTGGAGGAGACCATTATAAGTCATCTAGTCCAACCCCCTTGCAATGAACAGAGACACCTATATCTATATCAGGTTGCTCAGAGACCCATCCAGCCTGACTTTGAATGTCTTCAGGAATGGGGTATCCACCACCTCTCTGGGCAACTTCTGACAGTACCTCACCAACCTTATTGTAAAAAAGTCTTTCTTATATCCAATTTGAATCTCTACTCTTTTAGTTTGAAATCATTCTCTCTTGTCCTATCACAAATCCCCATGTCATTCCCCAGGCTCCGAGAGCACACAGCTCTGCTTTAAACCACTTCCAGAAGGTGGCTGTGATGTAATGTGGCTTACATAAAACCTATCCACAGCTCCCAGGAAGTCTGGCCAAAGCACCCCTGTGATACTGCAGGAATTCTCAGCATATTCATGCATGACACAAACATCTCTCCTTGAGTTGACCCTTCATTTTTTTGTCATCAGAAAATCAGAATTCTTTCCTGAACTTACAAGGTCTTTCCCACAGTCTTTCTTCCTTTTCTACTCTTGAGCTATTAAATAAGGCAACACTGGCTAAAAATGAAGAAATAACTTATAGAAATGTAGCTCTAAGCAGTAGCTCTGACACTGACTTATTTTTTCTCCAAAGGGTTGACCCCACCCCAGAAGCCCTCTTCTGCCTCTTCCCTACCGAAGTCAGGTATGGAGTGTGCCCTAAAATTGTATAATAAAAGCATGCATTATTGCTGGCAAATGCCCTGTGAGCAAACAATAAGAATGGCGGATAATTTTAAACTTGTTTCGGCAATGAGAGCTATTAGCAAAATTAAATAACTGTTAAACTATTCAAGCTGCTTTGCTACGTGCTGACCTGAATACATTTCTTTCTGGGCAATTAATATTCTGCTCTAGAAATATTGGCTTTCATGTACTTCACTTTACCATGTTTTTTATCTAACTCACCACGTATGTAATGTAGAAAGGAAACCAGAAATGAAGCCTTCATATAGCAGTCTTTGTAAAGTTATTCAGAATTATTAATATATAACATAAGCGCTTTATTACTATATAACATAAGTGTTAGGCATTTTCAGTCAAGGTTTTATTATCAGATCCACAGCGGAATGAATCTTGCAAGAAGTTGTTGCAATTATTTGGATCTGCAATCCCACACTTGGTTAGACTATTCTGTTCTTCTTTTTTGTTTTTCACTCTTAAGAATTTTGGTTTCCAGCAATATTGGCAGAAGAAAAATAATTCTTGTAAATTCCCATGTGAGTGCATGCTTCTAAGAAGATCTGCAGTTGACACATTTCCATGGCCATAACGAAAGCTCTATGAATTCTCTGCTCCTGCATACAGATGCTTTAGACCACTGATCTAGGAAGGGTAAATCTGCCATAGGATTTAAACAGTGTTTCTGACAGTGATGATGTTGGATATTTTTTCTTTGTTATTAAAGCCTGAAGATGTGATATAAATGCACTACAGATTATGGTTTTAAGTGGTTAACTCGCAGTCATGCTATTCACCATGATGGACCTATAAATACGTTCCTTGAAGTTACAAAAGTCCAAAGGCCAGCTGAAAACTCCCAACATATTTATTTTAAAGTCACAGATTAGGTTGACCTCTCAATTTTTTCTTGACCTTAGAATATTTGACTGCCAGAGGTTGACAAATACAGCCTAAATTACCAGTTTCTCAGCACAGGGATTGAAGGAGAGTAGCTGGGGGCACAAAGTAACCCAATAATAGTTTGGAAACAAACCACGATTTAAGATAAAATTGTATTGAATATTCTCCATATAGCAGTTGCTGTGTTCTGGGAAGCATTTTTTTCTCACTGTGGAGGAAAATCTCCCAGGGTTTCCACAGGGCAGTGTGGTCTGGGAGCCTTGAAGATTGGGTGGAGAGCTGGGGATGGCAGCAGCAACTGTTGTTCTGTCCTGTATGATTTGAACTTGGTCAGCATCTGCAGCATTTCTTAGTTCTCCGTCATTACAGTAACATAGACAGCAGCAATTGCCCCTTCAGTAGTTTCTCAAGAATGAAATAAATTTCTGCCTTTTCCTTATGCACAACCATTTTCTTTTTTGTTTGTTTGTTTGTTTTCTTCCTTTCATTTGTAAAAATATTCCCCTTTATATTTTTGTTTTAAGATTAACAAATGGTGGTAGACACCTACTACAGTAGTTAGATTAGACTAACATTTTTTAGAGCAATGACACTTCTACATTCAGTATAGTTTATTATGTTAATGTGTCACATTTTGTTTCTCTCACTGTTGTGTTCAGCCTTTGTTTCCCCACATCTTTTGTTACCTTCCACAAGCTGGGAATTGCCCTAAGTAAGGCTTTGATCTTGCAAGCATCTACAGACTATTTACCTACCATGAAACATCCTCTTTCATGCAGTAGGACAATTATTGCATGCAGAGATACTTGCATAAGTATTTGCTGATTAGAGTCTCAGATTTGCCTTGGGAAAGGACTGTGTCTTACTATGTGTTTACCAGGTGATTAGTGCTGTTGGATCCAGTTCCTCATTCCGTGTATCAGGTATGAATGTGCAGGGTTGAACTAATGATGTTGTGCTGTTGGTAAAATATTTGTCCACTCACATGCTAGATAGATAGTAAGAAGTATGACATTTTATCAACTTTAAGAAAAGTTTTGTGTAATTGTGACGTATGACTTTAGCCTGATATTTGTGAGAACAATAAGAAGCATTAGCATTTGTGGAATAAATAATTAATAGTTAAATAGACCATTGAAGTCAGAGGCCTAGTTTTTCTGAGGAGCTTCAGATAAATCTGATTCATTGTAAGCAATTACAGGAGCTTTTCACTACAGCTTCCCTTTCCTGGTGAATGCACAGGATTTTATTTTAATTTGTTGACTTGCTTCTTTTTTTAAGGTTCCCCATTCCACTGCTGATGGGCTGATGGCTCACCTCTAACATACTGTCCCCAGCTCCAGTTCACAGGTTCACTTATCTTTCTTTTCTTTCCATTGCAAGAGGTGACGCCCAAAGGAAAAGACCATTAGCAGCTAGAAGTCTGAGAAGGATGTGTATTTGCTTGGTGCTTTTATCCTGGCTCAGAGGGGAGCTGAAATTACTTGTGTCCTTTGATGCTTTATCTTTTCCATAGCTCTGAAGAGAAGGCAAAAAATGCTCCTTCCATGAGGCATTACAAACTTTGAAGGAGGAAATGCTCTCTCCATGCATGTTGTAGCTTTGTGTTGATTTAAGTGTGTTGGTAGAACACCCCAGTGCATAATTGCTGCATGACTCCTCTGCCCAGTGGCCACTCAACAGAACAGCAGCACCCCAACAGCAACTGCTGTACGGACAGTGCTCAGTGGTGTTCAGGCATTGCAGGTATGTGATAAAATTCATCTTTTTTAATCTAGGCAAAAATTCCATGCAGAACAAGGGAACTTCTCAGGGCATATGGCTTCCCCACTTCTCTGTGCCCACCCTAGAGGTTTCGTGAGCACAACAAAAGCAGTTAACATTTACACAGCTAATCCATATTTGGACCCATCAGTACTAATGTCAGCAAAACTTTGTTGCACAGATCTGTTTTCAGTTCTGTAATTAAAATCCATGGATCAATCAGCCAAACACAGAGTTGCTTATGGATATGCCTGGATTTCTTACAACAGTGTCTGTTCAGGCACCTGTGGAAATAAGCCATTATGTGCTTGACTGATGGCAGTGTCTGGCCCTACCTGTGGTGGTAGGGCCATGGAGTAGCATTCTACCATGCTGGCAGGGAAACAGATATCAAACAAAGAGCTGTTTCTTGATTCTGGATCTTCTCCTACAAATAACAGTGAATAGATGTGAGTTATCTCTCTTATGACTAAAAACAATTGCGCACTTCATCAGCTCCCTTCCCTCACTTTGCTTTAGTCTACACGAACCTACATACACAAAAATGTTCTAAGCACGCAAAATGGCTAAATCAAGGATGTTCTTGGCAGTTGGCTAGCCTTAGCTGCAAAAATCTTCTGCAGGTTTGCCACACTGCACTCCGATTAGGCACTCATTTATATTTCACAGAATGACAGAATAATTTGAGTTTGAGGGGATCTTTAAAGGTCAGCTAGTCCAACTCCCCCGCAATGAGCAAAGACACCTACAGCTAGATCAGGTGCTCAGAGCCCCATCCAGCCTGACCTTGAATGTCTTCAGGAATGGAACATCCACCACCTCTCTGGGCAACCTGTTCCAGTGCCTCACCACTCTGATTGTAAAAAACTTTTTCCTTATCTCTGCTCTTTTAGTTTGAAACCATTTCCCCTTGTCCTATCACAACAGACCATGCCAAACAGTCTGACCTTTTCTTTCTTATAGACCCCCTTTAGTTCTTCTGTGCAGGGAGCTGCGGACATGAGCAGAGCTTTGTGGCACTTCCTGAAGAATTTCAAGGGAGAATATAACAAACAGTTGAAGTATTCATACCAAGAGTTTTGTTTCCAGTTTCACTGCAACAACAATTAGAGGCCAGTTGGCATTTGGCCATTGAAAATTATATAGCCAACTGGCAAAAAGTATCATTTTATTCCTGACTTTATGCTTGCAAGCTGGGTGGCATAGGAGGATTTTGTGCGTGTATATAACACTAACCTCTGCAGAATAATGCACTGTCTAACTAGTCAAAAGTCTTTTCTTCACACAGCCAAAGGCTAATTGCCAACCAACTTCAGTGACCTTCATCACCACTGATCTTTGTTCAATAGTGACATTTGCCAGCATTTGAGCTTTGTCTTCCTCTTTTTTGCCTGTTTCTGTCATATATAATTATCTTCTCTCTTCTACCATTTTTTATCCCACGTGCATGCATAAAACTTGTAGTGGTTTGAGAAAAATATTGCAGATCATTACAAACCTCCAGCACCATGACTCACTGTAGAGGCTGAGAGGAATCTGCTCATGACTGTGCCCTAGAAGATATGCACAGAACTCACTGGACCTCATAGCACCCCTATGCTCCCCATCAGAGTTGAGAAGTGCCAGCATCTTAATGCTCCCACCCCTGGGTCACCACATCCCCAGAGCCAAGTTTTCAATTACAGCAGCCTCCTTTTGCAGTTGAACCTGTTTGCCCAGATTTCTCTGCTCCCCAGGGCTAAGCTGCCTTGTTAGTGAGCTGACAAGTTTCAATCCACCCTCCTTGGTTCCAGCTTGAAAGCTGAAAACATATAACAAGTAAATAGTGATTTGCAATATTATAATTGCAAATATTTCTGTTTTGTTTCCGTCTCAAAGAGAAGGGGAATGAAAGGAGAACAGAGGCTTGCCAAGACATGAAGCTTTATGGGCTTATGTCCCAAAATTATAAGACCTAAGTCAGTCAGCTAAGAGCTAAAACAGTACTTTGAGTGCTGCTTAAAACCAGTGGAACACCCAAATAGAAAGTAAGTGGTTTCTTTTGCAAGAAACTAGTCCTAGAACAGACAATATCAAAATTACTTTAATTAGCATCCCTGTAAAATGAGGCAGTGATAGAAATGAAATTGATACAATATCCATGCCTCCATAAAATTGAAATTGCTTACGTATTGGTCTAAAAGTGCAGTCAAAGAAATGTCAAATCAAACACGTGAAAATAGTACATCAGGTCATCCATACCCTTGTAAAATACCCTCTAACTTTTTCTGTTCACTTAACTACAAAGATAATAGCTCAAAACTAGTTTCAGCTGTCCCTGAGGCACAGTGAGCTGTCAGCTCTCTTGCTTTTGTCACAACTTTTTTCTTTGAATTCCCCATCTCACGTATTCATGCACTTCAGCTGTTGTATTTCTCCTTCTGGTGAATATGGAACAATTGACGGAATTTGAACTCCAAAGGTTTAAGAAACACTTTAAAAATTATGGATTTAGTATATCAAAATAACTTACAGTTTATAAGATAAATTTGTTGAGGTACACCTTATACTTTTAAAAAATGAGCATCACTTTAAGCAGTAGGAAAATTAGGTACTAAATCTAGCAGGCACAATGTAGATACCATAATAGAAATGCTATTTTTTCACACTCATTGTTCAGCATGGTGAGAATTTGTGATTTCCATTAATTTAGTAGTAGTCTATCGAAGGAAGCCTGAAGCTATATTTTTGTCTTCACCGAATACAGGTTGGTATCTTGATGTAGCAAACACATTAAATCTATTGAATGCTGAGACTTTTTAAAATACTGAGATATCAAAATATCTAACTGGAGAGCAGTAACATGCCTAGCATTTGCAGCAACATACACCTAGTATTTGCAGTGAGGACATGTACAGTGAACTCATGATGGCAACTTAAATCCTTTGAGGCACTAAACAATACTGTCTGCCACCAATTCAAGCTAACAATTCTATACTTTTGTCAGCAGCTCATGAGATGAAGCTTTGCAAACTGCCAAGTCAAATCTTTCCAAACAAAGTTACATTTAGAGGAACAAAAATGATCTTTAAATGCTTGATAGCTTCACTGACCTCAGAATAACTTAGCTTGCACTTTTTCTGCAAGGGGCAAAATTGCAAATAGTATATATTAAAAATAGCAAAAATGTTTATTGGCAGCCTACATCTTTAGGAGCACAATTTTATATGTCTCTGTTTGTATAATTTCATCACAAATGGAGTAATATTAATACCACAAGAAGGTCTGTTTACATGCTGCTCCAATAATTTTTTTTGCAGTAGAAAACCCTTGTTTTTGCCATTAGTCTTTGTGACCACAAAGCTTAAAAATCAAAGTGTTTTATTCTGTTTATATAGATAGATAGATAGATAGATAGATAATGGAAAGAAGAGATAATTACTTGGAACATCTTATAAAGTTGTGGGTTTTTTTGGACAATAGATTCACTATTTTTTATTTGTAAAGGATGTCTACCTGATGCTTCCTTGTTTTGGAGGAACAGTGTGTATCCTGTTACTGTACTCACTGTGCAGCCAGTGCCGTAGTGGTCTTCTTGCAGGAAAGAGGTGGGAATGCCTCCAGTCTGGACACAAAGTTTTGCATTTCTACCTGACTAGCTACCAACAGTCCATACTGCCACAAAAGAAGCTGTAAGATGGATAAAGTAATTTCTTTTTGTTTCTGGAAATCCCAGTTCCTTCACTTACTGCTAAAAATGTTGTGCAGGCATTCATATTCCTGTAGTTTTTTATCCATCCATTCACTGATCTCTGTTCCTCCTGGACCACGCTTGGACACCTCCTGTTGTCCATCTTCATCTAGTTATTATCTTGCCACTGCTTTTTCCAAATCTGACATGGTATTTCTCATGCTGAAGAAGTTTCCAATTCCAACTTTTTGGTGGTAGTGGAGTCCAAAGTAACACAAAGACAAGGCAGACTCATCTGCAAAACTTCTAGTGAAAACTTTCCTTTATGTGAAGGACCACTATATAATAATGTTTAACAAAACAGGGCTGCTGGGTTGGGAAACAGTTCTCTCTCCACTTCAGTCTCTGTTCAGATGTGGAAAGAATGGAAGAAGGCAACACTGTGGCTCCTCTGATAGAATTACAGAACCATTAAGACTGGAAATGATCGCTACAATCATCCAGTCCAACCATCACCCCATTCCCACCATAACCACTACACTACGTTCCTCAAAGCCACATCTACCCATTTGTTGAAGACCTCCAGGGATGATGAATGATACTATCACCTCTCATGGCTGCTATCCATTTTTGCACAGAAAGTTCTCTTCATTTAGGTGGAAAATAACAAATATTTTTATTTTGCAAGAGGATGAGAAGTCTCTCATTGGTGCATCTCAACAAGTTTATTGCAGAGCTAACAACTGCACACAGGCCTGCTGTGCTGACTGCTTTCAATCTTTTTCCTTGACCATTTTATACCTGAAAAAAAATCTTTCTTCAACATATACTTGACCTGAAAATAAACCTGCAAAGTCAGAATAGGCTAGTGCATATCTAAAATAAAAAAAGGAAAGGAAGAAGAAAGTGTGATGAGTGCAGAAAGGAAGAACAGAAGCTTATGTAAACCCCACCCCCTCTCTGGAATGGAGAGGATACAACACAAAATGGCTGAAACACATCAGTGAGCAAGTCTTTGAAGGAAATATCTCTTATATCAGACTTGCTTTGTGTTCATGCCATGTGTCTGCAGCATGGTTGCAGAACTTCGGCTAGACTGTGGTGTTGTCCTTGGGAACAACATGGAGATAGAGATGAAAAAGATGAGACACTGAGGCTATATTGTACAAAATAGATCAGTCATTAGTCCCAGCCTACCCCAAAACTGCTTCTTGTCCTCAGAGTCTTATGATGAGCCAGGGAAATAAAAGAAATGGCCTTGGCAGTTTCCTGGCTTTGGAGTCTCTGTGTGATTGAAGTAAAACAGGGTTAGTTAAGGAGTAATTTCAGCTAACCGGAAACTTGTCAGTGAAGCTGCTTTTTGGAGGACATGAGATTTATAAGTGGTTGATTTTCCCTGCGGATCTTGGCAGTAATTTGTCCTGTCATTGGAGGGCTGAAGCTTTGCTTATGGTCCTTCTTGGCTGTGTCACAGCCAAGAAGCGGATGATTGATTTTTCTGAGTAGTGAGACTGGCACCGCCCAGGGTCAGGCTGGTGGAAACAGGGCAATGACTTGTTGCCTCCTGCAAGTAGACATTAGGACATCAGGAGGAGAGGTGGTAGGAAGCTGCAGCCTCTGACCAGAAGGATGAAGAAATACCTTAAGGTATGCCTCACCTGGCTGCCAGGGCCTTCACAGGTGAAAATGGACTTCAGATGTTCCAGCTGTTTCTGTGTTTTGACCATTCAATTCATATTTTATGTTTTTTTTTTAGCGTTGAGATTGAACAATAAAGGATGGCATGGGAAGGTTTATAGTTTTGACCAGTGAAGTGAACCTGCCATTCCTTAAACCCCAATAAACCATGCTGCTTCCTATCAGTCATAAGTAGAGATAGATCTATGATATAGTTGATTTAGGTTTGCCTTGATGTGCTCTGCATGGATTATTCTTACTTTTTAAGAAGAAATTTAACCATGTTTGGTTTTGGTCAAGATAAACCAATGGCCTTGAAATTTGGAAACAATATATATTCGACCACACAAACTAATAAGGCACCAGTGTTTTAGTAGACATTATAAAACATAAAATTAGATGGAAAATTGCCTTAAGCCCCTGTAAATTAAAATTGCTCTTTTTATAGCAAAAATGAGCCTTATATAGCAACAAACAATTTTGTGATCTTCATTTAACTAGCCAATTTCATATGGCAAACAGTATTTATTCATCCTGCTCTAGTGACCTAACCAGCAATTTACAATGTGATGCCTTGCATATTTTCACAGTGTTGTAAAAAAGTGAGGTTCTGTAGATTTATTTGATCCCTGTTGAAAAATTATTTTTTTACCTCCTCCTAACCAGTGTAAACTGGAAATTGTTCTTAATGTAATTCTTTTGCTTACCATCCACTCATTAATCAGAAAACTAATTAGAGCCAGTTTGCTTACTCTAATTTGAAAAAGTGAAAGTAACATATGTTGACAGTTAATTCGGATTTTTTTGTTAACAAGCACACAAGTTTTTATAATGAAATAATATTTGATACTGATACAGAAAAACATGAACTAATAAATTGCAACAGGCTGGGAAAATGCAGAATGTTAATCACTCTGGGAATAATAACATAGATCATTTAGTACTCTAGTTCTTCTGTTGATGATTTTCCATTTTAGCTATTTTTATGCGGTATTACAGTGACTTGATTTGGAACTTCTCAAACACACGTCAGTACAAGTTTTCAGCATTTTGCAAGTTTCTACAGGCCCAGTGCAATTTCTGAGACCAAGTTACAAGAAAAATATTATACATCTAGGCTCCATTTCAAAAACTTCTGTTGTCTTGGCTTTTAAAAAATGTCAATATGCATAAAAGGGTGCCACTTGACAGCCTGCAAGGCTCCCAGTTAAAGCTTGCTCTGAAGGCCACCCAAATCATTTGCAGTCTTTGAGCTGCTTCACCTTTGGAGCAGATTGCTGGCAGAGGCAGCACAGCATCTCCTTCTGAGCCACCTGTGAGCTAGAGCCTGGCCTCTACTTACCTGGGTGGAAGTGTGGTTGTAGTGAAGGTAACCCGACATGCACGGTTCTCAGTCTAGTAAGTTCAAGTGAGACTACAGCAACAGTGGCTTTACCTAGAGAAACTACCAGTTTATCCAGGGATCTCGCATAGGCCATAAAATGGAATCATAGAATCACAGAATGGTTTGGGTTGAAAGGGACCTTAGAGACCACCCAGCTCCAACCTCTGCCATGGGCTGATTGCCACCCACCGGATCAGGTTGCCCAGGACCCCATCCAACCTGGCCTTGAATGTGTCCAGGAATTCTCAACCTCTCTGTGCAGCCTGCACCAGTGCCTCTCCATCCTCTGAGTGAAGAATTTCCTCCCAGATTCATCTGAATTACGCACTCTATGCATGGCTCCCTGACGATGCCCACACACTTTAACTCTTTCTGTTGTCTGACTTTGCAAAGTGAAATTCCCACTGGGGGAGAAAGCTGCTTATTGTCCTTGTTTGCACAATCTTAGACGTGCTGCTAACATTACTGTCTAGGGATAAGGACATATTTGCTTACCAACCCCAGAACTGACATACTCAGCTGAATTCCGACAATGAAGATTAGATTGGGAAGTTACCAGGAGGAGAATGAGCCAAAGGATTTGTTTAGAACAAGTCATGAAAATTCTCAAAACTACCTGGGTTGCTTACAACTTGATCTTGGCTAAATTTACTATATGGCTTCCCTATCTTCCAGAAAGATTTTGGAGTGAGAGAAAATACAGTAATCACAAAAGTTTGTATGTTTATCTGTATGTATATTATTTTTTTCCTACTTTGATATGCAAAACTTTTAAGAAGCTTATAAAAAACAAAGAAACAAACAAACAAACCTCCTTACAGAAAAACTTAAGCAAACATTTTTTTTTTTAATTAAAAATTACATTCTGATCAGTCGATTTTATGCAATACTCTGTAAGCCGTTTGCGGTTGGACTTGATGATCTTTAAGGTCTTTTCCAACCAGAGCAATTCTATGATTCTATGATTCTAAGATAAAATTGAGCATAAACAAATGTCTATTTAAAACCCATTAAAAATAGAAATTATCTTTTAAAACTTGTAACCTTGCTATTAATATTTACTCTAAAACAACTGAAATGTTTAGCTTTATAATCTTTGTCATTGTCCCCAGACTCTTGTGTGCCATCTGGAGAATGCTTGTAACTGGAGGAGAAATGCAGGAGGAAAAAAGAGATATCTCCTAGAGAAAGTGGGAGAAAATCTTTGAATTCAGAATGAAGGCTTCATCAATATCACGAAGTATTTGAACATCAGTTTTGACAAGCAGCCACTAGAGGTCAGATGTGTTTTTAAATTAACAAAATAACTTATTTCTCCATTTTATCATATTTTTGTGTCTTTCTTTCTGATCCCAAATTAAGCTTACAAATGAGATAATGTCTGGACTTTGCTTTTGAAAATTAATCCATCCAATGGAAATTATTGGTAGCGGGAAAATGTAGTCAAACAAAGTGTTTCTACAGAGGTAGTTTTCAACATGTTAGTTGAAGAACTTCATAGCTGTGTGGAAGACTGATTGAACTACATGATCTGGTAGCAGACATTAACATAGATCCATTAACTTCAGAAAAATAAAATAATTCAAACAATAATATGGAACATTTACTTCCAAGGATGTAGGTCTCTATGTTGAAGGCAAATCTGTGACAAATTCTCATATTTCAAATTTTGATATTCATACACTAGTTTTGCTGTATTTCAGATCTGATGTTTTGCATCCCTGAGGTTTTTCAGAGCTTTCAGTTCAAATGAGGCAAAATTACCCTCTGTTCTGTATTTCAAAGTCCAAGTGATTTCTGAGTTGTTCCACATGAATCCACAAACTGCCCACAAGCTTTTTCCCAAACATCTCTCTTGCATTCAAGAAGTCTTGTGATTCTTCTCTCCATGAACAGGGAATCAGGCCAGTATGGGATGCTGGAGTGCTATCTGGGTGACTTTCTCCGTCATTATTTTCAAAGATTTATCTTCTTAACTGTCTGCTCTGAAATTATATTTGAGAATGTGCATGGCAGGGGAGAGAGCTAGGGGTTTCTGATGAACTGGCTATAATTTGAAAGGGTGGATACGTTATGCTTGAGCTCCACTCTAGCTTTAAAACTTGGATTTTTACTTCAGTGCAGTGCACACATCATATGATGTAGCACTGCTGTAGCTGGGAGCAGAATTTGGGCCAAACACTGTAAAACCATTTCTTTACACAATGTACTTTAATACTGAACCGTTTAGTCTTAACCACAGCAAGACAATGACTCAGCGTGGATTTAATAGCTGCTCCCCCGGGAAAGGCACGCTAGCAGTTACTGATTCATTTACATTGGACACTGCTGTGAAACATCTTGCAGACAAAACTCAAATGAATTACTGTACTTAATATGTTTTATGTCATTTATTCATTGCTCAGATGCATTACCCTGAGCCTGCTCCCTGGCAGCTTTCCCAGCTGCCTGGGCATGGCTGTTATTAGGGTGCTGAGGAACACACGCTGCCCTGTATGCTCCAGCCAGAGCTCTGCTCGTGACTGCTGCCTTCCCCTCTGCTCATTGCACTGACTGGGTGACAGATCGGTGAGTTATCATGTGTCCACCTGTCTTAATGACTCAGAGGGATAAGTGTTCAGCAGAACAAATATCTATAACAGCACAGCAGAAGAAGTAACAGCACCGTATGATCTTTTCGTTTTGAATTTGTGTGTAGTGCTACGTAGAAGGTTTTGGCACTCGATGCTTGTACTACTTGTACTACTTGTGTTTGAGTGACAGAGATTTTAGAACCCTTCTGCTGTGCCAGAAGGCCTGTAGTCTTTACAGCTTTGCTTCATTCTCTCACTATGGTTTAATACTATTCTATGTTCAGTTCCTGTCCTTTGGTTTTGCTGGAGGGAGGGAGAGCTCTCGCACCGCTCCCACGTGTGTGCTGTGTCAGTACAGGTTGGCCAAAGGGCTCAGGTGAGTTCCACAGAAGACATGGAGGTTGAGTTACTGGCCTGGGATTCTGCAGCAAAGCAAGCTCTCATTTGCCCACGTGCAATGAAGTAGGACTTATGCATATTCTTTTTAGATGAGGTGACTGCAATAATCCACTTAATTTATAGCCTCTTAATTCTTGCCCTAATTGAAATTACTCCAAGAGGCCTCAAATACTGCTTCTAGTGTCTGATAAAAGGGAAACACCACTAAAACAATAATGAAAATGGAATGAAAAGTTCATCAGCAGGAACAATTCTGCACCAGTGTCTTAAGTAAAAGTTCAATCTAAGAAGTGCAATTAGCTTCACAATTGATTTTATGTCTCAAAATCATGAAGAGAGAACAAAAAGAAAAGTCCTGGGAAAGAAGGACATTCATTGTCTGACTTCTTGCCTTCTCTGTGCTATTATGCTACATCCAAAGACAAGACATAAAATGAGATCCAAGATCCTTTAACACTTTTATGATATTATTTCTGTGAACCATAGTCAGGCCTGAGACCAAGGTGATGCTTCAGGTACATATGTAATGTCCTTTCCACCCACATTCACATTTGTGCTGAGTCTAAGAAGAAAGGGGGCTCTGATTATTCCAGATGTGTGGTAAACAAAATGGTAAAATCATATGGTAAATTGTGGTTCATTGCCACATAGCATCAGCAGCTCATTGGCTAGGCTTTCTCTAGTCTTGATTAAAGAGTGTCTGAAATAATATTGTCAAGACTACTGCAGCACAAATTGGAAAGCAAGAAGTTGGAGGAAGAAGAAAGAAATAGCTGGTCCTTTACCTAATAAATTTGGTAGGACCTAATGTGTATTCCATTCCATTAAATCTTTTTTGTTAACTCCTGCCTGACAATTTTTAACACTTTTTTCTTATGCTTTAGACAGCTGAGCTTTCCCATGCCAGAACTGATTTTCACTTTCACTCTTTCTTCCAATCTCCTGCTCTGCTCTGACCTTCTTTCCCATTTCCACTTGACATAGCTGTGACACAAAGTGAAGACTGGGTTGATTTACTTGCCTCCAGAGCAATCGTTCTGATGCTTGCTATCAAAGCAGATGCTGATCTTAGACCTGAAATGTCTTTATTCTGCTTAATTAATTCTCCTGGTAGAGTCAGTATTACACAATAGCTCATCTTCAGGTACACATTGTCAGCAGACTGATTAAGACGTACTACATCTCCAAACTATTTTCCTAGCCAGGTGTTGAAGCAATGCAAAAGAAAGCATCCTGCTTGATTTCCTAATGAATCTACCAAGAATACCTTAGATTTCTCAGTTCACAGCTCTTCTACTTTTTTTTTAATCCATTCATCTTCGCATTTTTCTTTATTTTGAAGAGATGGTGATGGGAGCGTGACAAACACCTGGCACAGAGAGAAGGGAATCAGTGTTAAGGAAACATTCAAAGAACCTATTAACACTGAGAAAGCAACAGTTAATAGAACAACATTAGGCTTCATAAATATAGCTTCTTCATAACACTTTTTCCAAGCAAAAATTATATCCACATCATGTTCTATTACAGAGTGAAAGAAAGAAAGTTTTGTAGCAAAAAATGGCTCATGCATTAATATCTGAGATGAAAGCAGAATTCTGTATTAAAACAAGTTGCAGGATAATGTCTCATTGATGATTAGCAGCTGTTGTAGTAATACAGACCAAGAATCTGAACTCAGGCTTGAGAAATGACAGTGATCCAATTTTCTGACACATAATTCAATTTAAGATGTCAGGATTTAAAAATGAGGGCTACTAACTCAGCTCAATTTACATTTGGTGCTTTCCAGATTATGTATACAGGATGAGTTGTCCACAGGCAAATCCATTATTCTTTCCAATGGAATAAAGATGAGAACCTCAAACTGTAGGACTTCCTGATCATAAAGCACTATTTTTCTCTTTCTCTGAACTAGAGGTCAGTGGAGCTGTAGGTAATAGGCTGTGCAGCCACAGAGAAGAAACCATCTCATCTGGAATTAACCTCTCTACTTTGATGGTGACCGAGGTCTGTCACAGGTTGCCTGAAGGGGCTGTGGAGTCTTCATCCTTGCATAAGTCAAGAAATGATCCTGGGCAGTCTGCTCTGGGTGGCCCGGATGGCCCCTCCAGATGTCTGGCAGAGGTTCCTTCCAACCTCAGCCTTTCTGTGATTCTGCTTCTTTAACTCATGCATGACCCATAGTAGCTGTAATGGAAAGGGAGGCCACTGCTCCCTGAAAGAGCAGTACTCAAAGGAAGAGATGTCTGTAATCTCTCCTCTGCCATGTAATCTTTGCCAGCCTTCCAAATGAAGTTCATTTATCTCTGCAAATCAGCCTTTTGTTTCAACCCTAACCATACATATTGTTTCAGAAAAAAAAACCAACAAAACAAAAACCGTTATTCATAGGTAATAAAATTTACAACGTATGAAGTGCAGTATTTAAAACAGGCCTATTTTACAAAATATATTACCTTCACTTGTGCTGGCTATTTAAGGGGAATGAATATTTTTAGGTTCTCATGTTCTGTTGCCATAGAACTATTTAGTGTATAAAAGTAGTTCATTTCCACCACCGAACATCTGCAGTTTTACCACTAGAGAGCAGTATGTAGCAATGAATACTGTTTACAGAAGTGAAATAGCTGGGTAAGTTGCATTCACTCAGACTCAGGGAGCACGCAAGGGAGAAATGGAGAAGAAGAAAGAATAGAAAATATTTCTTCATTCTTTTTAAACCTCAGTTGCTCTTCCCTCACAGTTTTGGGTTCAAAAAAGTTCAATTCCATCTGCTGATGAACTAAGAGGTCTTAAAAATCAAAGGTGAGATGAAGATAAAACAAGAATAAATTTGTCCTCTGCTACAGGATTGAACACAGAGGTGGGGAAAGACCTTTCAGAATAACTCAGTGCTTGCTCCAAAGAATGTGGGAGAAATAAGACTGGGTGTTACTTCCTACAACAGTGAAAGTGGTGATAGTCAATGTGAGGGGAACAGCAAAGGCTGCTGGTGGTGTTGGCCCTGCAAGTTGCCTTTGGGACTCTATGGCCATGTGTGGGTCCTTGTACAGGGTCCACACTGGGGATCTGAGCCACATATAGGGATGTTGGCTTCTCCAGATCCTTGCTGGTGAGCTCCATGGCCTCTTTCCTTCACCATCATGTCCTTATATATGAAGTACTCCTGCTTTGCTGTTTCCTCTATTATAATTTATTACAAACTAGTCCCCAGAGGAGATAGTGCAGATGTTTTTTTAGAGAAATACAGTAACTTGCATCAGATGTGCATCTATCTCAATTAACATATAATTAATTAATCTCACCTTGGTTAGGGACCAAGCTAGATTGGTTGGTGGAATTTATTGTCATAGTGAATACTGAGCAGGAATTTGAGTTCAGAACTAAGCCAATCTAGCAGAAGCTGTCAGATATGGGACAACTAGTAAACACCAGGACATCCTACCCAGAGGAACCCCATGTTGTTCCCATGTCCTTCCAGAAACCCCATGACCATAGCATATTCCCTTCCCCGTTCTTCCCTGTCACTGTAGATATTTCTGGCCACCCGTGAAGCGACAAGGCTGAAAGTGACACAGATGCTACAGCTATGTTTTCTACTTGTCTGTCAGCATGTCTTGGCATACTTATCACTGTAAGATGTTGAAATGAATAAGCCTGTTCATTTACAGCACATGAGTGCCCTGGTGATATTTTTTCCCTTTCTGCAATGAGGTCATTGTGTCCATCATACTGACACTACATGGGTACTATAGATCTTTATTAAAAAACAAGACTCCATTCTTTTTAATAAAATTTTAAATTGTTTCTGTAAGAAACATTTCCTTCTTATCCCCCCTCATCTCAAGTCAAAAAGCTTTGGTGGAGAAGATGCCATTTTTCAGCCCTTATAGCACACAGTACTAAATCCATAATTGTTTTTTGTTTTGTTTTTGTTCCAGCTACCCAATCCATGTGGATTATGTTGTTAATTCCTTTAAGTATTGAAAACTCAGCAGTGAATTTAATGTTTTTCTCAACTGAGATTTTTTGCAGACTTTTTGGAGGAAAGGACCACTGAGCTGCTCTGAGCTGGACTTAAAGCCACATCACAGCTCATGGTCTGTATCTCTGGAGGAGCATATCACTGTTGTTGCTAGATGCTCTCTCAAAAGATGGCATCAGCTGCCCTGGCCCAGGCACAATTTTGGCAACTGACCATAGAAAGGTTTTCCATGTTGCTTGCTGTTTGCAGGGCAAGGAAGGACAAACCAGCTGCTTCCCAAAAGGCACAGAAGGGTGTGGAAGGTGTCTGGTGAAGACTCCAGGTCACAACAGATGTTGCTCAAGAATGGTCAGAACTGAATCTCCTCATCTGAGAGCCAGCAAAACCAGGAGGAGGGACCAGCTTGCAGTTCTCTGAGATGTTATCCCACCTGGTGTGCAAAGTCCTGGAGCTGCTTGAACTTCAATGTTTCTACTGAATGCTTTGACTTTGTTGCACAGGCTTATGTATAGTTTATGCTCTCACCTACTTGTGACTTGTTATATTATTGGGTTTTCAGTACGCTCGTTGACCTATTCCAGCTATCCAAAGATGATAGTGCATCTCCTTCCAGTATTTTAAATTGTATTCAGGGGAAAAATCAAAGGAGAATTTCAAATTCCAGAAATGCCCTCTGATCCATGCCCCTTTAACATCCTGGTCTTGCTGTGGTTTGTTAAAATGTTGGCTAACACAAGGAGAGGGCTGCAGCTGGTGATAGGCAAATCAGGAGTCAGATGGGGTCTGATACTGTGACAATGATATATTTAAAAAAACCCACAAACCTCTCGTTTTTTATCAGTTTATTTCTGTAAAAGGTGGGAGAGGGACTGCAGGTCTGGAAGAGAAGCAGTAGATATCTCTGTGAGATAGTTTGACCTCCTAAACATGTTTGTTGCAGGCTGCACTAACAGCACTGATACAGCTATGTTGGCTACCAGGAATCATGAGCAAAACAAGAGACTCCCTCAGACACCACGTCTGGTCATTCTTCTGTCTGAGGAGGGGATTAATGATAGACTTACCATAATTAACATAACCAGTTTCTTGGTAAGGGGAATTTACTGCACTTGATGCACATCTCCTTACTGCACATCTCCTACATGAGATTCCTTTTAGCCTTTTACAGTTTATGCCTCTCAGTTACTGTCAATGTGGGATAAAGCTGACGTGCTATTCCAAAGGTCACTTAATAACAAAGTGATAAAATATACTTGCATTTGGAGAAATTAAGACAACTTTCTGAATTCAATTTCTCTCTTATAAGGAGTATCTGTCTTAGATTGCAGCTGCCACAGTGAATCAAGGAGGAAGAATTTCTTTAATAACTGAAGCAAAACTCTTTTACTGCTTTAAGAAGAGCATTCACTGTTCTCAGCTTTCTGATGGGATCGCAATAGCTCTGGGGTGAAGGATGTTTGCACTTAGACTTACTTGCTTCTTAACTAAAATACCTTTAAAATAGCAGTGAAATCTTGCAGTTTTTAATTCATGTCTTCTGTCATGGCTATTTCTCCTTCTTACTCCTGAACCATCCCCATGAATTACATGAGATTTGCTCTATCTCTATTCATAGAGCTTGACAGAAGTGCATAGTACTGATGTTCCATGCTACCTCACTGGATAAGGGTAGGTTATTCAGCCACAAGGCCATGCCCTGGAGTGCAGGCAGACCTATTGCTGCTGACAAGAATGGTAAGAGGAGGACACCATCTGCTGCAATGACTTAACAGTTTAGAGTTCTCTTCTATTATCATTGCGTAGACAGTTGTGACATTCAAACCAGTATGAATATTTGGGCAGGCTAGTAGAGGCTAGAAAAAGCCTCTTGCAGCAGACTTTTTCTTCTCCAGGTAAAGGGATGGACTTTGTCCATAGCTGCCTTCACAAGTCCTGATCATCTTGAACAAGGCTTGACTCTACATACTTACAAGATGGGAGCAGTTTGCATAATCGATTGTAATGCCATTCACGCCAAAGGAAATGAGGGCTCGTAGGTACTGGCTCAAAAGCAACACAGCCATTTTATGACTAAGCATCTGGTACTGCCACACTCAAATCAACAGACGTTTAAGTGTTGACACCAGAGTGTCTGAGCATAAGTTGTTTGCTTTTGGGTAGGAAATCACTTGAGGTCCCTCATATTTACAACATTGTGGATGCCAACTTCTTTGAAGAACGAGGTAAGAATTTTTGCTAAACATGAGACTCTGGGTCAGATCGACTAAGCTAAAACCTGTATTTAAAATCTTCTGGCTGAGGCTTGCTAAGATTTCTAATAAACAGAATCTTCAATAGTGACTGTGTTTCTTAAGAACTGGACATTGGTGTTTACTTTAGGTCTCAAATATTTATCTGCTCTTTTAATGACGTATTATACTCAAGCAAATCTGTAGGTTTCTTTTGATGAGGTGAATTCCACTTTTCATTACTAACAGTCCGGATGTAGTAGACACGGTAGCAGAGCAAGTGTGTTGGCTGGAATGCTATTTTAAGTAATTCTGTGGGTTTTTACTCTTAGTTTCATGAATAGGTCTGTTGAGAAGAAAGAAAGCAAAAATTCTTAGCTACACAAAACAGCAATTTGTTTGCCTGTTTATTAGCTTTCAGCTAGAATATTAAAGCAAGTTCATCACAGATAAACTGATATGGAAGGGTGGAAAATCTTGTGGAAAAATACGCTCATTGCTATTGAAGATTTTTTGTGTTGGGGGCCCCAGAACTGAACACAATACTCCAGGTGGGGTCTCGTGAGAATAGAGTAGAGGGGCAGAATCACCTTCCTCAACCTGCTGGTCACGCTTTTCTCGATGGAACCCAGTGTACAGTTGGTCTTCTGGGCTGCAAGCACACCTTGCTGGCTCCTGTTGAGTCTTGTATCAACAGACACCCCCAAATCCTTCTCCTCAGGGCTACTTTCAAACCATTCTCCATCCAGCCTGTATTTGTGCTTGGAGTCAAGGCAGCCTGGGACAGAGACAAGAAAATTACTCCTCAGCAGTTGGTGCAGATTGCAGCTGGACTCTCCTCTTCCCACCATCTGTGTGCTGGTGCCCTGCCACTAACATACAAGAAATTATAGGGTGAGATAGCACAGGAAAAGGAGCTGTCCAAAAAATTCTGCAAAGGATGTGACAGGTGTCTGCGCAGGTGAAGAGCAACAGCTGCACTGAATCAGGTGAAATTGCCTTGAAACTAGCTCCTCCCTCGCAATTGCTTGAAATAGATGGAGGAGAGGATTGCATACAGTTGCTGCCTGTTCTGGCATGGGAGGAGAGGCTTTGCGTGCTAACATGTTCAACGTATCTAACGTAGGGTGGGAGAAAGGACAAGATCGTGTTTGCGGAACAGATATGTGAGGTCAGTCAGATAACTTATATGAGATCCTGTCCTTTCTACACTGAACTTACTGCACTGGTTTCTGGAGCACATAATGAGGAGGATGGAAATGGCTTAGGAAGCCTGAATGCTGGTGACTAGCCAGGAAAAGAGTCCTTGAATGAATAAAACATGCTTACATTATAGCTTCAATTTCTTGTTAAATGCTGACCAGATGGTTCTAAGTGCTGGCCTGTAAACTTCTTCCCACAACAAAATCCACTGCACACAGGAACATTTGTTTGTGAATGTAAGGAATTTACACTCCCTGTGGTGTCCAGCTCCTGAACTGATGGGAAATATCAGAAGTGGGGTATTAAATCTCAGCCATGGCAGCAGTTTACCTGCAGTGCTGCTACCACTGAACCATGAGTGAAGTGATGTGCTCCACCTGGTACCAACAAGGAACAGCCCACTAGTCATATTCACCTCATATACACTTCTGTTTTGATTGCCCAACATCTGGGATATTGCCTTATTCCCCATAGCCTGACAAGGAGTTAAATTACTTCACCTTGTAAACAGAGGCAAGGTATTCTGTCTGAAGGAAATGCAGCATTCTTGCTTTGGGTCTCAAGGTGAACTTGCATTCCTGGAAGGTGTGTGTTCCATACATGTTTCTGGAAAGCTTTTCTCGACTGTGAGGCTGTGGATCTGACTTACTCTGTGCAAATCAGTGGCAGACTTAGTGGGTTGCCTTGTGTCCACTGTCTTCCACTTAAATGATGTATCTATCCTTTCTGAAGCATTTAATCTCCCTTTGTTCCCCACACAAGGAGGGGCAAAGACATTTTCAGTTACTGCAGCTTTAACACGCAGCTCTGATGAGAACAGAGAGGGGTTCCAGAATTGCTGCACAAATGTTCCTATTGCAAGCTGTCATTTGCTTGCTGGGGTTGCACTTACCAAAGAGCCTGGAGGGGAGAAAGGAGATAAAGCAAAGCAAAATAAGAACTGATTCACTTCTTCCAGTCTGCCTGCACTGCAGCAGGATGAAAGGAATCATTGGGCTTGAAGGGAAATAAAAGGGTGGTAATTCTTGTTTTAAATTAAGAAAATTAAGTTTCCAATGGTCTGTGCTAGTGGATAATGTGAAGGGCTGAAATCCTAAGTCTAAGGGAATAGAAACAAGTGACCTTGTTTGTTTCTCTGAGGAATAAATGTCAGTGTGACTTTCAAGAAGACAGAATTACTTTATTGTGAAGACACTGCCCACTTTGGATATATTTCAGCTAGAGTAGCTGTAGGATTTTCCTTGATGATACAGGTCTGCATAGCACTGATTGCCCTTGAGTCTTTTTTCAAACAAAGCAGATAAGAGCATGCTTACATCTTTCCAAAGATCTTTCTTCGTTGATTTACAAGTTAAATTTTAAGATCTAAGTTAAACTTTAATATCTTCAAAGATCAATTCCATAGGATATATTCATCAAAAAGGGAAGAAAAAAAAAAACAAACAACTTTATGGCTGAGAATGAAATATAGTTAGCCTTAATGGTTTTATTTTATTTTGTTTAAAATCTGCAGGCACCTTATAAATTTGATAATGCCAAAAGGACTGAATATTCTTTGCTAGAGCAGAGTTAAACCTCAAATCCAGGCTGGCTTGTGAATGCAACCAAAACACCCTATTTCGGTTCTAATAGGATTCATTGCTTATTTTCGTGTTTCTCTGTGGCCCGAATCTCTTTTGAGACGCAGTCTGAACCTAGTGATAACAGGAGGTTATAAATCTATTTTAATTAAAAGTAGAATCACAATCCCCTAAAGCAAGACAATAAACTATTCTCTCACACTGAGAATAAGCTGACCAGATTTCTGGATGACAAATCTAGGATATTGTGGAGCAGGTGCTGTGATCCCTTATCAGAGGTTGAAGGAAGTATGTTGTGGTGATGACAGAAAAAGATTTATTATAGCTCTGTGTTATAAGCACTAATATCTGAACACAGTATGAATGTATAGGATATAGTTGTATATTTTTAGATTCCAAAATCTAAGGAGAATACTAAGAAACTCCAGTTTTCTGCAGATGTCTTTTAACAGAGTATTAGAGATGCAGCTCATTTGGAGACCTATTAATGTACTTGGTAAATATGCCAAATAAATATCACTATGAAATCCACTTGTAGCATTAGGTAATCTGGTGTGTTAAGAGGGTTTGGACAAGCTACAATCCCTCCAACTGAACGAGAAGGGATATTGATGCTGCAGATTGTGGCTGTGCCTAGGCATGAGTTTATAGGAATTATCTTTCCTTCACCAGATCTTACTGGCATGCATCTGTCAGTCATGTGCAGACCTACTTCCAGCAGAGCCTGGGCAGTTTCTAAGCTTAAGCCTGGCTTGTTGAACAGACAATTGTTGGAGTTGTTTTCCTGCTCACCTCAATTTTATTTTTAGATAAGATTTCCCCCTTTCCAACCTCAAGATTTGTCCCTATCATCCATTGGTTAATACAAGGGTACTTCTGTTTTCTTTCTCTTTGTCTAGCCTTCGATAGTCTGAGATACTAAAAAAAAATGTACATTTTCATTTTTTCTGTCAAATGAGTATATGGATCTGCAAGCCATGAGAAATTTCCTCCAAACAATGAAAGCAGTTTCACCAATCAAGATATTCAGTAAGCAAAGAACCCAGTGATGTGTACAATTTCATAAATTCTGAAACCAGAACAGGACTGTTTCAGTTCATTATTTTGGAGTAGAAAAATGAAAATGAAAGCTCCGTGTGGCAGAACTACAGTCATACAATAACAACTCTCTTTTCTAGGATAAGATTCTCAGCCTTGCTGCTGGTGTACAATTTTCAAAGTGGGATTCCTCTCTCCTATTTTAAATTTCCTCTTACAGGCTAAAATCAATTAATGAAGAGGAATTATGCTTTAAAAGAGAATTGCTATGGTGCATGGGAATCTGTGAACTGTTCCCACTTGAGCTGTTGCAATTTAAATTTTGCAAAATTTATCTTTGATAATTACATTCGTAGGAACCTCAAGTTGCCCAGTTTTATGTGCTCCAGTTTGTTTTTTTTCTTTTTCCCTTTTACAAAAGTGCTTTTTACTACATCTATCTAAATCATTCCATTGCCAGACCAATTTAGACTTTAGCCTGGTCCTTGAACGTTGACCAAATTCAAAAGAAATAGGCCCTCCAGGTTATGTGGGAATAAGCATGATGCCCACAGAAGGATTGATTTGAAAATAAGTAGAGAAAGAAGATGAGCAAGTAACTTTCTGTCCAGGTCTTCACATAATTTGGTCTAGGGTATTCTCCTTGCCTCTTGTGATGCTGGATAAAGCACCTTTGTTTTTCATTTTAGTTTTCTCTGTTGTGCTATTACTTAATTTTTGTGTCCTCTCCTGCTGACGTCTGACTTGATGAGGTGATTGGATGTTGTGTTTATGGGTATACTAAAAAAAATTCTAAGTGTGGGGATATTCATTCCAAAAGTTCCAGTAGTCTGGGACGAGGGAGAGCAGAAGAGGGAGGGAAAGCTGTTGCACTTGTGTAGTAACTGTGCATTGAATTGCCCTCTTCATTATTTTCCAAGAGTGACCTCCTGGGGTTAGATTTCCTCATTTTCAGAAAGTAAACCTCTCTGGGGAAGTTCTAAAGCCAAAATCAATCCATTCGTTAGTTTTTATTAGATAAAATGTTATATGTATATTACACAAAATATCATTAGGTAAAATATGGCCTAAGCATAAATTATAGCATAAATTAATCTAATAGACTAAATGGGACTCTGTTGATATTGTAACAGAGTTACTGTCATGCAAATGCTCTATTTCTTGTCACACTTACATTTTCTTTTTTATACTAGAATACAAAATATTCTCTAAATCCTTCTAAACTATTATTTCTTTTGTGTTACCGCGAGTATCAACTTTATTCATGATTTCCTGGCAGTTTCAATTATACTGATCCAATTTTTCAGGCACTTGTGCCCGGTTATCTCCAAGATATCTCAGAGTTTATCCTCTGGAGAGCTTGACGTTTAGGCATATTGGGTAAGTTTTAGATTTCAGTTTATTTCTTGAGTTGAAACAAATCAAATGAAGTTCTTCGTGCCTAAATACTTGCAAGGTATGGTTCAGCTGGGTGATTCCTCTAATGTATTCCTCAATGCTGTGTTGGTTGTACACATAAAGGTTAATTTATGGATAGGTCTTTGTAAGATTTCAATTAGTATTTGTGCACTTGGAGAAATAGCTTTGATTTCCCTTGATATAAAGAGATTCATATCCTCCAGGTGAACACCTTACGTAAGCTTGCTGTTATAATTCTCTTACTGGAACAGCATGAACCATTGCTGTTAATAAGGGGATTAAGTAAATAGACTACATTGCTTGGGAACAAATTTCCCTTACAAAACTTTTCTTACATTGGAAAATCCAGCTTGCAGCTTGTTCTTTGAGTTGTGTTTAAATCCATTCTTGTTCAGATCTAATCATTAGATAGGCAGTCATTAAATCTATATTTATCTAATTTATTTAACTGAGACTGCAGTCACTGAACAAAGTGGTGATAGGTGACAACAGTCCGGCGAGCCATCAAATTCTTGCATTTCCTATGGAGCTAGGGAATATTTACTGATCAACAAATTGTTCCTCTTTATAAGGGAAAAGATACAATGTGGGTTTTAGGAGCATCAGAATGATTTTTGCACCTCTTCACATCATCCTGTTTTGTCAAGAGGTGGTGGTGTTTCTATTCTTGATAAAATCTCTTTGCAGAGACTCATTTAGGAATTTAATTTAAAATGGAGACAAAAGAAAATGTCTTCTCTAGAGGAATATTTGTAACACTGAATTTGTGGTCATAGAACAGAAGCAAAAAGGAAGCAATCAAGCGTGGGAAGGCACTAACTCCTGAAATGATGGTTATTCTAAGGCTTTTTCCGTACTATCATCTACTCTTGCACAATACTGGTGGGCTTTTTTGTTTGTTTGTTTTTTCCTTTCTCAGGGAAAATGACTGTCACCAAGATAACAAATATTATTCAGGGTTTTCTCCCTCCTCCTGTTTGCAGGTGTAAAAATTAGCAAAGGGTTCTTGTAAATGGAAAATTCCAGCAAAGATTTTAAAAATAATTGTCCCTCCTTACTGCTGAAACTCTTCTCTGACCAAGTCAATGTTTAATCTTTCTATCACAGAAGCAAACAGTTTAGGGGGAAAATGTTGCAATAGTAAAAACCACTGTACTTTAGTCCATTTCATAAGACTTGATTGCAATCGAGATCTTTCCCTTCTGAGAATCAAATATGCCTTTCAGATAACTTTGGTAGAAATCCACTAGCCTATGTTCCTTTAGTGTTGCTGAATAGGAATGTATGCCTGCAAAACCACATGTATATAATTGCAGAATCACAGAACAGTTTAGATTTGGAGAAAGTCTAATCTAACAACCTAACATGTTATACAACTATACAACTGCAACTATAACATGTTGCTCAAGATCTCGTCATTTACATTTCAAATATCTACAAAGACAGACACTTTACAGCCTCTCTGAGCAAGATATTCCAGTGTCTGAATCATAGAGTCATAGGGTTGGAAGGGAACCCAAGGAACATCAATTTCAAAGTTCCCTGCCAGAGGCAGGGCCACTAATCTCCAGATCTGGTACTAGACCATGTTGCCCAGGGGCCCCGTTGAACCTGGTCCTGAACACCTCTAGGGGTAGAACATCCACATCATCTCTGGGCAGCCTGTTCCTGCACCTCACCACTCTCTCTGTAAAGAACTTCCCCCTGATATACAATCTAAACCTTCCCTCCTCAAGCTGGGTGATGCTTGTGAGGCTCTGACTACCCTCACAATGAGAGTTTCTCCCTGCTTTGGCCCTTCAATATATTTCAGTATATTTAATATATTTCAATATATTTCAAAGATATTTAAAAAAAATCAATATATTTTAATATATTTCAAATAGAATTTCCTATGTTTCAGCTTGTATCAGTTATCTCTTGTCCTGTCACTGGACACTGCTGGGAAGACTGGCTCCATTGTCTTTACTTTATCTGTCATGTACTCTGATGCACTGAAAATGTTGGCCCTGAGTATTCTCTTTGCACTAAACAGCACCAGCTCTCTCTGTTTTCTGCATGTCAGATGCTCCAAGCCCTTAACCAGCTTTGTGACCCTTTGCTGTACTTGCTCCAGTATTGCACTGTCTTGTACTGGGAAGTCTAGCACTCCAAATGAGCCTCATCAGTGCTGAACAGAAGGAAATATTCTTCATAACCACTTAAATACAGCAGATAGTGGCTCTACAATGACATCAGCATTCAGCATTTTTAAGTGCAACGTGTGAGGCCCCTTTGTCATAAGGTCTCCTTCTAGCAATGGACCCATGCTGTTGGATATACCTGTAGAGGCCCTTAGTGTCTCTTGGAAATTCATCTCCATGTGGACTTTGACTTACATAACCACATCCCAGCATGATCAGACGTCTTTCCATATTCCTCCCAGTTTTGAGTTTTGCCAGGAGCTCCTGAGTTTTGCCAGGAGCTCCTTCTTCACTTATGTACACTTCTCAGCACTCTACTTTACTTTCTGTGCAGGTAAAGACATCTTTGAAAAGAAAGGAATATAGGGGATGTAATTTCAGGGGAATAGATTTACTATCTACAGCTTCCTTAATACAATGGACTATTTATAACTCGTATCTTGGGAGTTTGATTTATGGGAATTGACTGAAAGAATAAATGAACATGGTTTTTATGAGGTGCACTGTTTTCTGCACCTTTGGAATCAGTTTATCTCCTGAAGTTCGTGTGTCTTCCAGCAAAGATAAATTAAACCTGGCAATAAAACTTTCATATTCCAGGCTTACGGAGACAAAGCTGATCCTCTTACCTTCTTGTATTACGGCAATCTTTCTCCAATTTATCCCAAATTATCTCCAGCATCAAGTACCATCAAATTGTGTCTGGATATTGTTAATAATAAACTCTGAGTCAGCTGTAGAGAGGCAGATTTCAGAATCAATGAAGCTAAGTGGAGTGGGGAAGAGAAAAATAATCCACTCAGCAACTTTCTCAATTGAAGTCTGACATGTTACTAGAAGTCATAAATTTGTGGAAAGCTGAAAAGCAAAAATGGTGAAATGCCAAAAGCTTAACTGTGAAGTGTGCTTGAACCAATCTGTGCAGTTAAGGGGCCGAAGTTTACAGAAAAAGCTAAGATGAAAATTGTGAGATATTATTGCCAGTTTCACTGTTTTCACCATAAATGTGGTAATAAAACTTTTTACATAGCACTTAGTTTCAAAAAAGTGATAACTGTGTTTCAGCAGGGTGGTTTTTTTTTTTTTTTTTTTTTTTTTTTTTTTACCAGCTCAATGACTCTGCAGTTAACATTTATTGAAAATATTCGTTTTTTTCCCTTATTTTTGAATTACAATTGTGGTCCCTGATCCTGGCAGGACTCTTGACTTTCACCAGCTGTCCAGTGTTTTTACTGTATGAAGTTTCATGCAACTGTCCAGATAAAAGAGAGTAGAATTTTGGGTCCTTATCATGAAGCCTAGCTTGATGTCTGATCGAGAATTTGCAGTGTTTATGGACGCACATGCGTCATACAGTCTCAGTGGTGGTGGCTGCAGAATCTTTTTGAAGAAAATAAGAAGTCACTTTGCCCTAATAGACACAGGTTAAAATTCTGTTAACTTCTGTAGAATTTCAGTTTGTTTTAGGAATCCAAAAAATGTTTTTAAGTTTCTTGTTGAATTTTGGATGATATTATTTCCAAAAAGCCATATGCATAATATAGTTTACTGTGATCTTCATATCCTCTTTTAATGATCGAGTTCTTGTTTTTCAATATCACTTGTCCCATATGAGCCACAGAAAGATATGAGTTATAGAGAACAGAGCAGCCTTTCATTGACTTGACAAGAGCTTCATCAGAGAGGAAATACTTTAAACCTGTTCTGGCATTAGCATTAGGAATCCATTTTAAATTTGAACCACAAATCTAGCTTTGGTCAAAAGCTTGCCAGGCACAATGAAATACAGATCCATTTGATTGCTGTGTAAAATGCTGGTTGTCAGTAAATCTGAGAGCTCCTCCTCGGCTGTGTGGGGATATGTGACTAAAGGCTGTGATCAGAGTGCTGGAGGAGAAGGCTTGAAAGACGTGTGCTTTATTTTTGGCATTATCATCAGTTTGCTTTCTCATGCTAAGCAAGCTGGTACTGCTACAGTGTTCATATGTAGATCCCCAAAACTGCATTTAAATAACTAAATAAGCAGTCTGATTTAGAGGCATCAATGCCTAAACTTAATAATCTCTTTCTGAGTTGTCAGAGGTGTTATGAGGTGTAATTAATATACATAAAGCACTTCACAGTCTTTTCTTTACCTGTCTACATCTTTATCCAGATTTTTATGCCATGCTGATGAAAGATTCAAAGTCGAAAGTAATTACTGTATGTATGCAGAGATGACTGGGAAGGCCTAATAGCATAATTACCCTTATCAATAGATTTTCTTGAGTGCAACTCTTTGTTGTCTTCCTTTGAAGACAGTCATGATTAGAAATGATTCTATTTGCATAATTTCTGAATGAGGCTGTTTTGTGAGGATGTGAGTGATAAAATGTCATTACAGGAGTCTGGAGCAAGTCTGGTGCATTTGCAGTTGATTGAGGAAAACTGTTCGACAGAAATGGAATCATCTTTCTTTGAAGAAACAAAGCTACACGTTACTTTAGCTTGGCTCTTCTTCCTTCCCATCCTCATTTCTTCCCCCTGTTCAGCCAAGGTGACCAAGTGACCATTGGGATCAGCTAAAAACTTCTGACTGAAGGTCAGAAAAAAGTTGAGGATTCTGTTGGATTTATCTTAGGCCAAGAAACAAGCCCATTTTATTTTTCTGCATGACACCATGTGGTATGGTATATCCCTTTGGACAGTTTGAGTCAGCTGTCCTGGTTCTGCCCTCTCCCACCTCCTGTACCCCCTCAGCTCCCCTCATTGGCAGGACAGTATGAGAAGCTGAAACATGCTTGGCTTTGCGCAGCATTGGTCAGCAACAACTGAGACATCAATGCATTATCAGTGTTATACTTATCCCAAATCTAAAACAGAACTACAGTCAGACACTATGAAGAAAAGTAATTTCATCTCAACTGAAACCACAGCACGAGTGAAGAAAGCCATATATAATGCCACTGTCTGCTGCACTCCGAGAAGAGAGTATGGCTTAGCCCAGCTCCTGAGGGCTGCAGTTGGTCATAGGGTCGAGGCTGCATGACCCAGTTCTGTGCAAAGGCTGAACAAAAGTAATGGCTACATCCTTTAGTTTGCAACTGAGTTCATGGCATCTATATCTCCTAGCTCTTCTTTAAAAACAAATTAAAAAAAACCAAATTACTTAGATCTGCCCCACCAAGTAGAAATAACTTATAGTGCATTACTAATGCTTCAGAGGAGGAAACTAAGATAAATATTAGACTTCACAGCAATTAAAAGATAAACAGAGCTGCTCATGAATATAAAAAGCAAATAATTCCCATGTGTATAGCTGATGACCGGGGTTATAAGCCAGGACACAGTTCCTATCAAGTAGAAGCAGGAGGGTACTAAAACAGCCTGAGTGTATTCCTTTGCTTCCTTGGACAGGACTTTATGTCCTGACCAAGGAAAATTCTTTTGATAAACAGCCTGCGTTTCCAACTCACATATTCTGGCTGTCTAGCTGTCATAAGAAAAGAGCAACAGCCAAGAACTTCAAAGTTGAGAAAAATAGCTTAATTTTCTGCAAATGCAGGAAAAGCTTCCTCTGTACTGAGCAGCAGTAAACAATACTAACAAACAAACAGTAATTGTGAACTCCAGAAATATTTTTCCTTCCTACATCATTGGAAGCACTTCTAGTTGAAGTGCTAAACACTGCATATACACTTACCTTTCCCTCAGTAGGAATAGCATATTTCCGATTTATTTACCTAGTACTTCTCTCATGCAAAATTTGTATGGAAACTGGTCAGGTTTGGAGTCTGTTTCCTGGATTCTTTCATATTAATTTTGAAATAAATCACAAAACCTGAAGTGTGTTAATAGTCTGAAAAACAGATTTATTCCCCCAGAAGAACAATGAAACTCTGTATGTTTCAAAATCAGTCTCTTATTTATTTGTTCAAATACTGTTAGGAACATTTCCAGGTATTGAAACATGCTTGTCCATACTGGGAAATAGTTAGAATGCTACTGTGTGCAGTTTTGATCTCAGGCAGCTGTCACCTTCCAAACAATTTTGAATGTAATTGAGGAAATAGCATGGACCAGAATCAGTTACCAAAGGCAATTTGGCCACTTCCACCCCAAGTAGAAAAGTTATTTAGCAGTTAGTATGTCAACTGTTTCATGTCAGCAAGTGTGAGAGAAAGACAAGAAAACAAGAAATGTATGGGTCTAAAAGTAATCTCACATCCCTAGCTGTGCTATGGCTTGATTTTGACAGGATTCAGCAGCCTGGGAACTGAGACAGTGTCCTAGGAAGAATCATAGAATCATAGAATCGCTAAGGTTGGAAAAGACCCACAGGATCATCCAGTCCAACCATTCGCTCATCACCAATGGTTCTCGCTAAACCATGTCCCTCAACACAACATCCAAATGCTCTTTGAACACCACCAGGGCCTTGTGAACTCCACAAGAAGAAGATAGCATGAATCTGAATCACTCTGTAAGTGAATCACTCTGTAGCGTTAATGCAACAAATGTGATTCCTCATCTCATAGTCTACTCATAAACTACCACTGTCTGTAGTGTGGGCTTTATATTATCTACCTATGCAGCAAATGGTGCATTCACTGCATTTTCATATCTAAAGCTTTTTTGCTTCATTTTAGTACAGAGAGGCCAATTTGTACTCTCATGTTGTATATTCATCTCAAAATTTAAACAGTGTAATAGCATCTCCAGGTTTTTCAAAATGAATATTTTGTATTTTTCTATTGTTGGAACATTACTGATAAATCTTTCTGTGCTACTTGGCATTGATAAAGCCGCAGCTGGGTTTACATATTTAAATTTGAGCACTGTAAAGTACAGAGCTTACATTTTTGTAAGGTAACATTGTGTATAAGGCTTTGGCTTTGCAACAAACTTCTGGAAAACATGCCAGCATCCCATTTGCTCCACCCATAGATGCCATGTATGTCCTGAAAGGTGGAATGGACTACCAGTCACTCTTAAATCTGTTGTTTGGACAAAATAACACCCCCCTATAAAAGAAGTTCAAGGTAAAAGATTCCTCCCCATTGCTTTCCTGTTTTCTCTTTAAACAACAATAATAAGAAGAAATATATATAAATATACACATATGTATATGCAACACTTGATATTTATTCTGTACTATACTAATTAGTAGCAAATTTGATGTTAGCTGTGAAAAGTCTGTAAAACCTTGTCACCTTGCAGGGATTGAAGGCTGCCCTCTTTTCTGACATGGGGTAGAAACTGGGTGTCAGACATTTGCTAGCTTCCAGCCCCTGACTAGTATTACCAAAACATCGTGCACGAGGAATCAAATGACCAGAGTGCCTCCTTAAGGAAAGCCCATGTGATCACGGCTGGTTAAGAGAAGATGGTAAATAAACTGCTTCTAGAAAAATCCACAGTAAAATTCTATGGCAACATTGGAAATTAACTTCTTTGCTTAATTTTTGTCCCCCAAACCTGCAATTTTCACCTCGTTAAGATTCAATATGACTAACTGCTCTCTCCAGCAAACCTCGTAACATGACAATAGAGCAGATGCTTTATTTTTCTACAGTTCCTCTCTATTCTCATACAACGGAGTGCAATTTGTTAATTATGTGTTTTTAGTAGTAGTCTGCCCAAACTAGGCAAGAAGCCAAGAGACAAATTACAACAAATATGTATTCCTTAAGCCCTGTGTGGTCTCTGTCTTATCTGGGGCTCTCAGGAGCATAGGCTGTTGTGATGTGGGAGTGTATGTTCAGCTGCATGGATGACTCCACTGCTCCTTATATACCTGGTGAAAAGGTAAAAATACTGGCTTGCTGAAAAGGAATAGTGCAGGATTTCTTGGCAAATTACAAGTGAATTAGTTCTGTTTATCAGTGCCTTTTTTTTTCCTTACACTGTGCAAAATGGAGAAAGATACTATTCATGAAAAGGGTTCATCTAGTCACAAATCTCATTAAGACTGAGTGACAGTAGGCTGCTGTGAACTGAAAGAGCATAGATCTGCTTTCAGCACACTTCCCACTAAAAAAACGACATGCAAGATATAGAAAGAATCACAGCATAAACCATGGGGAATATACTTGATGTAAAAGTACACCAGCGATCAGATAAATCTTGATTCTGGGAATAAAATGGACATATGCAAATAGAGGATGCAGGCTTCTCAGGTATTTACAGTCTCCAAAGTGCCTAGATGCTTTTATCAACTTCTACAGAAGTAGGATGTAACTGTATAGAACTGAGTTGTTGGTGAATAACCACTCTAGAACTGTGTTGGAAATGATGTGTTCTGTCAGTATTGAAGAGGCTAAAGTTACTAACCAAAGAAGTACCATGGATACCTGATCAGACCTTAGCCAAGGTCCAGCTCTAGAGACAGAGTTGTGTGGACTTCTGCGGGGAAGGAAACATGCAGTTTACTTGCCAAGCCACAACGCTAGCTTTATAACAGGCCTGTGTTTAAAAACTGTGACAGTTGGAGGTGGGAAAACAGCCAAAAATTAACAGCTTTTGCTGCCTGCTGCCAGCTTCCAGGCATGAGAACTGGTCCCTGTATCAGCTCTGCAATGCTGTGGCCTTTGGTGACCATACTGCACGTACAGCTGTGTCTGTCTTTGTAAAGAGGTATGACAAGCAGAGGCTGTGATGTGGTTCTGGTGTGTGTATGGTACTGTGCAGGCCCTGATACTTTCCCAATGTTGCTTGCTTCCACAGGCAGCAGTGGAGCTCCTGGTTAGAGGTAGGAAAAGTTTGAATGCTGAGTGATTTAAGTCCACCTGCAATTCTCCTTGAGCCAAGATACTTACGCATTCTGTGTGCGGTTACCAGGCTCCCTGCCAGTGCGTTAATAGGAGTTCTTGTTCCAGGGTATGGTTGCTGCTAAAGAAGTTGGCCTTGGAAATGTCCAAGTGATGCAGAAAAAAAATAGTCATATCTCTTGAGTGCACAGGATCTTGTCCAGAGGTCGCTGGCTTGGTGAGGAGAATCCTACAAGACAACCCAAGCAATGATTTTTCTGAGAATGGAACTATCCAAGATGTTGCCCTTTTTTGAATTCAGCCTGGTGATAGATCAGATTGCTGAGCTTACTACTGTCTCTTGCCCTAAGGCCATAGCGAAATGTGAGTGAGTAGGAACCTCTGTGAGCTACCCAGGAGCATCTAGAGGCTTGGAAGGGCTAACTTTGAGAAAGAAGTACAAAGTTGGATGGGCACATTCCTTTATCCTACATTTACAAGCGAAACAAACTGGAGAGGAAGGGGCTTCTTTTCTTCCCTCAGTATCTCTCCTGGATTCAGTGCTTCCCTCCATCAGTCTGTGTTTCAGTGACATAGTCTAACGTTCCAAGTTCAGCAGAATGGAAATTTTTGCAATGGCTTCAGGATTAATTTGTCTGGGATCATTTTCTTCTAAATGTAATAGATCTCCTGTTCATAACAGAATGGAATGGAATATTGGGTTAATATATTCAGTTAGGAAAGGAACATTTGCACAGCCGTGTTCTCTTTCTTTGGAGCCCAGGAACAAATTTTGATTTAATTTGGGGTTTCTTTTTCCTTTTTTGATCTCTTTTAATTTGTGTAAAAAAAAATAAATCTGTTATCTGTTACATGAAAATATCATATCATCTATATTAAAATCTGAGTGTTCCTGAGAACTTTGTTCACACCAGTAATATTTATTTTCAAAATGAGTGAATTGAAGTACAAAGACGTCGCATGAACTAGTCTAAAGCATAAACACTGAGTAGGTGTCTACTGATTTTCATGTTTTATTCCTTCATGATTCCCTCTTTCACTGGAAATAAATCAAATGGCCATGGACTGACTTTTAACAAAAGTACAGATCTCTACACGTGGTATTTCTCTGTAATGGAGCAAAGAAAAGAGTATTAATTTATATGAATCCATATCTCCTTCTGATGTAGAGATAAGATGGGGTACAACGCTGAATTGTTAGGGTAATTTGTATCAGGATTATGATGAAACCAGAAAACATGCTAAAAAACTGATAAATAATGTTGGATTTACCTTATTGAAATTTAAAAAAAAAAAAAAAACTTTTTTTTTTCCCCTCCACACACAAATTTTCTTCTTCCTTTAAATTAATTGTTATGATTCTTTTTTTTCCCTAAAGGTTGTCAATCATTTTTGTTTTATACCTTTATTGGTATGGTAGAAGACAAGAGAGCCATAACTGTCACATAATTCAATAATCTTACAAAAGATTTTTTTTTTTTTAAATAAAATGTAGTGAGACCATTGAACAAGTCAGAATGCTGGGCAGTGCCACAGAGGAATGGCCAGACAACACTGTACAGGAGAGAGAGGAACCGCTTGTAGAGAGAGAAGGCAGGGATAGTCGGACTGGTTGACCTTGGAGGTCTTTTCCAGTCTTGTTGATTCTGTGACCTGGAAACTTTACCAATCTCAGTATCTCATTATGTGAGTTGAGCCTTGGAAACCTAACAGTTTGTCTAAACACTGAAGAAGCTTTCTAAGCCTCAGTGCTTACATTCTCACAAAACAAACAGTATTTTAAAAAATAATCTGCTAACTTTGTTAAGAAAATGGATTGCTGACAGGAAAAAATTCTCCCAGTAGAAACTTTTACATTACCAAATCATGCAGACACAGCATTGCTATGGAAACAAAGCTAAAGATGGCTTGTGCTGTGAAAAACAACTTGCATGTGGCTGTGAAAAGTTTGAAAATGACACCTTTTTGGTTGGTCTTGAAAGACATTCTGAAACACAAACATCTTGGGTTAGAAGTTTTTTTATTTAATTTTTCACTCAGGCAAGATACTTTCATTTCTATTCTTACAAGTCTGATATCAAAAGTTACCAGCATACATATATGATCCATACAAGTAGAGAGAAGTCTGTCAGTACAGAAGTACACTTCTATCAAATGTCTTAAGAGAAACAAAGTCCCTTTCAAACCAATCTAATAAAAGAACTTCTTAGGATAGAATATAGAAAATGTAGTATGATCTATTAATCTAGTTACTCATAGAAGAGTTTAAAAATCTAGTACCTAGTGTTTAAACAAAACATACTTTATACATTTGGCTAAGCTGAAATATCATACCTTGCCAAATAAAAAACTGCTTTCTAACCATAGCTTTCCCTAGGAGTTCTGCAGGTATTTAAGGCATGCGGTTCATTTCCTGCCAAGGCTGAGAAAAATGGGTAGGTCTGTGACAATCTTGCTAGTGTGCTCGAAAAAGGTCTAATGCTGTAGCTGACAACGTTACATGTATCTTAACTCCTGGTCTCCTTGAAAATTTCCCAGGTACAATTTTGGGGCCGACTCCATTTTAGCTGTCAATGTCTTCAGAGGACTCAATGGAAGACTGGATGGGACTTTCCAGAGCATTACAGTCATCAGTAAGGAACGCCAAGTCCTAGAGAAACAAGAGAGATGGCTGACGTTATAAGAAGGAAGGCAGGATGGTGCAAATGTGAGTAAGTCAGGCCCTGATTCACTTTTGCTGGAGTCGGGAGGCAGGGTAAAGACAGAGGGAGCTGAACACTGTGTCCCTGTTGGTGCATCCTGACTCACCCTTCTGCAGTAGGAGATCATAATGGTGTACAGGCTCCGGGCTTTTTCCTTCAGCTCACTCACTTCCAGCACTCTCTCACATCTGGGGTAGGCCACAAAGTCACGGAGTTTTGTCAGCACACAGTAATTCTGCAAAGAGTGCAGAAGAGGCATTTGTAACAGTGCACAAATGCAGATTTATGTCCCTCTCTGCCACTTAACAAAATTCTTACTGCCTCTGTGGGAGCCCTGAATTCCTACCTCTGTGTCTGTGTGATTTATGTAACCTTTAGTGTGGGAAATTAACCTTCAATATGTCATAACAAAGGTGTTTGGTCCAAATAAGTGCTCAGAAAGTTTTGCAAGCGCAGTCCTGGTTTGCCAGCTTCCTTCCCACAGGCTTTGGGATCTGGCAGTGCCAAAACAGTAAAATCTGTTCCTGTAGTTGGTGGGGCTACGTAAAAAAAAAGGTGCACTGTTTCTCTTTTAAGAGAGTGACTCATTTTGCTGGTGAACAAGATAATCAAGGATTCATGACAGAATTCCTCCATTCCCATACAAAAGGCAATAACTTTCTCTGGGTCGTTTTATCTCACAACTTGTATTATTAAAATAAAGCATGGAAAACATTAATTTCACAGCATCCTAGTACAGCAGATAAATAAATATTCCAGCTCTTGTTATAAAGCAAGTAAAACTGATGCACTGGGATCACGCTGCTCAGTCTTTGCAGTGAGGAAAGGCGCTAGCAGCTATGGAGTTAAGATCTGAAGGGATCTGACTTGCAATGCCTGACAGTATTATTGCTTCCAGCAGAATATGTCAGGCATTCTTCATTGATTGGATATATTTTGTTTTACTTTTTTAGTTGTTCAGGGGAACTCTGAGGACAGCAGCAAAGTATGTCAGATATCCCAAATATAACATACATGCACAGGAGACTATTTCACCTTCACTGGGAGATGACTTCTGTTGTCTTTACTCTGTATTCCACAACCTCAAGAATATTTTTCCTTTCTGGTTTCAACAAATGGTAAATAAGACAGGAAAAGCCAGCAAGATATCTCTGCACTTCTGTTAGTTAAAACTGCAGTGCCAGAAGCCACACATGATAAAAAATGCAGTTTGTTGAACAAAGAATTTGGTTTGCTTTTTTTTTTTTTAATTATTATTCAAAGCTTTGGTGTGCATATTTAGCTTCTATCACAATAAACAATGTAGAAATGGCAGTCACTTCAAAACAAAATCTCAGAAGCTCCATAGGGATTTTAGTAAGATTCAAAGTGAGATTTATTATTTTTCAGTCACTCATCTTTCTAGTTAATTAAGCTTTTGAAAAAATAGTTTCAAACTGCTCTTCTGGTGTTAACAGTCTTGAGAGTTATGCTCTCTTTTCAGTGGCTGCTTCTTCTGTGCAAAAGGAAGAAGACAGTGTGAAAACTTACATGGATGTCCAAGTACAGCCTGGGCAGGGTCTCCACGCATGGGTCCTGCAGAAAAGAAAGATCAGTAGCAATTTTATTTTGAGAGCAACATGTATCAAAAGCAAGCGACCTGTAATGTCTTTGTTGGAGTTTTTAGGCTGACTCACCTTAGCCTTGGAGGTCTGAAGCTCCTTGAAGGACTCGGTGATTTCTTTGCTCAGAGATAACACCCTGGAGTAGCAAGTTGGAGGGGCTGCTCTGGCTAGCAGGGCTGCAGAAAGCAGAGCAAACAGGCTCAGCAGCATCTTCGTCCTGGGGAGCTCGTCCAGGGGAGGAGGCAAGGAGGAAAAAATCCTTGTCAATGGCTAGGCAGCTCCTGCTAAGCCTCAGTAGGTGAATTTCATAAGTCAACCCCCAGTTAAATAGTCGTCTGCATCAATGAGGGGAAAAAAAGTTTGGGGGTGGTCCGAGGAGCAGTTTACTGCTGGTTTAAATTTCCTGCCAACCTATGAGGCGGGGCTGTTAGCACTTTCCTGCCCTGGAGCAGGGAAAAGAGGGAGCAAGGATAACAAAAACAAGCACTGCTGGTATGCTGCATTCCAGAAAGAAAACCACTGAGTGAGCATCTCAAGCAAGAGAAATAACTGTAAGAAAAAGTGCAGGGTTATCAAAGGGCGAGAGGCCCTGATCTTGTGCATGTTTCGGTGCATAAGCCTCTTTCTTGAGAAAGTAATTTACAGCTGCAGGACCGCATATGGTATGTGTGGAGAGGCATCCTCCAAGTGCTGTTGTCTTATGCTGACAGTGCTGATCAGACTTGCTTATCATCCTTAGCAGGCCTGAAAGGTTACTTCTATAAGGGAGACCTCTGATTCTGTATTATTTCCTCTTTTCAACCTATGCAGACGCTCTCTATTTCTAAATCAAAGCCAATAGTGCTTGCAATGGCTACCAGGGGAGAGCTGTATATTTACACATTTGGGTCTCAGATAGAATTAATGCACCTCTATATGGCTGTCGTAAATGTATAAACACCATTTTGCTTTCTGTGTTAGATTTATGAGGCTCTGTTCCTTTATTAGATTTCAGACGGAGCTGAGACATCCAGATGCTGTGAAGCAGGCATGGGGCTGAACATATGTTGTTAGAGGTTAATTATCCTGTAGAATGGAAGTGCTTTTCATTGAAGAACTGCTTATTTCACAAGTTACCCTCCCACTTCCCAGAGGAATCAGTAGAACCCACCACCTTTCAGACTGAGGTTCTAGCTTGGTATTGACCAAAATAGGGAAATATCTGATGGAGGGCACAATCCCCCTGACATTGAATTAAACTGGGAATTCCCACTTGAAGATGAGAGCAGGGAAAATGACAAAGCATCTGTAAAATAAAGGAGCTTCCTGTCAGTCACTTTGGAGAGAAAATCAGAGTCTTGGGAAAAAGAAGAATTCTGTATTTTGTAGAGGATTCTGACTTGAATCTACTCAAATACCTGGAAGAAACAAGGAAACAGATCTGCTTTGTACGGTCTTGTTTTATTTCTTTGCTTTTACAGAGAATGATTTGTTTGTTAAAGTCGTGTGCTCCTGAATGGTAACGTGATAAGTAGCCTGTGAGGAAAGAAAAATTTCAACTGTTGGGAGTCACAACAAGGAGAATTTAGGGCTGCCTTTGGAAAATGGGCTGTTGGGTTTTATTTTTAGGTTTTATTTTAGGAAAGGGAGTTGTTTAGGCAAGTGAATGAAGAGCCAAAGTGAAGCTGGAAAACCTTCTACCTTTGAAAATAAGGTGGCACACAGCAGTTGGATTGTAGTCCTAAACAAAACTACCTCATGCATATCCAAGGAAAGGATTCTTCTCTGTGTGAGCCTTGCCAGTAAAGAAACAGGCTCTTAATAATCATCTCCTTACTGTAAACAGTAGCTGAGAGTGGCAGTGAAATATTATCCTTCTATCATATTATTGCTTGGCAAGCTGCTAAAATGTAGCTGCTCTGACAGAAGAGCATATTTCTGAACAGTGTAAACATTCTCTCCATACAAGATATAAGCAATACAACTACTGCTAAGGATGTCTTTGATATTAAGCATTTCCTATTTATTTATTTATTTATTTATTCATTTATTCATTTATTCATTGTGAGCATTTTGTCTTTCATGATATTTTACCTCTACCAAGCTTGGTGGTGACTCCATTTTGAGTAAAACACTGTGGATCATGCTCTAAAAGAAAGCTGTCTGAGTGCCTGTCACAAGTGACACCAGTAAAATAACTCTCCATGTTCTGTGTCTGGGCCAGATTGAGGCAGCAGAAAGCTGTTTAAAAGTCCCTCTTTTTAGCATGGGCTAATGTGAAAGGTTCCCTGAGTGATTTGGAATTACATTATAAACTGTGCTGTACTTTGGCTTCCTATGGGGAGAGAGGCAAGCATGTAGCATCCTATGGCCCAATGCAAAGTCCCAAGCTGGGTTGGAAGCCCCATGCCGCAGGAGCCTTACCTGGAGGTCACATCCTTGATCACCCGACATGGATTTCATTTCTTTCTCAGTTTTGAAGGTGTTGGTTTGGATAACCTAGTACTGATGTAGCAACGAATGGAATGAGGATGAAAGGTCTGTCATCTACCTCTCAAGCCTTGGCACTTGAAGTCTACCTTGGCCCACACATTCAGCATGCATATCTGTGAACATCCTTGCCTTGAGAGGTGAGATTTACTGAGCCCTGTGTTCTGGTAGAGATGCTTTGCCACCAGCAGGCAGGGAAATGATCCACCGATCGAGGCTTCCTGAAGAACAAGATAATGCAATGATTCACTGAGCTACCAAGATCTTGTCCCACTCAGCAAGGCAAAAGCTGGATCCAAATGCCGATTGCGAAAGCGTTTAACCAACCAACCAACCAAATAAAAGACTCTGCATTGTGAAGGGATAAAATTGCTGGATTAATTTGCCCTGACATTTTTGCTCAGCTGCAGCATTTCTGCATTGTGGTTTCTCTTTGATCCCAGACAGACTAACTCAAGGAAAGCCACCCTGATATGGACATCCATTCAAATAATTTAAAAAATGAGCTACCCTCAGAAATCTCAGGAAAAACAACTTCTTATTTATTCTTTTCTTCAGGAAAGAGCTGTAAAAGAAGGACCAGAGTTTAATTTCCTCACCTAAATCTTCCTGTTTCTGGGCCAGATTTCATGCATAGTTGATTCTGGCCCAGATGGATATTTTCCAGTGTCTCCTAGCTCATCAGCATTTCTGCACAGCTTCTGCACAGCTCAGCGTGTAGAATATGCAATTCAATTCAAAAAAGTCAGAAGTTCTTCTCAGTTTTCTTCTATTTGTATCTTATCATCTTATCCTTGCTCTATAAATATGTTCAATTTATAGTCTGCATACAGGCAAATAACTTCTCTGAGAAGCTCAGTGGTGACTTCAGGAGAACTTGCTAGTGACACCAGGCACTGGGAGTCCTTTCTGTAATTGGCACCTGGCACAGCTCTGAACCAGCTATGCAGCTACCAAAGCCCTTGAAACTCCAGACACTTTTTGATGACTGTTTTTATCACATTTGTCACATATGCAAAGCAGCTTATTAATTCTGGAGCATATCTTGCCTTGGGCAGAAAAGATCGTTAATGGGGTTACAGCAAGCTGTTTCTCTCAAAGGCTAATGACACCTGAGAGCATAGATTCAAAATGGACATAGAAATAACCCTGAGAGCTGCAGTTAGGGAAAGGACAAAGATCAAAATATGTCACAGCCAAAAGTTTCCTGAGGATTGCACCTATGGAGAAGCTGCTACTCACAGCCCTTCCAGTCTGTGGCATGATGCTTGGGCCGGGGTTACAAGGCAGCACAGCAGGAGAAAATCAGCATCGCTCCATCTCAGATGGGCAACATAATGTGCACATCTCACTCCACCATGGACGCATCCTTAGAATCGTCCTTCAAGGGCTCCAAGGACTGAGGCACATATTTTCTTTGAGTTTTATCTGCTCATGAAAAGTATGATATCATCACATCCTATGAGATCTACTCACAGTATGTTTATTTACTCATTTTTATAAGGAATATTCCACAGCAAAAGCAGACACAGGCTGAGAGACAAACTAAAATCCTATCATGACATAACTGCATACAAATCTTTTTTATTTTTTAAACAATTTTCAGGTATGTTTTTCTCTTCCAAGTTAGCGAAAACTCAAACAATAATATTTTTCTAAAAGTCAAAGGTCTCACTATGTAGGCAGAAATTCCTCCCGTGTTTGAACGGTGTACCCAGACCTCCACAGACTTTTCACAAAAGCCCTTTCAAGCTACTGCTTTCCTAATATGAAAATCCACTTGTTTAATGAAAATGTTTATTTTAAAATAGTTGGGAGCTGCTGTGAGACATTTTATGAAGTCAGCTTCCTATTATACTGAAAAATAGGAAAAGAAAATCAAAACAGCTCTTTACAGAGAAAGCCTTGTATACTTAGGAAGCAATTCAAAGCCCATGACTGAGCTTGCTGTTGCAGAAGATGTGCCACTTCCTGTTTCAGAGCTGAGCCGAACTGCCCTGCAAGCTGCCAGCTCAGCACAAAAGAGGTGTTCACAGCCTTCTGGGAAAGCCTGGCATTTTGGTTGAGGCCTTGTCTTACTTTTCCTGGCTGCTGCCCGTGCATTGTCCATATTGTGTTTTGTTGAGATATCAGCACTGAATTTTGGATGCAGGTTGTGCAGCCTCTCACACTGCTGTGGTGCAGATGGGATGCCGTGTACAGCTGTAATGCGTGCCCATGCTTTAAGCTAGGATGACCCAGTGTGTCTCTTTTCCTCCTTCAGGCTGGCATTGCATCCTTGCAGGTGGTGTGCGCAGCTTGGCCAAGCTGCAGGCAACGGACAAGGCAGGCAGGACTTCAGGGCTGTTGATGTACTGGCATTGCAACACCATTTTGCAGTGATTGTTAAGCTCAAGTCCCCTTTGTTTGCTCAGTGGTACAGGGTTCTTTTTTCAATACTGATGTCGTTTTCTTTTACAATATACACATATATTGTGGAAACATACTCCAAAGCTGTGAGCCTTTTGTGAGGCACTGGCACAGGCTGCTCAGAGAAGCTGTGGATGCCTCACCTCTGTAGGCATCAAGACTGGGTGGCACGGGGCTCTGGGCAGCCTGAGCTGGCAGGTGGCAGCCCTGCCCCTGGCAGGGAGTGGATCTAGGTGATCTTTAGGCCCCCTCCAACCTAAGCTGTTTGATGATTCTATGGTTCTATGAAAGCCTGTTCTTAGACAAAGAATCCTTGCAGTGGGGCTGCAAGCTCCTGCCATCCCCTGGAGCAGAGTCAGAGCAGCGCTCATGGTCGCTTGGAGATGTCCCCATGAGCTGCTGTCCCTGCAGTGCAGACAACACCCAGACTTGTCTGGGCCTCAGCTCCTGACTGTGTAATGGGGATAATGGCACTTTCGTTGGAGGCTGTGGGAAGGCTGCCATAAATGACAGGGAGACAGAAGATTATGTGGTTTTAGTCCTGCCAGCAGTACTCTTTTCAGCGACTGCAGGGCTTATTGATTTGAGTAGTGAGGGATTTAGAGCCTTAAGCCTTCAGTGTCTTGCTAAGAAAAAGGCAATTTAACCTCTAAGAAGCCCACACGCATCTGTGGTGTGGTAACAGGGGTTCTTCAGTGGCAGAGCTGCCTTGTTTTCTTGTGCCTTGTCTGCCTCCAAGTTTTGCTGTGTTATCCTAAGTTACAACCGTGCTTTAACACTGAAGAGAGGACCTCGGTTGCAGGATAATGGGGAGAGAGCCTTGTCTGGTTTTAGAGCAGTGTTCAGCATTAAAAGCAAGTTATTCCTATTTTCCTTCTCTCTCCTGCTCTCTCTCTCTCCTTTACACATGCAAATATGGCAGATAACTCCAAGTCTTATCATTGCTGGTCAGCATCCCATTCTCCCTAATTACACTTGTGATGAAAAATGATGTCAGCAGGCAAGGAATGCATCAGAGCAACATAAGTGTATGCACCTTGCAAATTTATCTATGATACAAGGCCACTGGGGAACTCCAGGACTGGGTTCAGAGTGAGGCCTGAGCTATCTGCTTGCTCGTGGAGGTTGTCCCTCTAAGGAGCTCTTGTCCGTGCTGGGCTTAATCTGTAAGGAAATGAAGGACTCCATTTCTAAGATTGTTATTCCCACAGCTTTCAGAAGCATTACGTTACTCAAAGAAATTAAGTGGATGAAACTGAGAGCGAGGTCTTTATAACAGCCTAATTCAAGCCAACAGGAATCGAAAGAGGCTTCTCCGCAGAGATACAGCCTGCTCAGGAGCTTTCTATTAGTTGCTTAGCATGCTGGGAGGTTCAGTTTTCTGTTTATTCTTGCCTAGAAACCTGCAAATGTCAAAGCTTATGCTGCTGTGTGTATTTCTAGATACAAATAGCAGCTCTTGCATGAGACTAGCACGACTGCAAGGTAAAACAAATTATTGTTTGAGAGGGTAAATCAGGAATCCGTGTAACGTATCATGTCTCCATAGTTCTGGTTTTTTTGTGCTCACTGCTTTTCACATTTAATGGTTAAGTACAATGAAAGAAATCCTACCCACACTGAAACCAGTGACACAGGTCTCAGACTTCTACAGTCTCACTCTAGATTTAAACTTGTTTTCAGTCCATCAGATGCATTATTTCTCCTTTCTCACAGAGAGCATTGTGCTGCCTGTTGGAGATATGAAACAGGCTGAAACTCAGTGCCCTAAAACCAAACAATATGGCAAGTACCTTGTACATAAATACTCTTCTGAGGCACAGAAATATATAAGTAAGGTGAAATAGCTGACAAATTTCTTTACTTGGTAAAACACAGAAGTGATGAAAATAAGTGGAGTTTCATTCTGTTTAACAAAATGAATAAACTGATTAATCACTATATTTTTGTTCTGTCAACTTGCCTTGAAAGGAAAAGTATTGGAGCATGTCAGAAATCCAGTCTGTTTCAGATATAATTAACATTTAAGTCTGAATTTCATTCTTCGTCACGATCTTTCGATTTTAAAAACAGAAAAGTAATCTTCTTCTGCTTCTGAACCACATTTAATGAATTCTCAGAAGACTAACTACCCTTACAAGTGTTTTTAGTTTGTATTTGTTGAAATCAGATGACTAAGAGTAGTTGAAGATATGTGAAATGGAGCTCTGCGTATGCCTGAAATAGTTTAACTGGTAGTTGGAGAACATCTTGCAGATTGCTCTTGAGCTAGGTGCTCAAGCAGGTAGTTGGAGAACATCTGCAAGAATGAAGTGCTGACCAGGTCCCCTCCTGCCAGCAGAGCTGGCTTATGGGTGGCTTTCCAGGAAATGGCCATTGCCGTGGACATTGCCATGAATGTTAGTTAAGCCAGCAGGCTTTGGCTTGAGGTGTCCAAGTGATGGGTATTTGTGGCCATTAGCTGGGCAAAAGCTGAGTCAGACCCTAGGGTGGACTGGGGAACTTTCACAGCAGCGGTGTATTTACTCAGACAGATGGGTTTAGAAAGTTTGGTTTTACTCTGACAATTGTTCCCAAAATAAAAGAGAAATCACAATACAAATATAAGACAGACCCATTACAGCCGGGTCTGCACTGAGGATCTACATGAACAGAAATATTTTGAGTGACAAATCACCCCAGATGCAGTGCTAGGCCTTTCATGTGCAGAACAAGCCAAGGTCTTTAACAGAGATACTTTTAATTTTGGACCATTAAGCTAATTTCCATTAGAGGACTAAGCAAATTAACATTTATTTCCCTCCTTTCTATTCGGCTGCTGCTTTCTCTTTTTGTTTTGATTTTTTTGTTTGTTTGTTTGTTTGATGTCTTAGAAGGGTTGTGGCTGGGGAAGCAAGAACTTGGCTTGATTTAAAATGTAAATGCAATTCTATCAATCTTCTCCTCTGCTAATAGGCTGCCTAGGCATTTTAAGGGCATATAGTGAAAAGGAAACTGTGACTGCTAAAGAAAAGCCAGCCCCCTGCTGTTCCTGTTCATATTTATTTCACAATCAGCCTATTGAAATGGTGTGATTCACACTCTGATGCTGTTGTTGTCTAGCTGGCAAAGTCACTGGTGAATTTAAAGAAGTTTCCCAAGCTAAAAACCAAGCAAACCGTGTTTGGGGCAAAAAGCAATCTTATCAGCAATGAGAACTAGTGAGTCACTGCAATGATCTTCCTTGCTGAGAGCTCAGGCTACTCTTGCAAATGAGAAGCTCTTTTGAAATAATAAGCTGTCTTCTAAAACTCTGAGAGGCTGTTGCTTTTGAAATGTAAAGTGTCCTTCTGATATACATATACAGAGTATACAAGAGTAAAGTCGTGCTGAAGTTTGCAAAAGCAATTGAAATGTTCTTTGTTACAACATTGTTCCTTGAGAGAAATAGCCCCCAAAGAGAGAAAACGTGAATGCACAAGAGGAAAAGAGGCTGCCCAACTCTCCAGTAATCTTTGGTAAATACTAAAGGAAAACTCTGTCTGTTTATCTTAAATTATCCAGAGTTAATATATTCATCATATGATCATGTAGTGATCATGATCAAGTAGTTTGTGTGAAACAGTGACTTCCCAGGAACATAAAGACTACATGGCCATAAGTGTTATCTTTACTATATTTATCATCATCTATACCCTACCACTGACATAGCTTATAAACAAAAATATAGGCACCAATATCAACACAGAAGAAGATCAGAATATCCTAAAGGAATAAGTAAAGATAAGTAGAGACTGAATTAAAGGAAATAATTGAATCTAACGCTGTATTTGCGTGTTAGTCTTTGCATGACGTGTCTCATATAATACAAGAGTTAATATCTGGTAATGATAGAGGATAAAAAAAAAAAAAAAAAAAAAAGGAGCTATGTTTAATAAAGCACATTTACTCATTACCTCTGGGATCATCATAAGCCTCTAAGTCAGAATTGCCATGAAAAAAATGTGGGTATAATCTTAGAATAGGTCAGAAGTGTTGACTTCAGGGATATATTGATACCGTTGCAGAAGCAGGGACTTGCTCACCTGGGATATTGTACACACTTTTCACACTTCTAATCACTCATGGTCAGGGAAGTTGAATTCACACTGCAGGGGTGCAAAATGCACAATGAGAATATTCATTGTGAGATGGCATACATGGACATTTTTTCTCTTTTACCTCCCTTTCATTGGTAGCCCTATTACTTTTCCAGTGTTTGGGTCCGTGTCCTGCTCTCATGGTGAAGCACTTTGATCACTGGAAGTTTTGTAGCAGCGATCGAGAAGGAAGTGTCCCTTAGACACCCTCTCTATATATCCCCATCCCCATCACTAGTAAATGTAGAAATTCAGGCGTACAAGGCCTGCAGAACCCAGGCAAGCTGGAAACTCTACTTCTGTGCTGTAGAATATACAGAATATGTAGAATATCTCTGTAGATATACAGAGATATGACCAGGATCTGTGGTCTTCCAGGAGAGAGCCCATAGCTGCCTGAAATAGAGCCTGCAGGCTTCCCAGTTGAGCCCAGAGGAAGATGTAGTACTGCACTGACTTCACGGGAGATTTACAGTTGCCCCACTGGACCCCAACCTGAACACATCATTATCTGTTGTGCAAGGAGTAGTACACTGCTATGTGGCGCTCTCGGAAAGGATGGGCTTGCTCATGGGAGTGTGAAAAGCACACGTATAAGTAACACAGTAGCTGCCATACTGCAAACCACGCTCATCAACCTATTTTATTCATTAGTTGTACACTGACAAGAAGTTTGGCATCAACTTTGTTCATGTAAAATACACGGTCTCAGTTCTTCCTATTGCATAATTTAGATACATGTGCTTTGGTAATAAAACAGTGCACCAGGCAGAGAATGATAGCATTGTCTGCAACACTTTCGCTCTGACACCAAAGGGAAATGTGGCGAATAGAGTCAAAGAAACTGAGCAACATTCGGGAAAGTATCAAAGTGATCAAAGCAGACTCTTTGATTCTGCTTTACACATACTTTTGAAAGAAGAGTTATGTTTCCAAACACAGCGTGTAGGTTCTTGATGCCAATAAACTGGCTCGGTTTAGCTTTATACTTTCATAGGAGTAGGAACTAAAAAAATCTTTAATGAGATTGCCTGAGCCCTGTTATTAAGTGTTGAACTTGCTGGGAGAAGGCTAAATATGTTTGTTACTCTCTGAGGATGCTGAGCTCTCACTGAAGGAGACTTGGTGCCTGGGCTGAGTAGTCCTGAAGAGGAATCAGCATTTGCAAGAATGACAAAAAGCTCTGAGCTGGTCTTTTTGTTCATCTGTATTTAAAACACTTCTTTGCTAGCAGATCAAGCCTCAGGAAAAGAGACAAACTAACAAAGCATGTGGAACGTTTAAAGAATGGTTTGAAAGGGTGCCTTGTTGGAGCCTTTTTATAGTTAGAAAATATTGATCGTTTTCCTATATTTATTTCTCATTATTTTTTTTTCCTTTTCCTTTTTTTTCCTTTTTTTTTTTTTTTTTTGTGCAAAGATAGGCAAAGTTTCTAGACTCCTGATCCAAACACAGTAAAATATTCTTTTTCATGTTATAATTTGACCATTAATGATGTCAAGCATGAAGCTTTTTTATACCCTAGCAGAATGTACTCCATTTTAGTCTTTGTAAAATCTGATTTTCTCTCCGTGCTGCAGCAACTGTAAAGCTGCCCCCAGGGAGGTATTCTGTTTAGCTGTGAGAACACATTCCTTCAGGAAATACTGAAGCCAAACTACACACACACACATAGGAACTGTATTAGAAGAATTCAAACCTTGAATGGAAAACATTGGGCCTGGGCTCTGAACTTCAGGGCATGTTGGATTGTGTTTCTCACATTTTTCTTTGATTTTACAGTCCAGGGCAGTGAACCAATATGGGCACATTCCAAACACAGAGAGCAGCACCCAGTGAGGACAGCCTCATATCCTCTGGCTGTGTCAGAACCAAAAAATAAAAAAATATTTTTAAAAAAGGAGAATGATTTACATATCCAACATTTGTTTCTTTTGCTCATGCATGAAACAGACATAGCCAGCGGTAATTGTTATCATGTGTCAGAATTAAAAATTGCTCTGCCATGGGAACATCCAGCATGTGACTCTGGAGGAAAAGTGGTGGAAGATGGGAGATGAAAGATGAAATAGATGCACATTTATTATGAGATGAAAGATGGAACAGTGTCAATGGTTTACGCGCTCGCTCGGCCCAGTTCTGTGACTAGTGGGGTGGAGGGATTCGAGAATCCACGTCTCTGCAAAGGGGAAAGAGGGAACCCTGAATAATTACAAACAGGGGCAACGATCTGAGGAGAAACAAACTAATTTACTAAGTATGGTATCGGAATGCAAGATAACACACTATAATACAATATAATTAGAATTGAAGCTAAAAAATCAAATACAATGAGAGAGTTTTCCAAAAGGTGGAAAGGCCTCACCACAACACTGAGGTAGCACCTGCAGTCAGGTTGAGCAGCAGGGAGGAGAGCCAAAGGAAAAAAGGGAATGTCTCGTGACCTTGCCAGGGGTTGTATCTCCTCTCTGAACGCAAAGTCCTCTGGGATATGTAGTTCTTCTTCTCTTCCACACAGACGCCTGGAAGTGGAGCATTAAATCTTTAACTCACAGTGCACTACATGATGTTATGATGTGGAATACCGATTACCAAAAATCATAAAACCATGACAAATAGATGCATATTTATTATTTCATGCTTTCTTCTATTTTTACACACTGAAGGTAATGCTAAGAGAAAAGTCAAACTCTATTTTCACCAGAAAGGTACCAGATTCTAAACTCCTCTTCCCCTTGGCAGCTAATAGGACAACAGATACAACAGAATGGTTAAAACTATCAGATTCTGACCCTTGCTTTGGAGTCAGCTTTGGCCTTGAAACATATCTACTATTAGGCCACATCTACTATTGCTCTTAAACTGAATGTCATTCTAGTGATTTATTTTTTTTAACTGTATTTGTATAACACTTATTCATGTATTTATCTTATTTTCATTTATTTATTGAGTTTTTTATTTATTTAGCCATGTTTATTTTATGGGTTTCAAACACAGGAAGGAAAGATGAGGGAATTATGGGCTGGACACAGATGACTGGGATGAACTGGGTGAGGCCAAACCATGAGCTGTGCTTTTACAATCAGTCCCAGGGATGGCCTTGGCAACTCTGTTGCCCAAACAAGGCTGTGAGGGCCTTCCCTATGCCAGGAGGAGTTAGAAGTCTCCCCATTACCAAGGAACAGCAGAGCAGAGGAAGAGCCGGAAAGTGTTTATGGTCCCACTATGAATGGCTACTGGGGAACAGGAACACCCTGCATGGCTTTATTTTACCGTTCACATTCTCCCTTAGGCTGATGAACTCTGCCTCTTTTCAGACAAATATTAGGAAAATAAGTTAGTGTGACTTTTGTTAAACTAATAGGTAACAGAAGAGAAAGAATTCAATTGTGCCTGTGTTGGGTTTACCACCGTTTCTCAGTAAATGATTCTAATTAGAATGATTTCTAATTAGAAAACAGATACTTAAAAACTAGAGTAAGACTAATGTAAATGAGGGTGTTTTTTCCCCCCTCAGATTGTTCTGCTGCTTAAGCTGGCATTAAACAGTAGGTGTGATAATCATTGTCTTAGAAGAAACACGAGCTAATTTGGGATTAGACTGCTGATGCTGAAAGATTTTTCATTTAGGGTTGGTAAAATTGTTCGACTTTCCAGTGCAACACATGAAGGAGTTTCAGCTGTGACAGAGAACAGCATATAATGACCTCAATTTTTTTTTTTTTTAAAGAAAGCACCGATTAAGAAGAGAAGAAAATGTTCTTCTTTGGAGAGTGAACCCAAGGTCCACATCCAGAAAAGTAATTAAGCACATGTGAGTTTAAACATACTATTGAATTCAGTAGGAGTACACTGTTGCACACATGTGCCTAACAGCATACACAGAAAGAAAAAATGCTCAGAAAGTTTAGACAAATAATTGCATGCAACTGTCTATTTAAGAAAGCTGTGCTTTGGCTGACTCTGTGTTGGAGATTTTACTGCATAATTCAGAATCATCTTTAATAAACCATATTGCCATTGGTCCTCCTGAAGCACAGATGCTTCAGGGAATGTAATGATATTTTGCTTTTTCACATTTATACATGCATACTTTATTTTCTTAATTCCTTTTGTCTTTTGGCTTACAGCCTCAAGCGAGAGAATGAAGCTTAGTCTTAATGTAACTCACTGGAGGATGTTTGAAGCACAGAATAAGAAGACATTAGATGTGATTATCTGCTATGCCGCTGAGAGCTGGAGACTAATTTCCAGATGACGTGAGTTGTATATGGATTACAGCTTAGGGGCCAAAGTAATAGATCAAGACTCCCACTGAACTAGAAGCTGTGCAAATGTGTTGAAAAGATGATCTGTTGGATTGCAGAACTTTGCTATAACCTTTGCACACTTCTGTGTTCAACCTAACACTGTTTTTCTCCCAAGATTATTTCCTTACATCCATCAATAGCAATAGATTTTCCTTGCTTAGCAATTGTATGCCTTGCTTAGTGATTTTTTTTTTTTCATGAAATCAATACATGAAAAATGTCTGTACTAACGTGATAGTTTCCTCGCTTTTGTGTCCACTGGCATCAATGAATCATTCTTGAGATAGCAGATTCAGAAGATAATCAAATATCTCTCATTTCCAAGACAGCATTGTTCCCCAAACTGTGTTCCTGTGTGCTCTATGTTTTCTGATGTTAATCATTCACAAAGGCAGAACACATACACCTGAAAAAGTCTGTATCTGGTTTGGGTGCTGTTCTCGAAGGGTTTGGGCTTTTTTCTTGCATGCAAAGAATGTCCAGCTTTTCCTCCAACACAACTTCTTGAAGCACAAGTTCTACTAACATAGTTTATTTTATCTGTCAACACTTCAGATGAACAGTGCATTCCCTGTGTTGGTCTTTCTGAGCAGTTTTTCCTGTTTGGGTCTAGACCAAAGAAGCAAATACTTCATTGCTAGTACTTGGTCTAGAGAAGAGAGAGCTTCCACAGAACCCTTTTGCAGAATGTGGCTGCTCTGCTACAGTCTTATATTCAGCTTCAGAAAACCCCAGCTCAGTCCCTGCAGTGGGCAAGCATTGCTGTCCATAGTACTGGAACTTCAGAAGAGTCTTATGTGGTGATGGAAGGTAAGTCCAATGCCAGCCACTGGACTGTGTGTGCCACATACTTGACAGAATCTACCTTCAGTCATTAGTGCCATCTTGATGTCACTGATGACTGAAGAGGAAATGCTGTGAGCTGGATTGCTTAGATTTAAGCTGAAAAGTCATGTGAGGACACAGTAAAGAGGAGGAACATAGAAAGGACCAGGAGTGAGGAGTCACAGCGGTAAATGACTGATAAAGAACTGCACTGATGTGAACAAAGCAAGTAAACAGTGGGCATATGTTCAACATTGCCTAAAGAAAATACATTGCCTTTTCAGCAAGTAAGTAAACGATTGCACAAAATGCAAAACACACACACAAAAAAACAAACAAAACAAACAGCCACTTTCTTTTAAGTCTCTTAATTCTTTTAAGCATGCAAAAGTTAATTTGTTTAGAATTTATCTATTCCATAATTGAATATAGCTCACTATATAGAGCGTGTAAAGCAAAAATAAGAATAAACAATTTATTGTGTTGAATCTTATTTTAATGTGCTTTTTATGAATCTGACAATTTTCCTTTCCTGCCTTCTGGCCTATTAATTTTCAGTGATCAGCTGAAATCAAACTTCTTTGAAACCAGTTAAGAAACTTGATTGCCAGGCTTTTTGAAAAAAGAGGGTATTTTAATGCTTTTGTGTTAGATTTAAAGAAATGATGTTTTCCAGCATAACTACTACTATGGTTGTTGTTAGAGTTTGTGTCAGATCTCTACTGCAGGCACTATATATAGTTAGTGATCTGAAGAGATCAGAAGCAATAGGAAGAGAAGAGAAACAGAAAATGTTATGTGGAGAGCCAATAAGGGAACAGGGTGTATTTATTAGCTGCCAAATTATTGCCGTGCCCATGGATTGCAGTGAACCCCTGGGGTTTGTAGTGGCTTGGCCCCTCATACCTTTGCTGTTACTCCATCCTCATTGGGGGACTCAGATAGAAACTGCCAGAATTTCTGCAAAATCCCCATTTGTGACCACGCTTGCAAATACTTCCATTGCTGATACAAGCTCTACTGACCTATGTGAGACAAGGTCACTACTGAGCTCATAGCAGGAACAGTTCATATAAACAACACCCTTTGCCACCAACTTTATTCTACCTTAGCATTTTCCCTTCTGTATTTTTGTCCCTCTGCAAGGGCTGTTGGCTGCTCTATTGAAGATTCCTGTAATTTCAGTAGTAAGTCACAGCAGGTTCCTTTCAATCAAAAGGAGCCGCGTCACAGTGAGCAACACAAGTAACACATTTCCCTCCAAGCAAGCATGCTCTGACTTCATTCAGGCACACAAATATTCTTCAAATCCCAAATCACCATCTCCCAGCCCAGCAAGAAAAAGGCTGCAAACTGAGTTGAAACAAAACAGATAGGCAAGTTGAAACATTTTTCTTCCTGCAGAAAAATAAACCAAATATTTCCACTTTGCCTACCTGCAGTAACCTCTGCTCCTTCCCATGGGCCCTCTGCAGCCTTACTTCTCACTGGGCTGAGGGCCCAGGCCCCTTGGGTGGGAAATTTGATAGTCTTCTGGTTGGCAATCAAGAATTCCTCACATTTCTCAGGGGACGTTAAGGGATTTGGACTTCTGGGAGCCTTAGTACCAAATGAAACAGCCTTGAAAAGCTGCCTTCAGTGATGTTAATCAGATTACCTCTTTGGAACAATGGAAGCAGGAAGCATGGTTTTTCCATCATTTCTTTAACTTCTAGTTCACCATTTGATAACCACTTCAGTATCATTTTGCAGCAGAAGGCACAATAGGTCTTTCTTTATGGAAAATATACAGGTAGACAGACCGAATAGATGCTGCAGGTGGTGGTCAACTCTAAACACTGATATTTGCTGAGCAATAAGACTATTTGTAACTCCTTTCTAGTAAATGCTTGCTGAGGAACAGAAGACACATTTTTTCATATTTTCATATGCACCCAAAAAAGGATGCAATTTCCAAGGTTCTAGTATGATTTATAATTGTCTATGTATGTCATCATTCCCACAAATGCAGTTCAAAGCTATTTTAAAATATTATCTTTTAGAAGAGGTAAAATCACAAAATTTAAAATGTAGTAGAAAATAATTTAGAACACAGAACTACATTACTTTCTCTCCTTTCTCATTTATAGAAGAGTATAGTAAGATAAAAAAGAAAGTCAGGGAAGATGTGAAATAAGTAGAACATCAAGAGTGATAAGGACAACTGTGAAGGTTGCAATGGATCTGGCAAATGTTAAAATCCAGAGCAGTTTGTCATCAGTCTCATTTCTGTGTTGGGCACTCTTTTCCTTCTTTCTCCTGAGTGATTCTTACCTGAACAATTGAAAGAATCTTAAGATATGTAAAATGATACTTAAACAGACTTGTATTTATTTATTTAAAAGTTTAATTACTTTCAATTTTAAAATTAATTTTAAATAATTTTTAAAATGTTTAAGATGTATTTAAACAAAAATATAATTAAAATGTGAATTTAAATTTTGACAGCAGTTTGCTTCTTAGACTAAAATGTCATCACAGATTCATCAGAGAAAAACAATGTTATAGTATCTGAATAATTTCTTCACATAATAAGATGTTAGGACAACATCAAATCAATGGAGTAAACAGGGCTGCAAATACTAGGGATCCACAGATGTGACGAACATAACTGATTTTCCACTTCAGTACTGACTACTCTGTGTGGAAAGAATTCCTTCCCCTTACTAACCAAGCATGACTATTCCAAACTGTGAGTCCAATTGTACTCTAATAGGAAAAAAAATTGCAGTTGTGAATGTATGTTATCCTGCAGATTTACTTTCAGGAGCTGGGCTCATTCTCACAGTTGATGGGTTGCTAAAACCAACTGATATGTATGGATATAACCTTCTCATGGCCTGCACATATGGATTGTCCTACGGACATTTAAAAGTATGGCTCTCTTGGTTTGTCTACGCAATTTTCTGTTTGAATGATTTCTTGAATGTAAATTGAGATGTCTGGAGTGTAACACAGAACCAAATGCTGAAGTGTCCATATATACCAGAGACTTTTCTTCACCAACTTGCTTTTCCATAAGCTCTGGTTTTGAATTATTTAGATATTTATGTATTTATTTGTTTGTTTATTAAGAAGGAAGAAAGAAAAATTAACAAATTAATTCTATAGTCAGCCTACTGACGCATTGCTTCATACATTTCTTGTCAGAAATTTCTGTGAGGGATAAAAGAACATGAAATAGGGGCTACAGCTTCTTTAGATGCCAGGTAGTAAGAAGCCCAGAGATATTTTCTGCATATTAGAAGCTGGAGCAGTGCTGTGGGTACAGATCTGACTTGAGAAGGAGCTAGTGTTGAGGCCATAATGTCTGCACTGTATATGTTTGGGGGGTTTCACTTCAACTTAGCTCTAGTCCAATCCCATGGGCTGACTGCCTGATGCCTGTTGGGGTATACTGTGTGCAGTCCTGCAGGACAAGTTCTTGTTTTGTTCATCCCAAGAGAATTCAGATTACATTCCGAGACTGCTCCAAGAGCAAAGCAAATAAACTGTGCAATTTGCTTTAAGAGCACACTCCTGTGTTAAACTAAACTAGTGAAATAGATGTAGCCATTGTTGAAAGATAAAAAAAACAAAACAAAACAAACAAACAAATAAAAAAAAACTGCACCTGGTTGTAATCCTAGAGGACATATTTGTTCAGGGGCTGAAAAGATAAACATACCTTTATGGAAAGCTTTATCAGTCTCATTTTTTAAAGAAGATCATTCCATTTCTTCTAATGGCTGATCTAGGGGGAAAGGAGCTTTTTTCATTTGTGGAAACACAATTTAAAGAGATTGTTGGTTACTTTGGTCATATAATGACTTTCCTATGGACTCTTGCACTAATTACGTATAATTCCTGCAAATGCAGTTCCTATGAGGGGCAGAATGCTTTCATATGTTTCCATGAGACCCAGTGTAAGTTACAAGATGCTAAATACAGTAGTTCTGTTATTTTTACAAAGCATAGTTAACTTACTTCCAAAGGCATGTGGCTCTCAAGCACCAGTAGGCCTTACTTGCAAAGCATATTTAAACCTATTCCACCTACCTTGCCTCTTTAGCCATGCTATTGCACTGATAATGCTCTAGCATGCATATGTTAAGTGTACGTATACAAATCTCTTCATAAGGGCAGAGAGATGTGATTAAAACTGAACAGCAAAACAAATTTCTACCCTCTAAGCAATTAAGATAGTGGGATAAGATAAAGTTATTAACTTCAAGAACACCTACAAAACTTCGTATTCTAATACAAATTGCTCAGCAAACGCATAGCAACCTTCAAGCTCTGTTGAATGGTTCTGTAAATTTGAACATGAATTTTACCCCTTTGCTGAGAACTTGAACAATTCATGAACACTTCTGTGAAGGCTTTATTCTGCTACGACAGATTTTAGCAAATAGATTCAATGAGGTATTCAGCAAATAATGTTTTTCCTTATTTAACAAGTCTAATTAATTTTGATAACATTTCCTTCAGGTGTCACTTCTGTGAGCAATTAATTTCCTTTTACTGCTCATCTCTATGTGTACAAAATTGCCATGGCCCAGTAGAGGCCCCATTGCACAAAGTTCAACTCACACGGGCTTCTTATGTGGCACTCAGCAGATAATTTTATTCTTCAAACTGCAATCTTGTATTTTTTATCTGTGAGATGAGAATATATGTCTTCAGCTGTAGTAGTGTTTTATATCAAAATTAAAAAAAAAAAAAAAGGAAAAAAAAGAGAAAGAAAGAAAGAATGAAGAAACAAATTGTGCTCTACTCCTGAGAAGAAGAGAAGCAAGAGAGCTATAACTCACCCTGGCACCACTATTTAGTGTTTTGCCTTAATAGCCCAAGTGTAATAGCTCTAAAAGTGCAGCCTCTTAACTGTTCTGCTAAGTATGGCTCTTCATCACTTGAGCTACATTCTGAGTTCTTGAAAGACACTCTGCAGGCTAGGAAAGATTGGAAAGTCTATAATTTTACATCAATCAATAATACTGATAAATTGCCAGTCACAAGAATGGACGTGACAAAATACAATAGTACAGGCTATTAACAGAGAATCCTCAGAGCTCCAGATACAGATGTATTACATGAAGAAGGGGAGAAAAAATCATTAAGCAGTAAAGCTTATTAAGCAGTTAAGACTGAAGGGAACATAAACTACACAAGGCCAGCATGGGCTGTGGAAGGGAGCAGCTGGGCTGTTTCACTATGGGAAAATGGCTTCAGCTTAGAGCAGAATGCTTGAGGAAGCACTGGCCCAATCTCACCTCTTTAGGAATATTCACTGTGGGGAGATGCAGAAGGTACATTGGTTTCTTACAGGATTTCCTGGCAGTTATGCTGTGAATTAGCTGATGCGTGTGCTCAGGAAACATTCTGGAGCTACGTATCTCTCAGTTTCTCTTGCATGGCCCTGTTCTTCTCCAACACTTACTCCTATGGACCTGTTGCTGAAACTAGTTTAGCTCTCTAAAGAAAGGGCAGCTACTTCAAATGTTTTCATTTACCTGTTCCTCAAGCTGCAGGTACTCCACTCTGAAAAAAAAATCTTTGTGCATGGAAACACCAGATGAATAGACAAAGAAATGTGCAGTGGTCACAGAGAGCAGCAGGCATAGAACTTGGGAGTCCTTGTTCTCAGCTGCATGTCCAATCTGAACTTTGGCATGCTTACCCACGTGATGTCACAGCGAGCTGACCACGATGAGGTCTCACTGTCTCTGAAGTCTTATCATTATATATGTTTTCATACCCTCAACTGGTTTAGAGAGATCCTTTCTGTAGTGAAGACCAACAATCACTTTGTATTTATTTATTTTTGCCTAATATTACTAAAGGCTCTGCTCCCATCACAAGATAAACACACATAATTTTGCTTTCTCTTTCAGTGGACTTCAAAACTTCAGTCATACCAAGGAGGGAACTGAGAAAAAACTTTCACAGTATTTTCATCTTATTTCTGTTCTGAGCAAAAAGGAAAATGCATACTACATGGAATAGCACAGAAACAGATAAAGGCCATAAAAGAACAAAATGTTTTCCATTTTAAGTCATTGCAGCTATATACTGCAGCGAAAATTGCTTCGGGTTTATCAATCTGTGATTTAGTGTAACAGTGTCAAATCACAAGATAGGCATAATGGACCAATCGGGCTATGGCTGAAGCCAATTACAAAAGTGTGACTCAGTGGTAATATGCCTGAACCAGGGCCAGCCGTTCTGAAGCTGCAGTCATTCCTGATCTGTGATTCCAGTAACTTCAGTTTGCTTTCCACTCCTTGAATATGCACAGGAAATTGACTTCATTTCCGTAGACAGTTATATTTTCTGAGGGGTTCCAGTGGTTTGAGGACTGTTTGTAGAGCCAGTGCTGTCTGTAATTGTGCTTGCTGTGTACACAGGCAAAATAGGCAATTTTGATTATTTGGTTGATAGAACTGTATTGTAGAGATAAATGATATATGCTAAATAAGCCTGAAACTTAAGTAGAAGCCCAAACTCAAAGCTACTGCAATTTTGACCTCAAAGTATCCAGTGTTCTGCAGAACATACTCTTCCCACCTTATCAATTTAGTGTTCTGTACGAAGAAATAGTTCTGGTTTCTAACACATCACTTCATGTGCAATTCATTTTAAAGATGCTGAGGTCAAGACCTTCTGTGGTATCCCAAGCTTAGTTTTCTAGGAAACTAAGTTTCTCCAGGAAACCCTATAGCGTGAATACAGTGCAGCTGTGAGAGGAGAGGGATAAAGCCAGGCCAGCATTGCATGTGCCTGCTTCTAACCACTGTAGATACAGAGTAGATGAAGCCTGGCGCTCCATGGAACTGGTAAATAAATGAACAGCAGAAGAGCTGTAGGAGCTTGTATGAATTCTGAATTTAGGAATTCCATAGTTCTGCTGGGAATTTTGTTGCATTTAGCAGATATTGTTTTAGCTTTTTTTTTTTTTTTTTTTTTTGGTGAGTCTTTTGGCATGAAATAATAGAAATAAGTAAGATCTGAAAACCTGTTATTTTCAGCAGAAGTTTAGCTGGGATCAAATGCTTTCTTCCTCTCCTGGAACAAGCCTGAGCATACAGCAGGTCTCTGAGAAAATGGCTATAGCTGTGAGATAACATTGATGCCATACAAGGGAAGCAGCTGGCTAGCAGCCTTTTGTAAGCCTTATTGAATGCTACTGATCAGCTAAAATGGAGAATGGGAGCAGATGCATTCACAGTCTAACCATGAGATTTGATTATGCACAACATGGCTATGAGTCTATTCCATACTTCTTTAACTCTTCTATCAGGAAGGCTGGAGCCTCTTTTAGTCTTCCTGCAAATTCATGCCTGGATGACCCATACTGGGATTAGTTCAAAATCTGTTCAAAACTGTATCATGTTTTACATATGTGCTTTGGGAATGGGAATCAGGACTGCTGAAGAAGGAGCGGTTGGGAAGGCAGCTTGGGAAGCCAAGCAAAACATCTGTCTTTCAGAAAAGTCATTGTTCTGGCAAAGTAAAGAAAACTTTGATCTATCCTTGGACCAATTTTTGTACCTTTTTACTTGTTGTGAGTCTACCAGATGATGCCAATTATATTCACTGCTGCTCATAGTAAACCTCAATAAAATCATAGCATTTTAATACCCTTTTGATAGCACTTTAGAAGAAGCAATTCCTTTCAGATTCATCCAGGGGTGAAATAGGACTCAGTCAACTTACATAGGCTCTGACATTTCTTTGGAACAGCACATATTTATGCCTGAAGACTGACTAGAAAACTGTCAGTGTGCATTTCAGGTTCTTGTCTCTTGCTGGCTTATTCATCAAGTGCTCCCAATGCATAAATTCTGCAAAACTCAAATTAAAAAGGGCAGAGTACAGATTCCAACAGTGAACTATGGAAAGATCAAACATTATTTTTTTTTCTAATTTTAGCAACCTCTGCATTTTATCACATTTTAGTGATATCAGTGAGAGTGAGCAGCAGAGGTTGTTAGGGAGGAGTATGGACAGTTTTACCACTGTCCCAGCTAACCCATGGTAACTAGACATAGTAAGCTTACTGAGCACCAATGTGAAGTGAAAGGGGATAGTTTAAACCACAGGTCCACTCCTGTGAACTGAGAACCTAACTACCATGGAAGGTTTCTAACCCCTTAACCTGTTTGGACTTTGTCCTGAAAACAAATCTGACTATACCACTAGTTATCAATTCTTGGTGAATTAGAAAAACAGTAATACTTGTTCTCTTCACTCACTGATTCCCACTTTACACATACCATTGTCTCTTGAGTATGAATGTAACCTATCCTTGTCTCTGCTACATCTGTAAGAACACACAGCAGAGACTGTGATCCTTCTCTGTAAAGGAGGACATAGAAGTAACCAGCTATGAGTGTGGTCTTTATTGATTTCCAAGAAGAGAACTATTTTTAAACCATCATCTTTCATTTTAAAGTAGTCATAATCATAAAGATAAGAGATATATATTTTTAATATCTTGCTAATTAGCTACAGGATAGTATTCAAACATCAAAATATCAGTACAAACACTCTGCAATTTACAAATATTAGCATATCAACAGGGTATACTTTGAAATCAAGAACTGTAGGGTCACCCTGTAAATCTCATCAAAAGCATGTTAATACAAAAGCTGTAATCACAGAATTACTGGCTTTAAACTACTGAATTCCCTAAGGGAAGTTTTATAGTGCAAAGCAGTGTAATCATGTTTGATTTTCTTTATTGCTAACTCTGCATGGAGATCTGAAAAAAAAAAAAAAGAAGAATCACTATTAACATAAGCCAGATAACATAGGCCTTAAATGAAAATGTAAAACAATGGGCTTAAAATGATGTTCACGATGATTGCAGCTTCTGATTCACAGGAAAAAAACAACACCCTCTCATAGAGTGCCCTTTTTCCCTACTGTGTTTTCTGCATATGCTATGCACTGTTTACATGCTAAAAATAAAGCACCTTTTTAAGAGTAGAATTTGGTTTATCTCAAGCAAAACCTCGTGATGTTTTATTAGAACATGGGAAGTGGGATTTGGTTCTGGTCTTCAAAGACTGCTGGTAGCTGAGAAATCTGTTCCACAAGAGTAAGTGCTGAATTACCCTGAAAAAGCTCAATCTTCAGAGAGTTTCATTGATAAGTATGATGTTCTGATTTCAGACTTATTCCTTATTTACAAAAGCAATTGGAAAAATACATGAGTAATTGTTCCTGAAGAATCATTGCTAAATTTGGAGCAGATACAGTGGTATTCAGGTTGTTTTGGGCAACATTAAAAAAAAGATGCTGAACTTATGTATCTGTTCAGAGTTCTGGACCATGTGAATCAACAGACTGTATATTCAAGGCTTGATATTACTCATACTGGAAGCACTGGAAATTGCAATTGATTTCCTTGAGACTTTTCTAGGTCTCATGCATACATCTGGCCTTGATGCCCTCTGTTCCATTGAACACCATTAAGAAAACAACTTTTGATTATCTGCAGAAATGCTGATGCAACCAGGAAGCTTGTCAGTTCAGTACAAGCAAAATGACTGTGAAGTATAATGTCTCTCACTAGTCAAGAGCAAGAGTTACAGAGGAACATGAAGTTATATTTAATAAGTCATGAATGAATGGCTCATCACTACTTTACTGTAATAATCCAAATAGGAGTGAAAAAGACATAATTATAGTAGGAATGACTATTAAATGAATAGAGACAACTTGTTGCTTTGTAAATTGTTTAACTATTTTGGTCCATGGTGGGCCTTGTTATATGAAATTGTGAAAGACATCTCTGTAGACTCATTGGACTCAGTTGATATGGAAGAAGTTAGATATAAAAAGAAATAGAGTAATTCTTGGCCATTGCAAAACTTTTTTTATGATTCATATTTTCAGCATGCAAAGCAATCTCAAGCTGCTCCTGCTCATCCCATGTCTGTATTTTAGAAACATGCTTCCTACATGTAAAATAACCACACACAAGATTGGGGATTTACTGGCAGATGAGTTCTTCCCAATATTTGGAAGGTCAATTTAAAGTTCTCTCACAAGAATCAATGCAATTACATTAATGCAATATAAGACCTTAGCTCAGGTAGAAGGTAACTCATCAGCTGAAATGCATTAAACTTTAAATGAAACCCTCCCTTGCTAATTCAAAAGGAAAGGGATTAACTTAGAGCACCATGCTTGCTGGTTAACATAGAAGATAACTTCTAGCTGAAAGGTAATGATTTCTACACGTTACTGCTATCCTCTTCTTAATCAAACATAACCTCAATAACATAATATTGTTTGTTTGTTTGTTTTTTGACTGGATGACTTTGGCTTTGAATGGTTGAGTAATAAACAAAAGAATAACAAAGAGAAAGTGATGCTTTCCAAACAGTAATTCAGATGGATAGTCTGTGTATTGAAACATTCCTTATTTTGCGAACACTTTTGCATGTTAATAGTGACAATCCAGATGACTAAGTATGGGATATCGGCTACTGATACGATCTGTCCATGTCTACTTATGGAAAAATATCACTATGTCCAAATTTATCAGCTGTCTGTGTTTGTAGATGCCGCAGGCTCTGAGCTCTTAGACGCATAACGCAGGGTCTCACCCTCTGTGTTCAATTTCAATCAACCTTTCCTTGAAAGGTTATAGCAGGATTATATTGAATTCAAAGACAGGCAATGTGAGTAACTAAGGCAGTTAAAAACGGTAAGTAAAGAGACTGCAAGTTCTCCTACTATACGTACAATTTTTTTCTAGGGCTCTTCCAAAGTCAGCTGTTTGAAAGAAGGGGTAGTGGATAATATGGAAAAACATTAGAACATATATATATGTGTTCTAATACATATATGTATTCATATGCACATACACACACATACACACACATACACACATATATATATATATTGCCTGGCTCCTATTCCTTCTATCTCATTTCCCATCATGACATGTAGGAACCAAAAAATACAACATCCATTTGATCTTTGTTCTATGGACTATCCCTACAGGAACTGCACAGATCTTAGATTAATAATATGCACTAGTTTTCAGCCTGTTTCCTCTTGGCACAGGTTTCACAAGAAGTTATTTCTACTTCAGCTCAGAAGCTGTGAATGCTAGTAGCATTTTCAGGTAGGGGGAATAGGGACCTGCTACTTCAGTGTGTTAATAGTAATTCTAGAAATACCTCAGTACTTGCTATATAAAGTGATTCATCTTTTACCCTAATGTTTCTGTTAGTTTTCCCTAGCACACTTTTCTAATTGAGCTATTTCGAGGTAAAATGTATTTAAAGTAGTACAGATGTACTTTTTTGCTCCCCTTCCTCGTACGAGTTCCTACAGGGGCCATCCTGTCGGGGACACGCAAGAGGCGGCTGCCGGCCGCCAGGTGGCGCTGCGGGGCTGGGCCGGGCTGATCGCGGTGGCTCTCCCCAGCGGCGCCCCCTCTGGGCCGCTCCCGGCTCATCCCCCGCGGCGCTCCGGTTCCTGCTCCGCCGCTCCCGAAAGCGCTCCGCTGTAGCCGTCACAGCCCCGCTGTGGAGGACAGCCCCGCCGGGATCTCTCCCCAGAATTCCGGGCCCGGAGAAAGGAAAAGGAAGAGGGATATTTTCTCTCTTTTCATTCATTTTATTTTTTTTCCTTTGATGAACTCAGTGAAGTTCGGACAACTGACCGTGGTCCTTCCCGCTGCCGGAGGGCGAACCCCTATTAGGGAGGAAAAGAACCCCCAAAACCTTAACCCAAAGAAGCGCTTACACCCCAGAGCCCCTCAGTCGCTTCGGATCCCGGTAGCCCTCAGCTGCGGGTGCCAGTGAGCTCCTGCGAGGAGCTCATGCCCTCATTAGACAGTGCTGCCGGGGCAGCAGCAGGGACTCCGCGCTCCCCGGCAGAGGTGTCGGAGGAGGCAAAGCAGAGGGAGGATCCGCTAGGATCCAGGTAGATCCAGCTTTTACCGCTTACCAAAAGCCACCACCAGCAGGACCTCCGTCTCCTCCCTCCCTCCTCCCCTAACTCCCTCCCTCCCCTGCCCCTCCGCGATGAGAGACGGGCCAAGTCCGTGCGCGCCAGCAGCGCTCGCTGCCAGGGGCGGACGGATCGCTTTCATGTCACAGGGTGACTGCTAGCCCTGCAGAAGCTCCCCCGGCCGGGCCGGGCTGGGGCGGCGGGAGGGCAGCTGCCCCGAGGCCGGGGTGACTGCCGGCCCCGCGGAATGCTGGCGGCGGGGGATGCGGAGCCGGCTGTGGACTAACATGGGGGGCAGCCACTCCCACAGGGCGCCCGTGTTCGACGAGAACGAGGACGGTGAGTGTGGAGCTGTCCAAGGTACCCGCCGCGCCCGCGCGCCCCGTAGTTCCCATCGCTGGCTCAGCCCCGGGGTCGGAGGCAGCAGCTCGCCCTCAGCCAGGTGTTGGCAGCTTCCTCAGTCCGGCTGGGGGAGGTATTTTGGGTAGACCCTCCAGCCGGCTGCTTGCTGTGGGGTAGGTTCCCTGGGGAAGGAGGAGGGCAAGCCCACCTTTGTTTAGCTGTTTGCACTATTTATATAGCTCTTTGCTTTTATCCAAGCTAAGCTGAAGTCTAGGACACCACCGCTTGGGTTTTAAACACATGGCCAGGTAACTTCATGTGTATGTATGTGAACTGGCATTAGTTGGGAAACGAATGCCTGCTTTTCTCTTTTCATTTACAGCTGATTCTTTGCCCACCAGCCCATTTTAAATGGTGGTACATCTTTCCTCCACCTTTACTTTCTGAAACTTTTTAAAAGTTGTTCTATTACTCAGAGATTTTTTTTTTTCCCTGCTTATATAATATATCAGAAGAAAGTGTATCCAGCAAAGTTTCTGGAACACGAACAGAAGTTTGCATAAAAAATGTGGTGTCTTTTCACTTTTTATGTATTTCCATGTCACTTACTTATATAGACCATGTTTTACTGGGATTATATGACTCTCAATTTCAGTCATTCTGACTTTTAAAGCAAAGAGAACATTCCACTTTTAGGAAGCAGACATTTGTATATCAGAAAAAAAAGGTGTTGTTACTTATGGGATACATGTTGCTGCACAACTGGGTAACTGATACTTCATTTTGTATATATCCATTTCATTCTGGTTCCCAAAATATTTTATTGAGAAATGCTTGTCCCTCAGCAGACTTTGCTTTGCCTTTCTGAGGTTCATTACAAGTCAGAAACATTTGTGCTCTTTCCTATCCATTCAGGACACATGGAGACATTTGCATTGTTTTGCTCGTATAGAGGAAAAATATTAAATAAGTTTTTATGGGGATGAATATATATTTGCTTACATTTCAAGCACATTTACCACTCCCTATTTCTTGGCAAAGCTCTAAGAGGTATTTGGTGTGGTTTGGTTTACAGCAGTTTATTGTTTGTATGGAGTAAGGGACTAGAGTATTTACTGTAGGTGTATTGTGATGCAGTAGCTGTGATTTTTCTTGTCATTTACCATTTTCAGTCTTTTACCATAAATAAATGCTATGTAAACAAGTGAGAAAGAAACCATTCTCCACTGTAAAATTATAATGGTGATCATTTACAATAAGTCATGTAAATCTTAATGTAATTCTCCAAGAGTGAAAGTGTAGTGTTAATCTTGTCTAGATACTGCAAGGTAAAAAAAAAAAAAAAAAAAAAAGGCCCTGCCTTTGTGAGTGTTTTGACTGAGCTCTCTTGAGTTAACATGTTCCATGAATTATTACTATTTCTTTTTTTTTTTTTTTTTTTTTGCCAATGAGAAAAGGCTGTGGTCAGTTTATGAGTAAAATGAACAAAGTTCAAGAATGAATGAGAACAGAGAGGACTTCATGCCACTTCGCTCTTTTATCCTCAGGAAAACAATTTAAAAAAACCAAAACCATGTACACACAAGCTATTTATGCATTTCTACTAAGACATTGCTATTCTTTGCTTGTTTTTTTTTCCCCCCATTCTGAATGTTCCTAAAATATTCATTTTTTTTTTTCCTCTTAAGACATTATGCTTAGTACAACCATCTAGTTGTGAAAAGCCATTGCTTTTGAAATAGATAACCTATTCTCTATACTGCTTATGAATTATAATTCAGGATGGAATTTTCCCAAGTACCTAAAAAATATAGGAAGATATAATCTCTTTGAAAATCTATCTTGCAAAATGTAATCCAAAATTAAGGAGTATTTCATATTGCTCCTAATATCTACAATAGTAACTGCTTTCCACAATACTGGACTCAATATGAAATCAAAATTTAAAAAAAGCAAAAAACAACAACAAAAAACAAACAAACAAAAAAGCCCACAACACACTGTTACAAAGAGAAAGTTCATCTGTTTCTTGAGACTATATAATTTTGTTCAAGAATAAGAATATTTACCAATTCGTATAGACCCGGAATAAATGAGTTGTGTGTAAATATGTCGGCATAATAAAAACCAAGTTATTTAAAGAGTTGTTTGTAGTGTCACAGATGTCTCCTGTGAGAGAAATGAACAGAAAAACATACTGTCATTTTACATTCATGCATGTCAATGCTGGATGTAGAATAAATCATGAATTTAGGAAGATGTTTAAAACAATTCACTATCACTTCATAAGTCGTAGAAAAAGTTTCATATCCAGTGTAGCATTTAGCAAAGTACACAGAAAGAGTGGATGAAGAGCAGCCAGGAACAGCCTGACAAATCCGTAGACTATCTGCTCTAGGGTTACCAGTCATGTTTTCTCTCTAATGAGGATGAGTGTCAATGCAATGAGTAGATCCAAAACTTAGACAGCGTACGTAGACTTCTAAGGGTGGATATCACTGATAGGATAATCAAAACTAATCCAGTCAGAAGACAAGCTGCAAACAGTGTTGTTCAGTCTCCAGTTATCATAGACACCATCTTCCATCATTATCAAATGCTGATCTTTTCAAAAGTTGTCATATATACAATTTTAAAACTAGTTATATTTGTTCACTATGTCCTATTTTTGTTAGAAGGATCTTGCGGAACCTTACTCTTTTAATGGGTAGAAGCATCTGCCTTCTTGATTAAAAGCATGCTTGACCTATATATAAAATTTATTTCAACATTTTCACCAGCTTAAATAGCTCTTCATCCTCCATGGTGATTACTCCAGTGCACTGATAGATACTAACAAAAATGTTCCCTCTCACTCTTCATTCTGTAAGAAAACTTCTACTTTTCTTATTTCTCCTGCTTTTTCATTCTCACTGTGCCTTATCTGTATGTATTTAAACTCATTTTGATTACATGCATATAATTCAAATCCCTATAATTACAGATAAGTTTTCACTAGAACCTTTCCTGATCTCTACTGGAACTAACTTTCCCAGTATAGACTGTAACTACCTATGCCCTTTTCATGTGCATATCATACAGACAGTACTCAGACATCTTGTGATGAATTGGCTCACTAATACCCTTTTCAGGAATTTCCACTGATGAGTTCCAATCTACAGCAGGAATTTTAAGTGCTCCTGAATGTGTGACTTCACTTTGCAGTGAAAAAGATTGAATTTCAAGCCATTCCTCACATTCAGGTCCTCACTGAATGTAGCCCTAACTTCTTTCCCTGTGATTCTCTGATCCTCCGTTATTCTAACAATGTTGTGAATTATCACTACCCTCACTAGCTCAATGGCAGTTTTCAAGTCCACTGAATATATTGTGAACATATTAAATTGGGTCATTTCCATACCTCATTCTCTCTGCTGTTATCTCTCTTCAGCCTGATAATTTTCATTTCAAAATAACATTGTCTTCTTTAGTATCTCCTTTCATTTTGCCAGGTAATGCTCAACTTTCTCAGCTTTACGTATTCTTTCTTACATATTGCTCCATTGAAATTCAGAAAAATGAAATTATGACAAATGTACTACATACAAAATAAGTTTATCATCAAGGAAAAGTATCTAGTTATCTCTCACGCATCAGTGTTTGGTGAACTCATGGATTTGATCTCAGTTTTTCTTCTTAGCCTAGACTAAAGCACAACAAGAGCTAGGAAAATCCAATGAATGGAATCCTTTGTCTACAGCTTACACTCTTGCTAAGGAAGGTCAATGGGAAAATATATTTCATTTCTTGATTTTTATTGCTGTATTTTTTGGATAGACAACTAGGTCCAGTGTAGCAACATTGCTACCTCTACTCAAAGCTAGATGCTTTAATGGACTGGAATTATAAGATTTTTACAAAAGTCTTTGTTTGGATGAATGCTGCTGATGTAAGGGAACTTTGAGTCTCTTTGTCTTTAATACTTTCTCATAAAGAATACAGAGCATATATCCTCTCCTGAATAGGTGTTTCCAGCAATAATATAGGAAAGGGAAAGGAGTATATCTTTCTTGAGTTTTAGCTCTTGGAAAATAATTTTAAGTTCACAGAAATGGCAATAGAACAGTGAGAGGAATACTATTTGTAAATGTTACTTTCAAATTCTCAGTAAATATTATAAGTAATGAATATATTATCAATAACCTGGCAACTTTAAGGAATATGTTTCATGATAAATTTATTTTACTGTGCTCTGTTAAAACTGATATTTAATTAAATAGTTAAAAATAATATTCAACATGTGAAAATCAAATGGTTGAAGAGAACTATTTTTCTACTACTAAATAGTAATAACAGCTATTTGCCTATATGTTTGTGGAAGATACGCAGGAAAGGATAAGAAATAAAAGTGTTAGAGGGTAGAAACTGGAACTTTGAATTGATATGTCAGTTGTATTTGGCTTTGAAAAGGAAAACCCAGAGAAAACAGTTTTACTGTGGTGGCTTGTAGAAACAAGTGCACTGATTTCTTATAAGTTTGCTTTTATATTTATAAAATGACTTTACTTTTCAAACAGTTATTTCCAACAGTTCTTAGCAGTTATTGATGAGCTTTCAGTACAGAACAGTACGGGACAGGAGGAGAATATGGTCAGAGAGGAGTAAATGGTAAGACAATATGATCATACCAGGTAGTCCCATAGGTACTAACTGCCAAATTGTTGTCAAGAGTTTGCATAGATTGTGCCAAAGAAGACAAAGAATCATGACATGGCAACAATCCTCAGTCATTATCTTCCTGTCCCAGTCTTTTAAAGTGTTTGTTACAATGTGCACAAATACTGTGGACTTCTTCAGATACTAAATAATAATTTCAGGTGAAAGCTAACATTAGATCATGGGCTCTCCTTTTCCACAGAGAACTCCAAAGAAAAACTGAATGAATATGGCAATTTCATTTTTAGATTTTTGCTCTTCATTCCCTTAAATGAACCGCAAGTCTGTACCATACTTGATGGTTTTAAAAATCCGAAAGAGGATTAGAACCCTGACAATTTCAAGGAGCAGTTAAGTGTTTATCCATCTTATTTTACCATCATCCAGATTCAACTCCGCCAGCAATTGCTTAGAGGTGAATTAGGTGAATTTTCAACATCCTTCCTAAACATGTTCTCTATGATTCCATGATATGATTTTCCGATTTGATGGAAATATCCATATCAGGGCCTCTGTATTAAATAAAGGTATCATGTAAGTACCTACTGCTACTTTTGTAGCCTTCTGGAATTTACACAAGTTGTTGATGTGGCCCCCCAACTCTGAGAATGCTACACAATTTCTCAGTGGCTCGTTGTCTAAGAAGTGTGAGTGTTTTATCCATGTTGATATGCGTGTTATACAGCATGTCTGGAACTCAGGACAGGCTTTTTGGAAAACTGCATACAAATAATTCAAGGTTAAGCAAGCTCCAAACAAGATAAGCTTAGAGAATCCAAATCAAAATCATGGAAAACTCTGAATGTTAAAGAAACTGTGATAAAACAAGATTGTTATCTAAATCAACACCATTGCTTTTACTGTCGCTCCTTTAAAAATTCATAAATTATGTCTCACATCCCTGCTTGTAGCTGGCTTTTACAGATACTCTGCTCATATCTGAGCTGCTGTGGTGTTTTGTGCCAAAAGAATAGGATTTCAGAGAGCTGCATTCTGCAGGACTTGAAAAGCTTGAAGAATACCATGAGCTGGAACTAGAAAATTTAAATTAATCTGAAACTAATATTGCAAATCAATATCTGAATATCTTTGCCAATTTCTTATAGGGAGGTTTAGGTTAGATATTAGGAAACACTTCTTTACAGAAGGGGTTATTAAGCACTGGAGTAGGCTCCTCGGGGAGATGGTTGAGTCACCATCCCGGAATGTGTTTAAAAATTGTCTGGATGTGGTGCTCAGGGGCACGATTTACTGGTGGGTTGTTAGAGTTAGGGTAGTATGGTTAGGTTGCAGTTGGACAGGATGATCTCGAAGGTCTTTTCCAACCTGAGCAATTCTAGAATTCTTATAAGAAAGATTCTCATCATGTGACATCACCTGTGGGAAAGTATTTGAAAAAACTATATTTCTGCAGAGACATGATTTTCAAGTGTACAGACACATTAAACTACCTCTACTCCACAGTTTTGTCTTCGTGGATAGCAACATTCAAAAGAAGAGTCTTTCACTTCTGCCAGGGAGATCGTGAGTCTGGCTGTACTCATTCCTCTTTGACATCTTCCCATACAGCAAGGAGAAAGAGGTGCAGCTCCTCATATTAATACCCACTAACAATGGGCTCTAACATGGTATTGAATGCATAATTGGCTGCATTTGGCATGAAAGAGTTCCTTGATGTGGATGTGTGGACATGGGTTACAAAGCCAGCAGTATTGTGAGAATGCAGACTTTTTTTTCAAAATCTTAGGTACATTCTGTCCAGTGAATGAAAGGTAGTTCAGCCTGGAATGAAATACTACACCTAAATGAATTAGAAAATGACTAAAACAATCTTAGGAGAAAAACTAATGAGGATTTATGATCTTGCTCATAAATACTCAACTAAACTAATCCCGTCCCACCAGGATTGTTTTAACGTTTCCTCTTCTAAATGTTAGCATGAGAATGAAGAAGGCTGGGATTTTGTTGGCCATGCACAAGACTCTTCTAGATTCCACCTGAAATAGCAAGGCTGGGAAAGCAGAAGTGGAAACCTTCCTTGTGCTAAACCTCCTGGACAGTGATACATAGGACCAAGTACTGCAAGGCAGAAAAATATTGCCAAGGTCGTTTTTGAGTATTTTAGTGTAGCAAGAGTGAGCAAATGCTGAGATGTAAGGAAAGAGAAAAAGGAGAGATCAATCAATATGAAGCAGAAATTTCTGAAGGGATATGCAAAAGAAAAGAAGTATCAAGGCCAGCCTCAACTCAACACTATCTTACTATGGTAAGAAAGGAGAAAGAACAAAAAGCAGGGAATTAATTACACAGAATTCAGCAGGGAAAGCAGGAATGTCTGGAGAGGATAGAGCAGCAGTAGTAAGCTGACCCAGTCTCTCTTGAGCACAATTCTGCCTAATTTCATGAACTATTTGTGTTGATTACCTTAAGCTACATTCATTACTTACTGCCTAATGTAAGCTTAGGTTGAGTTGTTGAATTTGCTGACGTATTTGTGAACACTGTACACATGTATATACATAAGCTTCTGTACAAAAGGAAAAAGCAAAAAAAGCATTATTCTGCAAAAATCAAAACCTTGTGCCAGCAATAAGCAGTGTTTCCCTAACTAAATCTTATCCAGAATTTCTGTGGACTCAATCACAATTCCATATGCTTAACAGATAAGCAGCGTTTCCAGAAACGGCATAGGCTAGCATCTGTGAATTTCCTTCTTTTCTAAAGAACAAAGTTGTCTTATTGTCTGGCATTCCAGCTTTAATACAATAACTGCTCTGAAGAATTATACTGGCTTTATTTCTCTGATGATGATGCCAATAAACTACTTGCTTTATGAGAAATACTTACTCATATCACATAATATTCACTGATGGGGTCCAAGATGCCTAAACCATAGAATCACAGAATCATTTGAAATGGAAGGGACTCTTAAGGTTGTCTAGTCCAACTCCTCTGCAGCGAACAGGGATATCTACAGCTTGATCAGGCTGCTCAGAGCTCCATCCAGTCTGACCTTGAATGTCTCCAAGAATGGGACATCTACTACATCTCTAGGCAACCTGTTCCTGTGCCTCACCACTATGATTGTAAAAAAACATTTTCCTTATTCACCCTCTTTTGATTGAAACCATTTCCCCTTGTCCTATCACATCAGATCATGCTAAAGAGGTTGTCCCTTTCTTTCTTACAGCCCCCCTTTAGATACTAAAAAGCCACTATCGAGTCTTTCCAAAGCCTTCTCTTCTCCAGGCTGATCTGCTCCAGCTCTCTCAGCCTGTCCTCATAGGAGAGGTGTTCCATCCCTTGGAACACTTCTGTGGCCCTCCTCTGGATGTGCTCTAACAGGTCTATGTTTTTCCTGATAACTCCACATCTCAATACAGTACTCCAAGCGAGGTCTTACTAGTGCAGAGTAGAGGGGCAGAATCACCTCCCTCGCCCCAGTGACCACAGTTCTGTTGATACAGCCCAGGATACAGTTGGCTTTCCAGGTTGTGAGGACACATTACTGGTTTATGTCCAGATAATCATCCACCAATAGCCCTGAGGCTGTTTCAGCAGGGCTGATGCTCTATCCTTACATCCCCATGTTGCACTGATTGTGGGAGTTGCCACTTAACCCAGGTGCAAAGCCTTCACACTTCAATTTGTTGAACCTCATGAGGTTCACCTGATCCCACTGCTCAAGTGAACCAGCGTCTCAGTAAACAAAGAGGCTGAGTATTTATAATACAGATATTGGGGTCTAGAACTGATTATCTTAATACAGCATCCCATAAAATGCCTGTTAATTTCATTTTAATTACTGAGAATTTAACATTGTACTTAATATATATATGTATTAAAATATACTTCAAATTTATTTTTAAAATATAATTTAGAGAATATGGCAGGTGGGCTTTAATTTTACTTCCTCTATGCAAAGAGGTTTTACATAGATACAAATAATTTAGCTTTATAAAACACAAATTCATAGAGAAAATAGGAAAAAATGAAGGCACGTTTTGCTTCACAGGTGAGTGCTACCAGTCTTTCCCTTTCACATTTTCTGCTTCATTGACTCTTAGAAATAAAAGGGAAGTACAGCATGTGGTGTGCTTCCAGGAAAATCTTAGTCAGCGCTCTACTGAAGTGTTAGGCAACAAGGAACTCTAAGAATATGAGTGTGCTTTCATATTGCAGAAATGAGAACTCTTTTTCCTTTCATTCTTAAATAGAATAATATCATACAATGGTTTGGGTTGGAAGGGACCTTAGAAGTAATCTAATTCCAGCCTCCACCCCTATAGGTAGGGACACCTCCCGCTAGACCAGGTTGCTCAAAGCCCCATCCAGCCTAGCCTGGAACACCTCCAGGGTGGGAGTATTCACAGCTTCACTGGGCACCCTGTTCCAGTGTCTCACCACCCTCACTGTATAGAATTTCTTCCTAATATCTAGTCTAAATCTACCCTCTTCCAGTTAAAAGCAATTTCCTCTTGTCCTTTCACTATGTGCCCTTATGAAATGCAATTCTCCAATATAAAAAGTCCCTCCCCAGGGACAAAATACATTATTTTGTACCACAGAGAAGTATTTGCGTTGTAATCATCTCTCACTGAATCATTGTGTCCTCATGCCCTATATTTCCACATTGGCTCCTATAAACTGGGTCTTTTCTTAAGTAAATCAAATAATCTAGATGAACTGGCTAGGATTTGTAAGGAGATTTGACAATTTTTATTTAACTACTAGAAATTTGAACTCTGTACAAAACATTCATAAGAATCTGATGTCTCTGCTTAAATCACTGTCCTCACATACTGACTGTCAACTTTAGATATTTCCCAATTTGGCTTTCTTTATCTATTGGGAAATCTAGCAATATGCACCAAGGAAAGCTTTCTGAAGGTTTCAGTTTATTGTACTTGTATGCAGCCCATCAAGGTTTATTTTTTTTCATTTTTGTGCTTAGCTTCCACACAAAATAACAAATGTTTTTTCTGTCTATAATATTTTTTTCTTCTACATACCTTTTCTGCAATCTGTCACAAGCCTTGACACACAAGCATTAAATTCTATAATGCTTTTATTCTTAGAAGTGTTTTGCCCTGTATTACGACAAGCTTATTAACAGCGGTATAAACACATATATTACTTTCATTTATTCCATAATCAGCACAAAGACATTAGCCATTAAATTAAAGGAAGCCCTCTTAGAATGTAATAACAAAACATTACTGGAGTTGTAGCACCCCGTTATGCTGGTTTTTAAGGCTTTAATGTTAACTGGATGTAGCTGATGACACTTTGTTTCTCAAATTTTATTGCAAGTATTCTCCTCACAACATGAAATCGTAGTGTTAAAAGTCTGTACTTTGTTTTTCTTTAATTCTTTTCTAACTTTTCTATTTTGAAAATATTTATTTTGTATATATTTTATCAAATCAGCCATACAGTTTTGTTATCTGAATCAAACTGTAAAATATATCAGTAACGTGCTTTTTAGCATCCTACTTTGTTTTGAGAATGTTTTCTTGCTTTTTACTTCACATTCTTTCTCATTTTCTTTCTCTTTCTTTCTTTTTTTTTTTTAAGTTCTTTGAAGTTTGAAAACTTTTAGATAATGATAAAGCTGTTGTTAATTTCTACCCCATTGCTTTTAGCCTGGTTTGATACCAAAGAAAACAGAGTAGTAGCTGTGTCACTGAATTACTAATGCTATTCTGCATACGATTGTTGTATTAAGTAAAATATATATATCTATGCAGCAATATATACCAATGGGTCATAAAAGATGATAATTCCTTTTCCTACATTTGGAGTAATAATGCCATTCCTAATTTAGCATCTAAAAATGCAAACTGATTTAGTGCCTCCAGTAATTGTAATTTCCTTATGATATTGTTTTGCCTCTCTTGCTGAGCACTGGAATCTGTTCTTAGTTTTAATTTGCTGTTCTCTGTGATTAGCTGTCACTCTGGTAAAACAAAGTAGTAATATGTGAAATCACTACTAACATCCTGAGCGTCCTCCATACCTCTCTGAAATCATCCTCTGCTTTCCCCTGGATTGTTTTTACGTGTTACAATGATTGTACTTATGCCTTTTGGGGTTATGTTCAGATAAACCTTTGTTCAAACAGTAAAGCCTGCAAACTCTCCTGGGAAAATGCACATCTTAGGCACTGTGATTTGCTACACAGAACTCAAAGTCAAAGAACAAAAGAAAATCAAAAGATCCTTTCTGAAAAGAAGGAAAAAGATATTATTTTACATCCAGCTTCATATTTGACTGCTCTAGCCTATGAATACTACAGCGGTAGCTGCACAATCTTATGCACAGGGCACTACTATAAAATAAATCAAGTTAGCCTTTACTGAGTTAAGTTTGGATATAATGGGAGGAAAAGTCACTAAGTGCTGTAAGATTTTGTTGACAAAGGGTCACAGAATAGAGAATTCTACTGATAATCCTAACCTTCAGCAAGGAAGTCCTTGAACCTTCCTGCCATTATTTTGTTACATTTTCTTGCTGTGGGACAGATGGCAGCAGTCTGACAAAGTGGTGTCTGATATGGAAATGCGTATGAAACAAAGGTGTGTTATTGAATTCCTCCATGTGGATGAAACAGTAGTCTTTGACATTCATCAGTGCTTGCTGTTTATAGAGACCAAACAGTGGATGTGAGCACAGTGAAGTGGTGGGTGCATTTCAGCAGAGAAAATAGTGATGTTCAATACAAGCCATGTTCTGGATGGCCATGTACAGCCATATAACGCGAGGCAACAAAGAGTGTCTTGATCAGCTCACCAGCAGGAATAGGCAAATTAGAATCAGGGAGCTGTGTTCAGTGAGTTGGGAATAATGGTGGCAACACTGGAATATCATAAAGTTTGCACCAAGTGTGTCCCACAAATGCTCACATAGAAACAGAAAGAACACTGCAGGTAGTGTCAGGCCAGAGAAGAAATCGATCTTTATCTTGCAACAAAACAACTGCAGGCCTCATACCACTTTGAAGACTATGGAGCACATTGCCAATCTTGGCTGGGCTGTCCTACCATGGCCACAATATAGTCTGGATTTTGTGCCTTATGACTTCCACCTCTTTGGGCTAATGAAAGATAGACTGAACAGGCAACATCTTCTTAGCAACAACACCATCATGGCAGCCATGAAATAGTGAGTCACTTCTGCTGGTACAGATTTTTACAAGTGTGGCATGCAGGCTCTTGTTCATTGCTTGTTAAAATGCACAGCTAATGGTGGTTACTATGTGGAACAAAAGTGTTTGTAGCTGAGAATTTGCATTATCAAATAGTGTTTTTGTGTTCTCTGTATCTGTTGTAGTTTCCATGGAAATAAATAAGAGGCATTACTTTTGGAGTGACCTATGTAATTTAGAAAAAGAAAATACAGCACAGCAGATCACTCAGGGAAAAATGATGATCACTATCACATGGAACAAATTTCTTCAAGTCTCTAGTGACTTTAAGCTAATTTCCTGACCTTTTTCCATCTGTTTGTTGATTAACCTAGACAAAATCCAAACCTACCAACCAAAAAGAACCATATACATTTGGTGCTAGAAAAGAAACTGTTCTTTTTTCCTTCTTGTTATTCTGAAAGTTTTTCATCTTGTACTGTGAAGAAGTAAGACTATTTAGTGTTTTTTTTTTTTTTTTTTCCATAAAAAACAACCAGAGGAAGCTTTGAGCTACTAATTCACAGTATTATTCTAGTTAAGAAAATATAGGTATACTTATATTAATCATCCCTCTCTTTTGCTCTCTTTCTCTCCATATATTTTTATGTATGTACATTAGTCTCGTCAAAACATATCTGGTGTATGTGGTAGAGAACTCTAGAACAGATTACCAATATTCACTGTTTTCATCTAACGTCTATAAATAAAATTGAGATTCTATTTCTGTGATTGTAGAGAATTGGTATGAGCACACTTAATAGCACCAAATGTTTCAGCATTACAAGTAACAAACCTTCTGCTGCATTGAACAGTTTTATCCTCTGCTGTTCACTGTTTGTGCTCTGCAGCTAATAATTTTCGCTGTTAAAATTAGAAGTTATTTCCATTAATACCATTTAGCAACACGTCCCCTAGATCAAATGAATCTTTATATTCATTCCTGTTGTGTGGTGATATAACATAAGTCTTTATAAATTAAGTTGTGGCTGAGAGAGACTACTGACCTGCTGTTAATGCTTGCCCCCAGCTATAAATCTGGGAACTATGTTTGGTCTGAAGTCCTCCGGTCCTCAGCCACCCTGGTGCCAGCTGACATGGAGCCACAGAGTGGAGATGAGGTGGATTTGCTTTGTTTTGTGACTGTATCTAAGCTTACTTTAATTTTTTTCATGTTTCAGACAAAGGCCCCAATTTTCTTATTCATATTTACTGTTTTCAACAATGCTTGGGTCTATCAACTTTGACGTAATTGCTTGTGGTGTGTAAATAAGCATACTTGTATCAGGCTGGAACTATCTCAATATTATCACTGGAAGGACTCCCCAGAGGTAAGTGGTGCAATGATGAGAGAATAAGTAATGAGCTCCAAATCAAAAACTGCCACAGTTAGATGGCCATTGTATGTACAGCAGCCATCCATCTTATTCAGTCTCGATATCAAAACTACCAATTTCATCACAAAATATTTATCTGCAAACCTTTAGATAAAAATATTTGGCTTGCAGTGGCATTCTGCAGGTTCTTTATGAATTAAATATAGCTGCTAGTATGTAATTTCTTTTTTTTCTACCTTTTCTATCCACCTTGAAAGAAATAGTCACACACACAAAAAAGTAAAAATAGAAATGTTATATTAAATATTAAATTTACCTACTAATTTAGGTCATTGTTTCAACTCTACTTGGGAACTATTGATCATGTTATCCTGTTGGAATGCGTTCAGATTTGACAAATGTTTCACTTTGAACAGGTAGGTAAAAAGCCTTTGGGAGTCCCACAAGAGCTTTTACTTCAAAATGGCAGACAAAATGAAGTGATTCTTATGAAATCAAATGATTTGTACAGTGAAATAGTAAGAATTCTAGCTATAATAAAAAGCCAGGTACTTTTCAGCTTCAAATCATGTCAAAATTAAAACTATAAAGAAAGATTCAGGTCACTTCCAGAATCTCAGATTTGGACTTAGGTTTCCATTCCTAAAATGGACTTCATTTTTGTTTAGAAATATAGTTTTCAAAAATTATGATACCTATGAGTGAGATGCAGCTCAGTTGCTCACTTACATAGTGAAATTCATTTCATTGCCGATGATGGGTGACTATGGGTGGTCTAAAGGATGGAGTTAATGGAAATCAGCATCTTAAAAGCTGATGGAAATCTGGCTGGTATAACAGGCATCTAGATTCTGCAGGACTTGAAGGCTCTTTATGCTCATGCAGTAATGCAGTACTTGAAATTTTCTTTAACTTTGTCATATGGGAGCACTGCCTCTTAATTGTAGTTGCTATCTGTTCTACCAGTTTAAACACTTCTCTTTTCCATAATCAGGAGCAATTTTCCTTTTTCCAGTCCTCATGCTACTCATGAGTCTTCATGAGTCCTCAGTTACTGCTGTACAACTCTGCTACCTGCTGTTCTATCCCATTACTGTAAAACACTTGTCCAGACTGAAAATGGCACTGTGTAGTAGGAACAGGGAGGGGTGGTGGCCTCATCAACACAGGTGCAGCCTACTGTCCCCAAGTTAGATGAGCAGTGAAGGTAAGTGATGGAAAGCAAGGTCCAAGATTCCAAATGGTGGATAAGGTTCATAACCAGACATGGATGTAACCACAGCCTAGCTCAGGTGAAGCACAGCTCAGCAAAGACAGGATGGGTCCCAGCCAGGCTCCTCACAGTTCTGTTTCGTGTAGTTGGTTTTGCAGTGGCTAGATCCAGACTCCAGCTGCAATGGGTCTCCTGAACCAATAGCAAGGTGATGGTGGGAGAGAGGCAAGTGAAGATGATAATGATCTGGTAGCCTTAAATGGTGTCCTCAGAGCTCCAAGTCATATCAGAAATTTTTAAAGTTGATTCTTGCAAGAGCCATGAGATACAAGTTCCTGGACATCTTCAGAAATTGTTCTGGAAATTCTTGTTATTTTGACACTATTTTCAAATTCCAAAAGATAAATCAGACCCGGACAGCCACTTTTACATCTGGCAGGTCTTACCACTTCTTTTGAAAGATTTTTTCTTTGGAGGGAGCACCTCTGTTACCAAACTAATGAGCAGTAACCTTACAATGGCAAGCAAATATCATGTCCACTGCTCCACCCACACTTCAGGCATACTTTTGCTATGAGTTAGGACTGGCATTATTCCTTTGACACCTGTGGGTTTTGTTTGGGCTTAAAAACACTAAATGGGAGAATCTCAACTGAAACATGAATCATTCTCACCCTTTAGTATCCTTATTTACTGCCATGGTTCTATTTGTAATTGTGGTTTGGGGGGAAAAAAAAAAAAAACGTAATTTTTGCAGACCCAGTTTTGGAGACAGAAAGGGACCTGAAATTAGAAGGAAAAGAGGACAGCAGCTCGTAGTTTGCCTAGATGTTTGGATAAAATCTTGTTCATGTGATTTCCTAACCTCCCACTAACACAGCACCAAAACTCATTCTCTGAAATCCTATCAGAAAGAAGAGTAGTCTTAGAGCCACCACACAAAGAAGCCTAAAGCAAAGGGGTTTCTTACCCCACTTTCCCTGGCATTATAGAGGCCTCCATGTGGATAAAATTGACTGATGCCTCACTGAGGATTTTGATGATAATTTTGTTTAAATAGTTGTTCTCCACCCGAGGATGGCTGGTGAATTTTATCATAGGAGAAAACTGTTTGGTCCACTGAAATTTGACGCTGTATTCCCATAGCAACTTCCCTCGGCCTTCCAGTTCAGTTATTAATGAGGTTATCCTCATAGTAACTCTGTGGGAGGAGAATATTCCCACTTTCTAGTTGAAAAAAGATGCTGCTTATTCTGTTATGTGTTTCCTGATCTCCTGGGGAAATCTATAATTGTTAAAGTGGAACATAGGCTTTTTGTATTATAGCAATATATTCTGTTAAGAAGTACATTTTCTGTTGGACATAGTTGTCAACCTATTTCTTCTAGCAGTAGATTACAGAGATTCTTTTTGTCATCTTAGTCATAAGTAGGCAATATCATCAGTCAGGAACCCACTTTTCTAATCAAAATGGAGTTATGTATTGTTATGAAAACTCTTAAAGATATTTTGTATTTGAGCAGGTTATGAAATTTCATTCCTTAGCTCTGATGTCAACTTTATCCTTTGAAAGAACTATGACCAGCACAGAGACTCATAAAGCCTTATCAGCTACTCTCTGGCAGTGACATGGTCTAGTACATCTGTTCAGTAGTTCCTTGATGATCTTTGATGTTTCAAGTATTGATACTAGCTTAACCACTTTTCTGAATTAAAGCTCTGTCCTGTAGCAAAACAGAATTGCTTTCACTGCAACTTCATTAAAATGTTCACTGATCTTAAAAAAATAAATAAATAAAATTTACTGACTTGTGAATTTATAATGGTAAAATTTCATAAATTACTGTTTTATAGTAAAACACCTGGATGAGTGACTAGTATGATATCAGAAGTTCCAATTACTTTTCGCTAAAGAATGTAGTCTATGCAAAAGAAACTTCTCTAGACTAGGGAAAAAAAGGTTACCTGAATGTTATATGCAAATAGAATGTAGATACACCTAAAGTGATTGCAAAAATCTTCCATTATGGTAAACTAACTTATAGTTATCCTGAAGATTTGACATTGTATAACTAAATCCTAATTATTGTACGTGGCAACGAGGGACAGGCTATGGAATTAAATTGCAACTGATGGCCATTATTACTGAACACACTAAACCTAATAACCTAATAATATCAGTTCTTCATGTCACATAGATCCAGTGCCAGCCTACCTGGAGAGAGAATCATGTACTTTCAGATGGCCAGTTACAATGAATTCTGCGCACAAGATGCGAGCACCCCCGTTACACAAATGCATAACTGTTCCCAGCTACCACCAAAACTTATCTGGGCTCAGGCTGGTGCAGTTAAACTGCCTCATTGATACCCACCAATTATGGCTATGTAGCAAAGGCAAAATATATATATATATATATGTTTCAGTCCATTCTGAGAAATATCTGGCTTTGTATATTATTTTTCATAGCACTGAATTATACCTCAGTACATAAAGTCCCTATCATCCCCTAGCCCTAGGCCATTCATAACAATCTGTGGTTATTTGCTAGTTGTTGAAAAACAGTAGTAGACTTGGCACTGCAAATTCCTTTTGCTTCTTTTGTTTAACTTAAAAGTGAAAGCCCCTGAATTTGAAGTCCACGTTAATCTTTTCAGGTCGGTGTATAGATGATGTATGGACTAGTCATCATGATGTCAGAAGACCAGTGAGCTATTGAGAAATTTTGCTTCAAAATAATGTTGCAAAAGGATTACACTAACCTGATCCACAGGATCAAGGCCTTCTAAATTGATGGCCCATCATCAGCACTCAATCTCGTGCTCTCAGTCTGTGGTACCAAATTACTGTTTTCAGACCAATTTGATCTGATTGGTACTCCTCCACCCCCATGGGCATGGAAGTAGCATTAGAAGAATGTCTTGTCTGTTGTTCACCTTCAACATTTTGACTGCACAGATCTCTTTGTCTGTCTCTTCTCCTCTTCTGGTCTTCACTATTTTACAATTCTACCCTTTTCTGAACTTGCTGATGCCTTTGTTCACTATTCTGGGACAGGAATAATTATAAACTGCCTTTTTGCAGTATAAGTTTCCATTCATGCTTCCCACTACTGTATTTTGTGGTTTTTTTTTTCTTTTTTCTTTTGTTTTTGAGCTGTTTCAGACACTGTTATTTTAAATCTTGGGTACCTCTCATGGGAGGTTCACTTTGGTTGTTGGCTGAACCACTAATAATCATTGGGATTTCTGAAGACCTTGTCATATATAATATTCTGTGCTAATTTTTGCTGCTCATATCATCAACGGTGAAGTTAAACAGATGGTCATTCTTTCCTATTTTATACTGCACTGCCTACAAGGACATGCTATCAGCTTGGGCTAGAGGGTATAGCTGACTTTTTGCAAAAATAACACATATTTGATGTCCTCTCTTTTCTGCCTAGCTATCACCTCTATTCAATATTTTGTTTGTTTTCTTAATAAGAAATAATTTCAAATTCATTAGATTAAATGAGTAACTCTGTCTTCAAATAATAGCAGCTGTACTTTAGACTATGTTAATTCAAATCTTTCTTGTATAGTATGTTATGTTATTATTTCTATTTATTTTTAGAAGGAAGTTTGGTTCTCTTCCTGAGACTGATGTCTGAGGCAAAACAGCTGCTTAGCAGAATGACTTAAATCTGTCTTCACCTTTATTGCCTTTGATTGCTTAAGTCTGAGGAGAAAATAGAAGAATGATAGCCAGCATATTTAATGGGACAGGGATGAGTGTTTGAACTCTACTTCTGTATTGAAACAACAACAAAACATAACTGTAAAAGTATAACATACAAAAAGTGAGTTTTACAGACTGGAAGTGATGATTATATGATATGTGTAATTTGACATAAATGATCCCGTTAGACCATCTTAGTTTTACTTTCTTAAAGTAAAAAGTAAAAAAGTAAAATAAAAAAAAAAAATTCTTTCTGGCTCTTTTACAGTGTCTTCTATAGGTCACTGCCCCTGTGCTGAATGACACTGCCTCGCACTGGATCAGAGGTTCCTTGGCTTATTCAGTATCATTTGTACTACCATAAATTGGCTAACTGATTTAACTTTTTGTTTGTTTGTTTTCCTAATGAATAAATTGCTTTCCACTGAACAGAGTGAGCAGGATTCTGGTTCCATTCAAACTGCTCAGATTTGGCATCTTTCTCAGTTACCTAAACAGTGAAGTTGCTTGCAGATTTCCCCCATACACTGCTGGGACACACTATTTGCTTTCATAAGTTTTCCTGCAGTAGTGAGTGCTGTAAGTTCCCTATGAAGCTAACTATCTCAATCTACTACCTTTGAAACTATTTTTTAAAGGGAAATTTACTTTAATGCAATATCAAAATGCTGTTAATTTCCTGTACTAAAACAAAATAAAAAAGTCTTGTGAAAACAAAGCTGTTTGTATCGCTTGGAATGAAATTCAAATTTACCTTTTCAGAATGATTTCATTTTGTGTCATTTCAAAGTTATACTACATTTCTCCTCCAAAGATGTTGGCATCTGATACTGCCATTCCCACCCATAGACAAAAATCTTGTGTCTGATTAACCAACACAGTCACCTCTAAGTGAACAGTGTGTGTCATGCAAGTGGTAAGAGTTTACTTAGCTGATGGAAGATGTAGTCCAGTCAGATATCTATCATAGATGATCAGACATGGTCATCATCACAAGGAGTAAATCTTAGTACTGATCTACCATTAAAGAAACCATTGTGGATTATTACGAAGTCTGAAATCGCAGTTTTTCAGTATCATAGAAACATCTCATTTAGATAGAGGGAGGTGAAATGCATATTTGGTTTTGCAAGATGGACTTTGTTCTGAATTTCTTTGACTGGAGTTGTAGCAGGGTGGAAGTTGACCATTGTGAACTGCTTCTGATATTTTAGAATGCAAAAATGGTATCAGTTTAAAACAAAAAAATTATTTCAATTGATAACATAAGAAAGTTACTTTTAAAATGAATGGTCGTGACTATTCTGCTCCATTAAAAGTATTTTTCTTTTTTTTCTGAGAGTAGACTAATGTTCAAGTATCAGAATTTCCCAAGAGATAAGAATTACCTTTTCTATATGTTCAGTTGCAAAACGTGATCAGGCTGAAATGTGTCTTTAAATTCAAAGCAAAATTAGCTGAGTTATGAATTACATTTTTCTGACATTCAAGTCCACTCTAATTGCAAGTAAATTCTGTCTAATTATAAAAAGTGGTTAACGTAATAATTAGTAGCAGCTTATATCGAGACTAAAACACTAAGTCTGAAGAATTGAGCCATTGTAATGCAATTTAAATGCAAAGCCCCTAAACACAATGATAGAAAATGCTGTGCTTCATCATTAATGAGATAAAATCAGCTCTGAAGCTACTTTTCTGTTGTCCTTCAGTTATGTAACTCTTTCTAATTAGTATGCTCCAAAGTCAATTAATGCATAGGGATGGCTCATTCCACCGATAAACCTGATGAATCTATACAGATTTTGGATTCTTTGCTTACCTCAAAGATGCAGCTGTTTTTTCTGTCAGCAAAAATTCATTTTTTATTTAATTCAATACTTAATTTAAACAGTATCTTTCTTCACGAGTGCATTTGTCATCAATAAATCATGATGGAATGCAGCTCTTTATGACTACTCTAACCAACTCACGCACCTTAATCTAATTTCTAAGCACTCTTCATATTTCTTCTATGTCCATCCAAGCTGGTGACTCCATCATGAGTACTGAATGTATATGACAGTATCTACTTAGTTATTAGTACTGCAATCCTAACAAGGTTTGAAGGTTGCCAAGTCCTACTGAGATCCTGTCAGCACAGAATTGTGGCTCACTCTGGGAAAGGCTGGAGAGTCTGAACAGGAGGCACATGTAAAGAAGACTGCAGAACTAGTTTGGAATCCTAAAAGCACTGCTGTCCAGTGAGTCTAAAGCAGTAAACCATACAGGCCAGATCTAGAGAGAAAATCTGATTTAGTTCTTACTGTTTTTCTGATTCACCCAGAAGCAGGAAGCATTAAACTGTCTGAAACAGAACCACACCACCCAAGACTTAAAAATCAATTTCCTTGGGCTGATGGCTGTATCACATTTCCATGGTTTTGTTTTCTGTTGAGATCAGTTGAGAGTAAATCTTGAAATGCAATTTGAGTTACAAACACATCTTTACTCTTCACTTTCTAATGTCTTAAGTGTCGTTCAGCTTTTAGCTGCTGCCACAAAAACCAAATAAATCAGTGGGTATCACCTAGAGAAGGACAATGGTTGGATTTAGCTCTCAAGGTTTATCAAATTCTTAATTTTTTAACTGTTTGTTTGTTTCTTTTTAATTGAAGACCTGCTCATTTCTTTTCTATGATGCAAAGAATGTGTATATCTGTGTTTTAATGAATTTGGATTGGATATTTTCTCCTGTAGATGCAAAGTTATTCCAGATAAAGTTTAGTGTGTTTGGAGTAACCACATATACATGCTATAAATTTTCTTCAATTGCAGGAAGAATAGCAGATGTCAGCTCTATATAGAATCAACCTGATATACATATAGCCTCCTAAGCAAGACTTAATTTACACTTGAACAGGTGCTGGGTAACACTAGAATGTTTTAGGTTTGTAAAACTGCAATTGAAAGGGTAAAAATATTATTTTCTCATATGGCATTGTTACCATCATTGAAGATTTTTTTAGTTCAGTATTAAGCGACTGGAAAATGCTCTACATTGGGCTAACTTGTGGATGACGTTTTTAACAGAGACTTGAAGCTGTGCAATAGAATTTGCTTAAGATTTGAGTGTGACTTAAGTGAAATAAACTAAACACTTTAATTTTTATGAATATATATATCTCATTATTGAAATTATCAACCAGCAGTCTCTCTAATATTATGAAAAAGGCATTGTAAACACTGATCTAGTTTCTCCTTTAGTTAATCAGATACTTCTGTTTTATTCCATAGTCCTCAGTTTTTAATTTATGGTGACTTTCTCTTTTTGGTGGGAGATGCAGGACTGAGAACATAATATATCTTGTTTTTTCCAAATTGATGAAAATCACTGAAACTGAAATGGAACTTCCTCACTTTGTTTTTAATACCATCTCATTTAGTGAATTTGCCTTTGTGAAATATCAGTAGAAGACAATGTAAATTAATTTTGGTTTCTGAAAAATGTCCATACACTAAAAGTTCAAGTTCAGAGCTGATATCTAAGATCCTGTAATTATGTTATGGTAGTGAAATTAAAGAAGTTCACACAAAGTTAGAAAATTGTTCTCTTCTTCTTCAGTAAGGGATGCCAAACTATTTTTAAAAGAGTAACAATCATATTACAGTTAGCAAAGAAAATGTCCTTCTGCAACCACACCATTATCTCACCTGGGTTTTCTGCTAGAAAAATGTCATTAGCTACAACACCAGGCTCCACAACAGAGTTAGACATGTCATGTTTTAGAAGACAAGAATACCATATCTGTGATGTCTTTGCACAGAGGAAAAGGCAGCGTCTGATCTTGACGATATTTTGAACACTGGAAATGCTAGAGGTCATAGTGAGCTGCAATTCTTCTCAGAATAAGTGCTGAACCTATGGTGTTGATTTTTCACCAGAGGGGAGAAAAAGTACACACACAATGTTAAAAAAAAAAGAAAAGAAAAGAAAGAAAGAAAGAAAAAAAAAGAAAAAAGAAGTGTGATGAACAAAATAAGCCAGAAATTCTGACAGTTGGACTTTAAAAACACTTGAAGAGAATGACTGGGCTAGCAGTAATGTGGCAGTGAACTTAGCCTGACCATTCATCTGTGAACTTGTGGTGCTAACAGGACTTCTATATGGCTGACCTGCTGTTGATGGGACTGACATATAAAACATCTTATCCTTTCCTCAGCTGAACTTGACATTGGTCTCAATTGCAAACGTTTCTCTTTTATTATCCTTTCCTAACATCCCAAGAGAAGAACTTGCCCAGTTTTTGAATACATATTATGCATATTTTTGAATGATCAAAAGAGATCAAGTTGTCTTGGCTTAGAGAATTAACACATTTCAGAAAATTGCAGTGTCTACTACTGTGGCTCATTTCAAATTCAGACTTCTGTATTTACATGCTTGCACAGTCTTTAAAATGATCTTTCTTTCCTCTTGTACAAAAGAAAAAATTACAATCGCTGTACCTCGATTTTAGATAAGGCTGACAGAACGGTGAACTACAAATAGAAAATACTATTTTTTCTTACCGAAGAATTGACACTATAACATCCAACTTTCTAATAGTGCTAAACAGAAAAATGAAGAAAATTTTATCGATTATTGTGGTTATGTTTCTTAACCACTTATTTTATAATCCATGTTAAATCTTGTGGCTTAACACCTCATTTAATCACTTCTGTCTTTGGGAAGTTCAATTTACAACTAACTCCAGTAACAAAATACTTGTCCTAATTGCTCAGAGCAATAAACACTGCTGGAGAACAAAGTACAGATAAATAGAATAGAAATTATATAGACAATAAAAATGGCTAAAAATAATTGCTTAATTTTACTTTTACATGAAATTAGTTCCAAAATGAAAAGGGATAAATGAAATAATTCATCAAACTGATACATTTCAAACCAGCCAGGTTTCAGCACAATTATATAGTCAAGTCCCAGTGAAATGTGATTTGAATTAAATTCAGACACTTACAGACTTCATCAACAGATTTCTGGTTGTGCTTCAGAGCTGGCCTCACCTGAATGCTGTAAGGTAAAGAATAACGTCAAACTAAGCTTTCATTAATGAAAGTGTTTGTTAAAACTGGCTAAGGGAAACAGAAAACAACAGAACATTTTAAAGAAAGGGAGTGACAGAGAACACCAGTGTGCTGAAGGAAAAATTTGATGAATTTTACTTATCGAAGGAACCAGTGAGATGAACACATTTATTTGAATATTCTTAATTCTGTGTTGAATTCCTACTGAAACTTCTCGATCCACTTAAAGATCCCAGTCATTAAGCTCGCAACTCCTCTCTTTTGGGGCATGTGCCTGGGAGGGATGGCTTACGGGAAAAAGGTTTGTGTTGATGTGTCTTTGTGTAAGGCATTTTCCTAAAATGACCATCTTGCTTATCACACTAGTATTGACCAACAAGAACTACAAGGCAGTCTTCCACTGGTAAAAACTGTGGGCAGAGAACAAAAACACAAGCCTTTGATAGAGAACCTTTCTTATTCCAGGTGCCTAAGTAACCCTAACTCTTAAGTGATTCAGCACAGAATTTGTTTTCCAGCAATAGCAACTTGTTAATCTATGCAAAGTTATGCATTTTCATTTTATTATCCAAATCCTTAAGTGACTATGTTCACAATTACCATCTTTGTTTGCTCAAGATGAGAGTCTGCTGCTTTCAGATCTGTTAGATCTGGATTCGATTTGGTCTCCAGTAATTACCAAGAAGATGGTTGCTATAGCTGCAGTAATGAAAGGGGCAATCATCTTCCCTTGAAGACAGTGTAAGCAAGCATAAATAAAAAAAAATCACATGGAATCATAGAATTGGAGGGGTTGGAAGGGAGCTCAAGGGATCGGCATTAGTAGTATAAATGAGATATCACTGCAACAGTGAAAATAAGATTTTAGCCCCTTTCAGTCGCTTGATGTACATCAACCTGGCAACACTCTCCTCACCATTTAGCTTGAGCCGATCTAAGTTTCTGATAGATATTTAAAGTATTATTTGTTTTATAGGATTATCTTCTTCATCATAACTTGAGTCATGTTTTGTAACATGACTTTATTTTCTTTGCTAAGAACAAAGGAAAGTTTTAATTTAAATTAAATTAAAAAAAAAATCTGTTAAGTTTCAGTTAACTTTGTCAACTCCAGTTCACTGAATTTAGATTTAAGTGCATTTCTCTTATAGCAAATGGCTGTAAAAAAAATTATCACACGTTGTGTTTGTATTTAAATGACTCTGTATCAATTCTGTTAAGGATGCTACTGGATTTTTTTAACCACTAGTCTTACCAGTGAATCAGAGATTTGAAGGTCATGCTGTGTTCAGTCTCGTACAACACCAACAATAATGACATTTCTGAGAAATTAAATCCTCTACTCACCTTTGCAGTGAACCACTTTAGTGTTTGAGGCAGACTCTGTTGTCCAGATTTTGTAAAGTGAAAGTAAATCCATTCTACTGCCATGATAAAATGAAAATTTCTTCGACAAACTTATTCTGAATCAATGAAATAGTCTTACAATATTATCATTATGTAGCAGATGTGTACCAATATTAGTATTAAGGTGGAAAAGTTTATAGGGGCTGATCCTACTAAGGTTACCATGGGTTAAATTTTCTTCACCATAACGGAATATGGGAAACATCCCATACACAGTGATTACTGGAACAATACTATCCTTATTATCACTACATATTCTGTTAGCAGATGGGAATTGCTTACCTGAATTATTCAATACCCTTTTAATAGATCATAATCCTTCTTGAAAATGCTAAACAGTTTTCATTGGTGGCTGTGTAATGCAAACATATTATCTTCTTACTAGATTAGACAGAGGTATGTTTCTTTTTGGAGACACTGGGCACTGGTTGATGACTAAAATTAATGGTGTTTATTTTAATGCAAATCTATTGCTAGCTATTAAATATACTTCATATTTTAAGGGAAGAATGCAAGTACCACATGGCCAAATTACATTAGTTGGAAGCGCTGCTGTTACTTTTATCTCATTTCAGATTCTGACTTAGCACTTTGCAAACTGTATTCTTTTTCTTCTCTCCTTTATTTTCCAGTTAACTTTGACCATTTTCAAATATTGCGGGCTATTGGGAAAGGGAGTTTTGGAAAGGTAAGAATCAATTTATTTTTAGTAATTAAAAATTTAATAGAGAATTCATTTTTGTTTTTCTATCCTTGACCAGGTAAAGGAATGTAAGCTTGGTTGTCTTGCTTCTCAAGGACATCTGATCACAATCATAATGACTTTCATTATAAACTTTTCTGTTACAATGTATTCACTAAAGCTAATTGAGTAAAAATATTTTAATAATTAAGCCTTTTCAATGGGGATTAGCAAAGTTAAGAAATCAGTCCCCAAAACAAGAACATGAAAAAAAGTAGAAGCAGTCTACATTTTTAGACTGTCTACTCAAGCAATCTTGTTCTGAAATCATTGGAATCATTCATGTACTTAAAATTATTGTAACATTTTAAAGACACTTTACGTAGATTCAGTGCACTTGGGACTGTATAAAATTACTGCAATTGTGATCATTACTTAAATATTTGTTCAATTCAATGGGCTTTTGCTGAAACAGAGAAGATTCATGTTTTATTTACACATGAGTAGATGACCTTTTTTACTAAAATAAAGACTGCAACAAGGTTTTAAATTTTAACACAGGTAAAAACAAGGCCATGCAGAAAATCAGTGTAAAAATATTAGAAGCCATTACTTGAAGGAATAAATTTGGAGGTGAAATATAACTTCAGTTACTGATCAAGCAATAATGATCTAGATCTTGATTTAAACTATACTTGAGAAATACTTCTATATTTGTATATTAAACACATACCTAGGATTTTGTTGGCTCTTGGCCTTCCAAAAAAGGAAAAAACAACTTCCAATTTACAGTAGTATGAAATACTTTGTGCAAAAGCACATGGTTCTTCATGTCATGGTCCTTATTCACCTCAGTAGATTCCAATAGAAGACCTCTCTGGAAATCAAACAGGAGAATATGTTTTGCCAGTGCAAAATGGTGGCCAAGATTTCCTTAAAAGGGCAGCTGGGGATTTGTAATTGCTTATTTTCACAATACATCACTGAAATATTAAATCAAGTCAAACAGAGGTTCTTTCAAGTAGTGAAGTTAGGTCCAGTGTAAGTCATAGGAAGTTTATTTAAATCATGCTGTCTATCACAAAGATCACCTGCACACCTCCTTCTTTAAAGTTTCTCCATTCACACCTCTGTTGTCCTTGTGTTCTCAAAGGGGCCCTCACTCTTCTGTCACATGCAGAAAAATTAACACAAGCCTACATGCTTTTCGAAGGCTTGTTGGTTGATGATTGATCCACTCTTTGCTATGATATTTAGGAAACAATTGTGAATGTTTCTATAATATTTCTTAAACAACTAAATTTCTAAGAGGTTTATATGCCTGCAGTGTTCCTGTGAACCTGCTTTGGGAATATGTATGTTTGGGAATAGTTTCACAACCCTTAGAGAATGATATTTATGTGTATGGTCCCCTTTAAACTTAAATTCTTATTTTGTAGTTTTCAATGCAACAGAACAGGCTTTGGCATAACAGGCTTGTTTTCCCAAACGAATGCAGACTTCCAGCCAATCACCTGATTTTTCTTCCCACAGACAGGGTAAGAAAGTAACCCATTTAAAAATGACCTATTATACCACAGCCAAAAGCACAACATGGTAAATCAGTCACCATTTCAAGCATCTGTGAGTCAGTCTTGCCTTTGCTATTCATTTAGACGGCTCATTGCTGGCAACTTTTCCAATTACTGTCTTTGTGGAAGCACCTGGCAGCAGAAAATGTCAACAAATGATGCAAGGACTCTAATGTGTATTGAATGACTGTTTACTATTTGGGGTCTATTGTACTCTAGCATCCTGCAACATGTAAAACCTTGTTAGGTATTACAGTTTTCTCAAACTGCCTTCTGCCTTTATGACTGCTCTGTGGCCTTTTTTGCCTTCTGAGAGCAGTAGGATTTTTAAGGCATGCTCTACTTTTTATTTTTTATTTTTTATTGCTATTGGTAATATTGTCTTTCAACATTTTTTAAATTACTGTGGTTGCTACAGCAACATTAGGCCTCCCCAGGACATTGCTGCAGGAGGTGTCTGCTATTGGCAGAGACCTCTCACAGCTCAGCTCTCTTTTGTGCACTGAGCTCAAGGTAACTCTCAGCACCTTCCCTCCTCCACTGGGGATGAATGCTTCAGCAGCTACACTCTGTCCCTCCCAGCTAGCTTCAGAAGGCAGCATCCTGTCTTCTACTTTGAATTTTCATATCAGAGTATAACATCTGCTGTTATAGGAAATTTCCAGGTCCATTTGGTATCAAAGGCTCTGTATCTCAAAAGCTTGTCTTTTCTGAGAAGTGGCTGCCTGTTTTAAACAGCTGCACTAAAACATATTCTTCTCCTAAGGACATTTAATGCAGTAGAGTCTTCCACCCCCTGTAGCACATTCTGTAGGGAAGGTAAAGATGCATCACAGTAGTTGTGAGGAGTTTAGGATAAAAGAAAAAAACAAACAAACAAACAAAAAAACTTCACAGAGCTTTTGTTTGTATATTAAATATTGTTCTAAGTAAATTAAGAAGTGGATAATATAAAATCCACAAAATAAAAATTCTGAACACTGATCTAAATAGTCATTTCTTTATGCCATTTCATACCTTAGAAGTATTTTCTCATATTTAATCTGGCTAAATTTATCTGTTTTGTTGTCGGTAGAGCCATCATTATCAACCAAAATATCACAAAAATTATATACTTTAAGACTGTCCAATAACTACAAAATTGACTTGGAGTGAAATACAAGAAGTATCATTTTTCTTTACTGCAGCAGTAACCATATAATTGCAGGCTTACTGCCACAAAATAATTTGTATTCAGGTGCAGGTGGTTTCCAAGGCTATTATAATACCATTTTTCCTTAAGTTCTTTGTTCATGTAAGCAGGTATATTGAGCAATCTGACCTACTTAAATTAAATTGAAATTATGACCAGAATATACAGACTCTTTCTCCTATTTGTCTAAGATGCTGAGACATAGGATTTAGTTCTGATTAATTTGGTTGTATAAAAGAGTGACTTCCTGACTTGAAGTAATTGAAATTGCCACGGTGTAAAACAGATGGGAGTCCAGAATCACATCTGCACTGATCAAGGATACTTTACTAAATAATATGCAAAGAATTTCAGAATAAATATCCTGTTATCCTTAAAGTAACATAACACACAACTGGAAAATATTAGTATTGTTTGGCAGTATAACCACCTACTTATTCAGATTGAGTTAATATGAAAGGATACCGAGCAGATGCTCAGCCTCTTCTCCAGCTGTCATACTTCACTCAGGGGAATCTAGGAATGAATCCTTCTGTTTCAAAGGAATTCCCTGACAGTGTAAACTCAAACTTATGACATCAATTCTCCAGCCTCTTTGTGTAAATCTTTCCAAGTATCCTTGTAGGCTGAAACAATGATCATTAACTTTTTAGAGTATGTGTGTAAAAACAGACATGCGATTTTTCTGCTTCATAGCAGATTTGTTGGTTTGCTGACTTCATGTTAGTGGGAAAGTCTAACTTTTTATCCATCCCCACCTTTTGGGAGAAGCTTCTCTGAATCTACCTATAGTCATAGCAGTGTGCACCTTTGGCAGCAAACCAGTAGGAAATTCCATACAAGCTTAATTCTGTATAACTCTGATGTCCTTTCTCCAGCTCTGCCCATGGGAACTCTCATCCATGACAGTCTTGGTGTGAGGTAACCTATTAATCTGCAGATGAGACTGGATCTGTAGGTTGTCTGTTTTTTCATGTGGGCGAAATTAGTGATGGTAGTTTAGAAGTAGACTTTCCAAAGTGTAGCTTAGCCCTGCAGTGATAGTCTATGGTTTTATTCTTTTGGTTCTAAGAGTAAATGGCTCCAAGTCACACTTTTGGCTAATTGCTTTTAACTTTGTAGATATGAAAGCAATTCAGTGTTCCTTTCTCCTGGGTATAAAAAAGACACAACCCTACAGTAACAGCTAAAACATGTAGCCCTTCTGGGAAAAGAATATTTGCACACAAGACTTCTAAAAATAAGCACAATTTAAATCCAGACAAAATTACTGAGGATTTGTACTGCCTAGCTTTCAACTTGCCTACCTCCAAGCTAATCATGTAGAGTCACTTTAGGGAGACTTCAGAAGAGAAGACATACTAGAGATGGTTCCTTGAATGCATTTAGACCCACAACTTAGACAGAGATGGATGTTCCTGTTCCCCCCTCCTGACTGTGACGCTTTATGGAGTTTGAAGCATCTCCACAGGGACTGCTGAGGCAGTGATATCAATTTGAGCAGGGCACAGCAAATGATATTCACAGGAAAATAGAAAAAGGATGTTTTATTAATGTGTGTGTGACAGGCTTCCATGCTGATATGTGTAAATAAGGCAATTCTACCCAGACTTCCACAATAATGAGTCATCACAGAACTTGTTTGTTGAGGTGGCAGAGCACCTCTTTGTCCTCACTTTAAAATTTCTCCTTTGAAAAAAAAATTAACCATAAACTAACAAAACAGACCCAATATTTCCCATATATCCAGAAGAGCTGGAGGGTTTTTCCTTTCTTTCTTTCTTGCAGCAGAGGAGCATTTTTTGCCTATTAACAATGGGCTCAGAACAGCACATTAGCAGTACTCAGAAGAACTGCTGACAGCCATCAGGTAAAAATGCCAGGGAGGATCTCTACTACTATTCAACGCTGTGGCAGAAATGTCAGGCATTTTTCAAAGTAACGTCAATGTAGTTACAGCTTGGATTTCTTGATATTTAGCAAAAACAACTTTTGTGTATTAATGGAAATACCATTGATTTTGAAACCGTGTTAAAGGATGTGCATAGATACAACAGTGCTAACAAATGCTTGCTATTGTTCTGTTGGATGTATGTTAAGCAAGCTTCCACTAGCAACATGTGTGCTCTTGCCTTGAATGTTTCCAGCTGTGCTGAATGCCCCTGTCTCAAGGTGAGAGAACCAAAATCCTTCTGGAGTCATCAGTGTTTTAAAACTGACTCCGTCTACATTCCCTATTCAGGTGTTGTATGTGACCTTTGCTTGGTTCATTTGTCAAACCTGTCAATTCTCAGCTGAGTAAAGCCCCATTATCCCAGCAGTCTTACTGATCAACTGTTTAATACAGAGGTTTTTCATGTAATGGAAAACTTCTACAAACATCACAGTCTCAGTGGAATTTCATTTCAAATTCATGCTACAAATTCATGTAAGAGAATGAACTTCTGGACTTAGATTCCAAGACCAAATCCATAAATGTTATATTTTATAATTGATTCACCAAATTGGAGTACTAAGTTTCAGGAATTGCCACTGCAAACTCTGCTTGTGCTTATGAAGAACCCAGGGAGGCCTCAACAGCTGCTTTCTATCCCTCCATTTCAGTTCAGCTCCACCTGCTGTCTCTTCTCTAAAAAGGCCAACATCATTTCCTCACTGTTCCACAGCTTGGATTCTTTCCATATCCGTTTGATCCTTTAATTATCTTCAGGACATCACAAACATTCTGTCTTTAAATAACATCACAAGGAACAAAAAGAAACAAAACTTAAATACTTACCATTTTTCAACATGATGGGCTCAAGGTGAAATGCTGTCATCCATGTTCTGCTTCATTAGCAGAACATCTGATGTTAGGAAAGGTAATCAGAAACTGCTTAAGCCCACCTTGTCATTGTATGTTAAAAGTTTTCTATTAACTCCTATCTTTAGAGTAGATTTGAGCTCAAGGACACTCCTCATGGAAAATGAGTTGTAGAGAAATAAATGTGGTTTATTTCCAGTGGGACAGTTCCTCTTGGAGCCACTGGAAAAAGGTAGGGGAAATAAAATATACTGATTTTTCACTACTTACACCTTTCCTCTGAGATTAAAATAGAAGTGAATATGTGGTACCACTCTCTACAGCCCTCATCCTAGTTCTAGTGGTTCATTACCAGGCTGTGTATCCAGATGGCATAGAATCATAGAATCATAGAATTGCTCAGGTTGGAAAGGACCTGAAAGATCATCAAGTCCAACTGCAGCCTAACCATAGTACCCTAACTCTAACAACCCTCTGCTAAATCATATCTCCGAGCACCACATCCAAACGGCTCTTAAACACATCCAGGTACAGTGACTCAACCACCTCCCTGGGGAGCCTATTCCAGTGTTTAACCACCCTTTCTGTAAAGAAGTGTTTCCTAACATCCAACCTAATCTTACTTTGGCGCAACTTGAGGCCATTTCCCCTCATCCTTTAAAACACCTCAGTCCTTCCAAATCACGTTTGCATTTTGCGTTTGTAAGTTTGTTAAAATACAACACAAAATTCCTTTTTTTTTTTTTTCTTTTTCAGTGTGCTGTAATTTGATCTTTGAGCACTAATTTTAGATGCATATATGTATGCATACATTATAATATGGGAGGGTGTGTGTTTGTATGTACATAAATACGCAAATAAAGTAATACTGTCCACACCAAATGAGTCCTCCATAACACCCTTGAATTTGGGTCCAACAAAGCTGTGAGATCTAAACAAGATACTTCCAATGCATACTCTTCATACTCTTGATGGTGAAAAATTCTGATTGGAGCTGATGGCTGCATCAGTAACATGAATGTTGCATCAAAATAAAATCTTCAGCTGATATTCTCTTGGTTGTCAAAATGCACTAGGAGTGTCATTTAAAAGTCTTAATTAATTAATGGAAAAAACCCCGTCAGAGTAAAAGTCTACTGGAGATAGAGTTTTGCCCCATGGGTGCGTGTAGGGAAGTTATAAAGATGAGATTCATATCACCTTTGGGGATGAGATATAGATGAAGCTATTATTTCTGTGTTGTCAAAAATTGTATATAAAATGATTGTTAGATGTGGTGCTGGTGGCACTGTCTAGCTTCATTCTCGAGGGAAATACCATGATGACAAAAGGAATAAAAAATCTGAGCCTTAGATAGGATTTCGTTAGAATGAGGATTTCATCTTGCATTTACAAAATTATTTGACTTTAGTAAAAGAAGATTAACAATAAAGCAAAGAAATTTACTTCCAGAGACTAAATCAGTGTAACTGTGACTTCAAAAATAGCATGATGTAGCTCTGTACAAAGATATATTTTTATCTTCAACAATAATTAAAAGAGAATAATTCTGATACCAAGATGAAATATTAGCCTTGTGAATGTAGACAGTGTTTATGATGCAGTAATCATGAAGTGTGTATTGACTTATGTGAATGAGGACAGTGACTGTGCATTTTCCTAAGCATGAGGCAGTAATTTCTGTGACTAATGAAATAGCCTATGATTCAATCTAATCGAGTGTATTTCTCTTAGATATACTGCAACTGGAAGTCTATCACTTTTCTGGGTTTCCCAACATGTTAGTTTACAAAGTGATTACAAAGAATCCTGCTTAGCTGCAACATGGACTTTACGAAAGTGTTTGGTTGTGTTACCCAAATTTCCTTAGATTCTTGAAATATTTTAAATTGAATTTCATTTTGTCTTAAACTTTAGCTTTTACTTTGCTGTCAATTAGGTGTGCATTGTACAGAAGAGAGACACCAAGAAAATGTATGCCATGAAATACATGAATAAACAGAAGTGTATTGAGAGAGATGAAGTTCGGAATGTTTTTCGGGAGCTACAGATAATGCAAGGCCTGGAGCATCCCTTCCTAGTCAATCTGTGGTAAGAAACCCTTTAAAATTCTGTCAAGGATTTCCTCCTTTCTCCCTACTGCTTAATTGGTTGAGGAGGAAGAACTGGAATATATATATATATATATAAAAGGTGACTTTTTTTTAAATGTATTTTTGTTTTGAGAATATTTTTATTTTTCATGAATGTTTTAAGAATGCTCTTTAATATTTAAACGCATTCTCATTTTCATTTCTGGTGTAGCTTCTCTCCAGATTGTTACAGAAGTGTGTGGATGTGAGCTGTTCTGTCCATCTTCATTGTTTCTTTCTGACAGTACTTGGATTAGACAACTGTTGTAAGGTTACAGAATATCATAACTAAGCATTCAATAAAAACATTTTGAGTGAGTTCAAAAACAAATTCAAGATTCAACTACTCTTAAAAAAAATGGCAAACCACTGACATGGACCAATAGAAAAGAATCTTTTCATCACCTGGAATTTCTAACATCTTCTCTGTGATAGCCAATGAATGGCTCATTCAGAGACAAGAAAGTGTGAGAAAATGTTGGTCAAGTAATAACTAGCTTCAGCTACACCACCAACTTAAAATATTTGATGGCTTTTATGTAGTGATATTCATAATGAGATACAGACTTTTCCTCCCTTATCTAAAAATGACCTATGTAATAATAAAAAGAAGGATATATAAATCATCATTATATGATTTTTCTTTTCAGTTAGTGAACAACTTGATTGTCTGGAGATGGTCACAACACAAACAGACTTTCTCTTTTGAGTGTTTTTTTTTCTGTCTTACTGGGGGTCAATTCCTACCCTACAATATTTTGCTTCTCTCTTACTGAAGTTTTCTCCTGCATATGTGGGAAATTTTATGTTAAATTTCATCCCAACACCTTTTGTGAACTTAAAGCTAAATTATTTTCTGACTTGAGTGAGCACAGCTTTGGTGTAATTGCACCCCCTTAAAACAGCAAAGGATTTGATCCCAAAATTCATTTGGAAAGGGTCTAATCATATACATATGCCTCAAGTGCTCTTCTCTTCACATGCATGATAATACTTGAGCTAACCTAATGACCCATTAGAAGCTTAAAGGAAAATTGTATGCATTACAACTGTAATACAGATCTGTATAAAAGATCTGTAATACAGATCTTTTGTTGTGTATTCTCCAAGGTTCCAGCAACGTTTCTACCAAGGATTTCATCACCAAAGACATGATATTCTGATCTTAACAGCATGTGGAATTTTCTGTCATGCATTTGTATAACCTCTTTTGAACCCATGCAAACCTTTTTTCTTTAACAAGAAAGGACAAATACTTCCACTATGTAACTGAACATTGTGCAGAACCAATCATAGGTTAGTATGACTGACAAGATACTTCACATAACACTATTATGTTTACACATAACAATGTTATAAATAAATTCATACAATGGTATAAATAAATATCAAATATTTATCGTGAAACAAAAAGTATGCTAGATTCCAATTACCTAATTATAATCAACTAAGGAATATTCATTCTTGTCTTCCTCTTTTAAGCCAAATATTAACCTTGGAATAAGCAATACCTTTGAAAGTGATGGGTGTGATGAGGCTTTTTTTGCAAATAATTAATTTCTTCTCATATGTCTGAGACACTGTCAGAAGATCTCAGGGCTCAAATGTTATACTACATGTATGTATGAGAAAAGTAGAAAATGAAAGACAACTGTAATACACTAGAATTAGAAAAATGTTTCAGGTGAAAAGAACACTATTCAGGATTCACCAGTGCATGCGGAACAATATTCCACATTTAATGTCTCCAGTAATGCTTAAAGCTGGCTAGTCTACCTGTGATGCTAATCTGGGAGGATGACACGTTTTTTTTGAAAGGGTCAGGCCAGGCTATCAGATCATGTAATCACTGACAGAACATCTGTCAGAGACGGTGCCTGAAATTTATCACCTGCACGACAGCATGTGGCTCAGCTCAGCAGCAGCCAAAGTCTCCAATGTTCTTTATCAAGCTTATGGTATAAGAGTAGATAATATGCAATAACTTGGAGGCTCATATCCAGATTTAAAAGCAGTGGTCGCATTCAGGGATACTCACGTCAAGCCATGCAATTCACCTGTACAATCATACAGCCCCCGTTTCTGTAGTATACACAGTTCTGAATAGCCTGAAATGTCTATGTAGGTATCCTTTGATTTTTCTTACAGCAAAGATATATCTAAGCTAGAAGGGGAAAGAGCATCTGGGAACATTCCCAGGCACAGCCTGGTGCAGCTGGACCAGCTGGACCTGGGCATAAGCCAGTCCCATGTGGGCCAGTGGCACCCAAACAGCTCCAAGGAGAGCTCCAGAGTCACAGTGTCCCAGGGATCACCCTGGTGTGGCCAGCAGACGACTTCCTAGCAGAGGTACAAACAGTTCCCTACCAGCTAGTCTCAGAGCTCAGAAATACTCTTCAGCATGTTTAGCCTGCTGGTATAATCAGAGAATAGCTAAGCTGCAGGGTATCCTACCCTAGTGACTTCTCTACATTCTTCCTAAAAAATGGGCAACTGCATGATCAAATAAATGCTGGGTACATGTACTATTACTGAGGCTAAGGGGCTAAGATGTGCACAGTTAGAGCGGTAGAAAATTAACCAAAACCAATTTCATTGGCAATACTTAGCGTTTTCAGCCTGGAGTGTTTACATCAAACATTGAATATTCAAATTTCCAGTAATTCCAAGTTCTGACTCCAAAGAAAGATGTCAAACTATGTTTCACCTTCGGATATGACACCAAAGGGACATCTTGAATCCAAGTCTCCCAAAAAGTAACTTGTTCCATAAGATGTTTCTATAATTAGTCTTCCACAATCATAAATGTGTTTAAAATAGCTTCTGATATATTTCTGGAACGTCTAAGCTTGCAGACACAGTTGAATATTCCCAATCTTCAAATGCTCAATATTTGCCCAAATTTCTAGATATTCATTATCTTGTCTTCAAATTATGGCTTCCGTTTTTGAACTACAAGTGAGGCAAAACACAAAAATCACAAGAGACCTATGAATATTGATCACATTGATTTTATCAACACTATGCTACATGAAGCTACTAAATAAATTAAAAATATTGCCTTTAGTTATTGAAGCTACTTTTTTTTTATTTATTAGAATGAAAAATTGAACACTGTATGTACAAATGGAATATTCCTTAAATATATTTCACATTCCCAGCAGTATCTCTTAGAATAACAGCATTTTCATTGATTGTTTGTGAATTAGCAGCTTGTTTAATGTCTTTTCACTTACAGTCTATATGCAATAATAATTGGCATCAAATATGGTTACATTGTAGTAATAACATATATTAGATCATTACTGGGAATCTATAAGATATCCTCTTAGGAGACAATTCCTGGCATACTAATGGAAGAAAACAGTCGAAGCTTCATTTCTTCTATAATAACTGCAGCTACATTTGTGGATTTTTTTTTTTAAGTCAGCTTTTTTTTCCCTGATCATTTTATTGGTTGCATTGTAAATGAACAAAGGGGACTGTAACAGGAGATACTAACTCTTGTCTAATAAACTGTAATATGAATATAAAAAGAGACAGTTATTTCACGGTTTATGGGCATGAACAGACCCGCATCTTGTGTAAATGTTGGGTTCCCTTTGACTGTACCATTTTTGAATAATTTGTCTTTTGAATAATTTGTCTTAGTGAGCGTCTATTACACTCACTAAGGGTCAGACTTTTCAGATCAGTTTTCAGAAATCCCACATAAAATGCAATTTTGGTGAATAAAACTGAGAAATCCCATCAGCCTACTAATCTTAAGTGGCATCTCCCTACTTTCAGAGGGTATCTAACTTTGATTTCTAACAGATATTCAGAAGTAGCTATTCTGAGAAGTTAAGTACAAATTTGCCACCTAAAGCCCCATTGCAAGCTCTGTTTAAGTTGACAGGCAATTACACTGTTCACCTAATTAATAAATTACTAAGACTCCTATAGAAAGTCAGAAATTCAGTTGGTGGATTCCCATCAAGATGAGTAGTGGTGCACAACTTTTCCAAACTGGTGCCATATGGTTGTTTTACATTAGATTTTCATTGGATAAAAGCCAAAATCAGGATTAGGGGCTGTAGTAAAGTTCACACAAAATACTTTGTGGGTTTCTGGTTAAACTGCCTAGTAGTCTATGGAAAACAGAGAATTTGACTACCCAGGCTGAGAAGAAAATATAGCCCATGCGTCCTGCTTTCCAGATGAGCTGTCTAACTCATCCACTACAAAAAAAAGTGTTAGTAACGCCAACAGCTTTCTGGATATAAATCTATCTTATTCACCCATTGCAATCTCAGTGAAAAGTAATTACCTTGCTGGACCATGCTATATAACATTATCCCTTCTCCCTGACTCAGCCCTCTGTAAATCCTCACTTAAATGTCGCTACACTTAAACCTGGATATGGTTTGCTATACTTTTGTCTGGAAATGATGATACAAAAAAAACCAACAACACATGGAATTTTGTTGCGGATTCCCCTGGTCCTGGGTTGTCACGTACCCCCAAGGGTTCAAAACCGGAATTTAGTCCATTCACTGGCTGAGCTGCATGGGGAGTGATGACATGACCCAATATGAGTGCATCAGAGTCTCTATTTATTATCCGTTACTTACACACATATATAGATCATGGCGAACGTCCATTAGCTTGTAATTGGTTGGAGCATTGCAAAAAGCCCCCTGCCTAACAATACCATTGGTCATGCATGTTTTCATACCATTCCACTGTCTTAATCTCTTCCCAGGTGAGCTACCCCCTTATCTTAACTGAAGCCTCAGCTTGTCTTCCTGCTTTGACAGCTTCAAGGTCTCATAGCCTGGGTTGTGCACATAGCACCCAAGCTCACAGCCATTATAACAAGCTAGTACTTTTCCATTTGTATCTCCTACCAATTGTTAGGCCTGTTCTGCTTGTACAACTGTTCAAGAGACCCATGACCCCCTCGGCTGTGGAGCCATCCCTCAACAGAATTTATTATCACAGTGTTTGCATTTTTAAAATCATCATTTTCTGTAAGAATCATCAGTTTTCTTTCTTTTTTTCTTTTCTTGTTTTATTTCTTTTTGGTTCTAGGATGACATATAATAAAATCTTATTTCTTTTAATTCAAAAGATCAAATTCCAACTCCATGTTGAGAAACATATTTGGAGGAAATTCCACTGCTGACAGCTTTTCTTTAGTTTGTAGACCTGCCCCTAACAAGGTTTGCTGATTTTCTAATGGTAATATCCAGCCCTTGTAGACATACATACTAAAATTAATGTAGCATTAAATCTCCCAACAGTTCCTTGTATCAAAGGGAATACTAACCAAACACATATCTTTATCTGAAGAACTGTATCATCAAAGAGCAAAGTTGAAAAACAGGAAACAAATACGAAGACAAACAACCCTTTAGTTATAAATGTACAAAGAGGTAATGAGATATGTAATCTGTTAAATCCTTCTGTGAAGAAAGAAAAGAGGAAAGAAGGTAAACCTCCTATACTGGGCAACTCTGTTAGCATCCATCTGTAATCCCAACATATAAAAGAATACAGAGCAGCTAATAGAAAACATGGGTAGCATCTTGAGATTTCAAAAGTCCTATATTAAAAAGCTTTTTGAGGCTCATGCATCTTCTCTGAGCTTTATTAAATTTAACTTCACCATCTGAACTTAAAAATCATATTATTTGAAGTATGAACTGTCTATTATAACATCTGACATGGAAAAGAATCATTCTTTGGTAAATGCCCATGATAGCTTGGAGGATAACTGTTTCTCAGGAAGGGCTTGGGAGTGATTTATAACCTTCATTTTAGAAATGAACTGGAATAAATGCTGAAAGATGTGTGAGACTTGTAGCTAGTTTTATCACTGCTAGAGGCATTTCTGATAATAGAGATTTCCTCTTAAAATTGAGAGCAGACCTGTTTTTTTATGAGACTCTTTGTGTTTCATGGGTGTTTGAAGCATAGATGAATGAGCTGTAGGAATGTCAGCTCCTCACGCAGTCCCACCTGGGGACTACAAAATGCTCCTCCAGGATCCAGGATTTTATCCTGTGTTTATCTTCCCCAAATACCTGAATGTCCCTGGATGAAGATAAGTAGCATTCCTGAAACAAACCATAATTTAAATATCTTTCCAACACCATGCATTAGGAGTGAGCCAAGATTCAAGCCATTCCTTATCTATCTATCAGTGTGGTTAGATATGTCATTACTTTCAAATGTGAGCAGATACACTGGCTGCTCTGAAAATAATGCAACTTACCACAAAAGACAGAAATTTTTGGCAAAATAAAACAAATACTAATACTTTTTTTTATGATGATGCGGATCAGAAAAACATATTTTGTGGACCATTCTTCAAAACTTTTTTGGAGCACTGAAGTGATGTTCTTTTTAATAGCATTTCTTAAATAACTTATATTCTTTTTAAACTGTCATAACATTTTCCAAGGCGGCAGAGGGAGACGAATGAAGATTTACTTTTGTCAGCTTGCAGACCACTTTTCTAGTATAGCCAGAACAAAATGTTTAATATATTTAATTACCCATGAAGAAGTGTTAGCTAAATTCTCAGAGGGGCTCTATGTTTTGATGTATTTTTATTTCTACTCATCAGTCTCTGGAAAGTGCATACATTTTGCAAGACAGAGTTACAGGAATGCATTACTACTACCTGCTAAACTAGGTTTCAAGTATTGTGAATACTGGAAAATGAATATGTACCATAGCAGAAACATTTGGGGATATCTAAATACCCATGGACTACACCATGAATGAACTCTGCTCCTCAGAATAGCATTAGAAATATACTCAAACCTACAAAATCAGGGAAGCAAGAACACCTGGCCAAATGCTTTGCTCCTGGGCGGGGCTGAATATAACCAATCATGGTGCCTTACGTACCTACCAGAAACCTGAAAGAAACCTGAAGAGCTGGAGTTGGCTCAGTACAGTCCTTGGTGAGTTTGATCATTGTCTGAAGTATTGTGGTTGTCTTCTGATGTAATAGATCTAATCTGGAGAGAAAATATTCTATTAGGCATGGGAAGTTTCTCTTCTGAACTCTGATGTGACTAGCTTCCTGAGCATCAAGAGTTTTCTTATTAAGGACTGTAAGTAAGTAAAAAGCCATGAGCTAACAACAACAACAAATAAAAGGGAAGAAAATGGGGGACTTGTGGTGGTTCCTTTTAGGGCATAATTTTTTGCTGGTTGTGTTGGGTTAGCCTGCCAGCCTCTGCAAGGTCCTGCTGAAATTGAGTCAGGCTATGGTGATGTCTTCTTAAACTATGTGGTTTGTCTTCAAAAGGTCACAAAGGAACAGATTCTGACAAATGTGTAGTCTTCAAATAACGAAGACTACTAGCTTTCTTTTGGTTATATATAGCTGTTCTGTGGGGGAAAAAAAAATAATAAAAAAAATGAGTAATTTGAGTTTTCTACTATTTTAGCTGTGGACTGGGGTATGAGCCTTCCCAGAGAAACCCCAGGTGCAGCCAGACTGCTGTTAGTGGGTGGCCTGCTTGCCATCAGTCTGTAATTGAAGCTGACTACTTAATGGTGCTGGTACAAGGGTTTCTGTGCTGCTTGGTCACAGTGCTGGACAGCAGTTGCTGAGGTGTTTATTGATATAATATGTTTTTCTTATTTTCATTGTGAATTTAGCTAAGGTCCTGAATCACAGGTCATGTAGTTCTAGGTCATTCTAGATCGCTAAGGAAGCCTTTCTAGGCAAGAAGATAGTGAAAATCAAAGGAGAAAAATATAATTCAAGTACATCTTTCGCTAGACTTATATGGGTGAACTCCATTCACTGTGGAGGGATTGAAGTGTGAATATTTTCCTCCATCAGCTAGGTCAGATTGTAACATTGAATGAATGTAAATCTAAAATAAAGATGTAGAAGTCTTATATCTAAGACAGGAAAAAAAAATAATTTGCTCTCCAGAGCCTTGGAAAATGTAACAGTTGAGGGAAAAAATGCAGTAAAAGGCAATGAGGCAGCAGGTTAATTGGAAGAAGAGGCTAGAGAAGAGATTTGTCTTGAGTTGTATATACTCCGGGTATTATTTCTGGTTGTGAAATGTATATTGGACTCAGCACTGCCAATTGTTAACCTTTGAATTCTTGCACTGAGAGTATTAGCTGCTGCTTTTTGTTGAGTGATGAATGCATGACCGAAATGTTCTTTATTTCTTATGCTGATTTTAATACCCTGAGATGGTAAGTGCCACTATTGGAACGCTGTCTTGAGTCTGCCTATAATGAATTTTGTTCTGGTGACTAATTGTTTCCTGTGAGAAACTGCTGCCTCCTTGAAATGTATAACTTTGGAATTGTTATAATTCTTTTCTCCTAAAGGAGTGCAGAAGTTGACCTTTGACATAGTTTAAGTTTTTATCTTTATTCCTCTAAAAGTGCTGAAATAGGTATTTCATCTCATATGTGCATCACTACATCCTGGACCATTCTCAGGAGCCTGTCTTCTGCATCAGTCTTGCTGTAACAAAGACTTTACTTACTGACCCATAATACACTTTTCTCATGTAAAGCTTTCACTGCAAGAGGAATTTGTTATAAACACTGATGCATTTCAGGCTGCTGGGGAAAATAAACTCTTTTATGGATGTTCCATTTTTGCCTCTTAAGAATTTGGCATTATTGCTTCATTCAGCTTTCACGGGGGAATAGTACTATCTAAAGCAGACCTTCATGAACTTGGGGTTAGGCTTGGCTGTACCCTGTCTGTGGTGTTCATAGTCATAAAACCAAGCCTAATCTGGATGCTTTCCCATGTGACCTACTACTTTAGCAGGGAGTTGGACTTGATCTGCAGAGGTTTTTTCCAACACCTATGATTCTGTGATTCTGTCTGAAGCAGAGCTTCAGTGATGTTTGGGTGGATGTTCTCAGGACACATTGCTGCAGAGCAGGATTGCAATGCTCTCAGCCTAGTGAGACAGGAAAGGAAAGGAAGCCCTGAAGACATTGCTTCAGACCCTTCAACTGCTAATTTGGGGAAGCAGTGCTTTGCTGTTTTAATATATCCTGCTTAGGGGATCCTTTGCCTTGGTTCATCAAATTTTTTCCAAGCTTATTTTGATAGTTGGCTCCAGATTTTTACAGCATGAATGCATTTACTTAAATTTTATTGAAGGAAAATGGTATTTATTGTACTCACAGAGCACAGAGAGGAGTTGTTACCAAGACTTCAGAAAGTGATTAATGGTATTCTGTTTCTAAATTAATGACATCTTTGCAATGTAAAGGTTACATTAGAGAGATTAACTTTTATGTTTCATCAGGACATGCCACATAAAGGAGGGTTTAGGGTTCTTTTTCTTTTGATGTTGTAATCCTTTTTCACCAAAGAAATGTAATGGGCTCTGAAGAAGTTAGCTATTTATATTCTTTGGCAAAACAGTTGTGGATAGGATGAAATGTCCCTTCCTTGTCACGTTATTTCAAACCACGTAGGCTGGAATTTATTTAGGACACAAACAGTAAATTCTTTCTTGCAAGAAGTCAGGATACTGGGACTGGAATCTTGATGCTCAACTGATAGGCAAAATACAACTAAGGGAAGTAACACTTACTGACTGTAGTGTACATTGCCTCCTCAACAGATGTGCTAGGAGAAGGTTGAGAGAAGATAAGAAAGCAAACAGATGAGATAGTGAGCCTGGAGAGGGATGCTAACATAGGATGAAAGGATTTTTCTCCTCAGTCTGTGCAAAATCTGAGACTTAATCACAGAATGTAGCCAGTATAGGTACATAAATCATATTCTTCAAGTTCTGAACTTTCTTTACCGACGTTTGAAAATAAATCTGAAAATTGTAGGTTTGGTGGCAAATAATCTTAGTGAGAATTAATGTCAACCAACCCCCCCCCCCCCAAAAAAAACAATTTTAAAAAAAATTGGTGTCTTATGACTTGCTACGTAAGTCATGAAAATCAATAGTTTCCATAACAATGCCATTGAAATCCCATGAATGTTTTGACAAATGGAAGACTAACCAGACACTTTGTATTTTAATTTGGTGTAGTGTTTTCTGATAAAGGTCAATTTTCCCAATATGTGTTGATATTATAAGGAGTTTCTTTTGAGTATATGAAGAATACATTCTGGTTATGTTCAGTAGAACAAATATGTTTCCTAGGTCTTACTCAAACTGGCTACCAGCTACTCCATACTAGAAAACCTGTCAGTTGCTGGGTGGGTGTGCCTGTGTCTTTATGCACCCCTGTATCTTGTATCAACATACAAACTTCTCAGTAGTAGATTTTAAGTACAGAATATACATTTTCCATTATTCTAGCAAGCAGTAGAGTGCGCTGGGTTTTGTATATCAGGTGTCTCCAAAGGAGACAGAACAGTTATACGGAATACTCTGTACGTGCTGCTCTTTCTGTGGGAGCTGAAAGTTCTTAAAATCATAGAAAATTCAGAGTTGGAAGGGACCCTTGATGATCACTGAGTACTACTCTACAACCATTTTTTAGAAATGACCAAAATATTATGTATCTTGAACTAAACAGTTCAAATACTACTCTGAAAACATCTACTTCATTTGTAGGTAATGTTCAAAATTAAAATGCTCTGTCATATAGAAAATATTTTACTTTATAATTTTCAAATTAATTTGATTAAAATTGGAACAGCATATTCTAAGGCCTATGCCTTGAAAAGGGATTTTAGGAATTAAGATTCATAAGATACTACAAAAATATAGAAATATCACTTAAAAGTTATTAACAGCCAAGAGGGAGAAAATATGTTAAGCTAGTCTCAACCATTGTCCTTAATACTATACCAAATATACATACCAGATAGTCTCGTCTGTAGTTCTGTACAGTACAATGAGACCGGTAAGCCTTGCTTCTTTACTGTCAGTACAATTAACTCTGTATGAATATTAAATAGTACAGTTTTCACTTGAAATAGCTTTCTTGGCTAATCTGGGTTTCTTTGTGAACACCTGCATGTTTTTTACTAGACCTTGGAAGCAATATCATCTTCCCATCATGATCCTGCATTTAAGCCATCATTAGCAGAGTGCAGGCTTAGACCAACTGTCTACACTTGTACTATCACTACTCTGAAAGTCTGATGGCATCTGAAGCCTAACAAAAAAGAAGGGTGAAAGTCTGATTCATATTTGGACCAAAAAATTATGGAATGATACCAGTAAAGCTTGGTATCATTTCCTAAGATCTTTTCAAGAGGAAAAATAACTTATTTTACTGAAAAATAAAGGTAGGTCATGAAGATATTTAGATATAGAAAGATGAAAAAAAAACAGGTTTTTTAATAAAGGTAGACAGTGAAAATAACACTGTAGGTATCTAGTACCACATAAAGCAGTGTGTCTATATTCCTATAGTATGGTACTCTCATGCTTATGTACTGTTGAGAAATGAGCAGCTCTTCTTCCGTATACCAAATAAAAAACTGACATGCTGCACAACAGCAGTGTGAGGCAGCTGAACAGTACGTCATGATTCACTCAAAAAAGAGGGGAAAATACTGCATTTATAACTCTTTGACCCAACTCAATCTTGAGAAAGAAATTGAACTTTTCTGTCCCTGTTACTCTGCCATCAATTTAAGTGAGCTTGTATTTCATTTTTATTTGAGCACCTGAACAACTCCATACTGCGTCTGTTTCTGCTTCTGATCAATTGTCAGGCCTTATTCTGCTCAGCTATGTACAGCAATCACTTGTGACATGCAGAGAAGTGTCTACAGTGTCCTGGATTTCTTCTTCCATTCCTCTCAGTCCTGTACTAGAATGTCTGGGAGTCTGTTTTGTTGTGTGAGTGACAGTGCCAGCCAGTGAAATCTTTCTGTTTATTTACTGAAATGTGGCTGAATAACCTGAGTATTCTGTTATTTTCTTAATTTTTGTTTTTATGAAAATAATTCAAGAACATCTCAGAACATTTTCAGTAGTGTTTTGATTTGTCTTCTAACAAATAATGAGTTTCCTGTAGTTCCATCTTTTGCTGCTTGGTACACTTGGTGTCCAGTATGCTATAATTGGACATCTACTGGCTATGGATATATAATCTAATTTAGACAAAATAATATCTATAATTAGTGTTATCACAACCCTTGACATATACAGCCTGCTTCGATGACATCTTATATTCATTATTCTGTAACTGCTCATTGGAACGTTTTCATTTCACACTTCAGCAATGAGTTTGTTTGCTTTTATCTCTCTCACTCCAGAGATGACTGCAAGCTTAGCATGTCATGAAGGTTCGTGTGCTCTCCTAAGGCATCTGTAGTCTTTCCCAATGACAAAAGATAAATGGAACCCTTCAAATTGGTCTCTGCTCAAGCAGGGCATCCTAGCTGCATAATGCCTTCTGAAAACTGGCAGGCATGTGCTGTTTTTAAGCATAAGAAACTAAAGGTGCTGTCAGTGGCTCCAGAGTAATGGAGCTGTCAAATGCAATCAGACTGGGAGGAATAGATTGTACAAAGAAAGGAATTACATCCAAGGTTTCCCAGCCAGGCTGATGGGCAGTGGGATCCTTTTATGGCCATTGTCAGATTCTCCAGTTTTGAGTCAACAGAAGTTGATCCCCCCTGTGCTCATTTACCTTCCTTCCTCTCCTTGTTTCATCAGTTAGGTGTAAATTGATTCAATTTAATCTTGGGAAGATGCTCTGGTTTTGTTTACTCATTTATACCTCCCAAAAGTAGAGAATGTATAGTTGTATTGATTTTAAACTATGGTGTCCTGAAACTGTCTCTTTCACAGAGATGCATTGTTTTATGTTATGGTCATCAGCAGTACTATAACCATCAATAGGTAGTAAGATTAACCCGGGCAAAAAACAGCAACAAACAAACAAAAAATCTTGACCAACCTTACAAAACAATTTCTTTTTGTCCCCTTTCTTCCTTACTTGGAGAACTTCACCAAATAAAACTGAAGAAGTTTATGTTGTGGTATTCTCTACTATCTTCCATGTTCTCCATGAACACTAAATTTTAACCTGAAACTGCAGCAGGAACATAAAAACATCATGCTGCCAAACCTGCAGACCCTACTTATAAGTATCAGTCTAGAAAAGTAAGATGTGGTGGTTCCTACCTCTTCAAACACAAAAACCAGAATCACTAAACAGCACAGAGATGGAAATGGTGGAGGGAGTGAGAGCTGTGGAAAATGTCTTGCTTTTTTCTTTGGTTTTTTTTTTTAAGGAACCTGAACACTGCAGTGGGAAAGACCAGCTCACATCCAGATTCCAGATTTAAGTTGAGTATTAGCAAAACTTTATTCTCTAAGTGTTAAGTACTGGAATAGGCTGCCCAGGGAAGTGGTGGGGTCACCATCCTTGCAGATGTTCAAGAAATGTATGGATGTGACTCTCAGGGACATGCTTTGGTGGGGATGGGTTGGTGGTTAGACTAGATCTTGACAGTCTTTTCCAGTCTTTATGATTCTCAAGACAAATGATCTCATGTTAGGGTTTAATCAAATATTTGTATATGTGTTGTAGACTTCCATTAAGTAAGCAGCACTGGACTGGAGTTAAGTGTTTGCTGCTATTAATTGCCTTTAAGGACAAATACTAGGTAAAAAATGATTTAAATTCTCCCTTTGTCTATTAAAAGGTCTACTTTGCACAATGAAAATATGCCAAAACAAACCTATTGACTCTGTTAACAATTTTAGAAAGGCAAAGTATTGTCTGCTGGGGAAACAAGACCCTTGCAAGCCTGAGGATAGAAGAATGTGGTAGCTACATGGAAAAGAATCCTCCGAAAAAGGATTTTATATGTAAAGATGTAATTCTTTTCACTCTCATCACAAGTGAAAGCCTAAACTGAACCCCCTAATACAGGATGTATCAGAGAATTAGGTCATTACAAAAATGGATGGGTTGAATAAGAGTCTGTTTACAGTGGTGAAAGCCTGCATTCAAATAAAAGGAATTATAAGAAAGTGTTAGAGACTGGTTCATTATTTGTGGGGATACTCAAAACACTCCCCTTTGGCTCAATTTTTATGAGAGTAATTTTGCCCACCCCTCTATGCATCGTTGACATAATCTGAGCATAAGACAAATTGAAAGCATCTGAATAGACAGAAATTATGGCAGTGACAGTAGTAATGGTGTGTTCTGGAAATGAATAAGTCTTAGAGATGAAGGTTGGATTAACGTTTTAATTAAAAATAAAAATAAAAATGAAACAGGCATTGAAATAATATCTGGAATCCTTTTCTACAGGAACCAGGAGGCTGATCTGATGGCAAATATGCATAAAAGCTGGGAGGGATGCAGTAGAATGGTGCATCTATGAAACTACAGCTGAAAACATAAGCCCCTTTAATCTGACCACTATCCTTTCACCTCCTCCATAGCTTCTGCCCCCCACCCCAAAAAAAAGCGTGCAGTAGGACAGAAGAAAAGTACATATTTTTCTCATGATTTTCTAGTCATACACCAATGACACAGGGATGGGAAAATGGGAATGCTTCATATTTAAGTCAGTTGGTAGTGCCTGGACCAAAGAATAGGTATTCTTTAGTGCTGGGAGGCTCATTCAAGATGAGTATCCAGTATTTCAGGGCCTGTTTTTTGTCTGAATTTACAGTCAAGATAGACATCTTTGCAAGTTAATCCAAGAGCAGTTTACTGCAAACTGTTGTGACGCAAGCATATGTAAACTGTAATCCATTTACTTTGAATAGCAAATATACTACACAAGTAAATAAGTATGCCAAAAGAGTTGAGAACCAGAAGGTGCTTAAGTACTTGGCAGAAGATTGCTCTGAAATTCTATTTGCTCTGAAATTGCTGAAGTTTTTTGTAATTTAAGAATGGGAACAATCAAACTTCCAGGAAGTAATGCCTTCCCTGGCAGTAATGGTCTTTTAGCATCCAACTTAAAAAAATGTAAAAATGTTCTCAAGACTATTTTGTTACAACTCCCTGTTTTAAAATAAATAAATAAAAATTCAATGGTGTAAAATTCTATGTGAAAATTACCCAATGTCTTTAACTTCAATAGCTCCTAGCACTTGTAAATGCTGCTGGCAAGGAGGGTCAGCAGTAATTCCCCTACTCCTTCAGTGAGAAGAGGGCTCAGAGCAGAGCTCTTCTGGAGGAAAGTTCTTCTTGATTTTGTTGGGGGGGGGGGGGGGGGGGAAGCAACACGATGGAGTAAACAGGGACATAGCTGAACTGCTGCAAAAAGTGAAGATTCTGTACCAAAAAATGGCTAAAGCTGAAACAGTATTGTATTTTATTTTAAGGGGTTGTTATATACTTCTTGCCTTTGCTTTCCCAGATATTCTGCCTTGTATTTCCCAAGAGATCTACCCATCAAAGCACCCCACTCACTGGTGGAAAAAGAAAAAACACATTAGACAATAAATCTTGTGACTAGGGTTCATCTGGAGTCTAATAAAAGAAAGGTTTCTATTTTAAGCATGCTTTTGGGGAAGGTGAGGCTGTTACATTTTTTTTTTATTTGCTTGTGTTATTCTTTAAGATATTGCTGCAAAAGATGTTCTAAAGTTGCCTTCTACTCTTCCATGTTTTTAGGCTAATAAAAGTGTTATCTTCTCCTCTGGAAAGAAAAGATTTCTATCCAGATTAGCAATGTGTATACCTTTCCCTACTGATGTAATCATAGGCATTCCTTCGTGACCTTGCTTTACCTAGACTAGTCTTCCAAAACCTACAGCATCATTTGTTCAGTTCAACTTCGATTGGGAATGAGCTGGAGCATATTGGCATTACAAAAATGTAAAGTGAGAGTGAATGGTGGGTGAACAGATAAATTAATTTATCCATAGAAGAGAAGTGCCAGTCCTTTTTGGAAAAAGACAAAAAAAACTTCTGTGACCAACATAGTTAAAACTTTAGACTACATTTTGTTTTGTTCTGTAAGGCTGTGTTTGCATTAACAAACTACACTCCTCTTTTAGGAATGGATTTGTAGAGTGACACAATTGCTGCTGAGGATCTGAGAACCCCATTACATTAATCCCCGGGTGCTTAATTTCAGCCTAAATCTCATCTGGACCCGTGGGCTTGAGTACTCAGTGGCATGTACTAGCTGTATCTCTTAAAATGCATTATCTAGTTTATTTCAAAATGAATTCAATCCAAGATTGCTCAATAATTCTGTGTCAGACCACAGTAACTGGGACTGTGAATCAAATAACTTCATAATTATGCTGCTCATCTAAATTTGTAACATCTGGGGATATGTCATGCATGTCAGTAGTTCTCAAAGTGTTGAGCTACTGGCTTTTGATACTTGGGAGGTATTCAAAACACAACTGTAACAGCTTACTTAGGCACTGAAATCAGGACTTCATCAAAATGAGTGGAAATACAAAAGCCCTTCCACAGAACAATTTGATGTGCAAAGGAACACTGACATGGTGTACAAAATGTTGAGGGAAGGCTTCATGGTCAAAGGTACATCAATGAAGTCCACGACTGATGACATGTAGGAAAAGAATACGAAAAAATAGGGGAAAAGACTCAGCTGGAAGAGGTAGTAGAGCCCCAGATGGACATCCTGTCCAGTTCTCAGGCATCTCCAAAAACATCTGTGTGGGAATTACATAGCTTATATAAGGACTCCCTCAGTCTTGTCATTTTCTTGCTTAAGATGCCATTAGTACTCATGGGAGCACCAATTCTAAGCTGTATGCGCCTTATGCTGTCTAACTCTGTGCACAGATACTGTTAGATAATATTTTGGGGTATGTAAATGGTATGTATGTTATCTACTGTTACAAACTAGAAGCTGCAAGGGACGTGTGAGGAGTATGGATTTACAGACAAAAAGCGATAAGGCCAACCTCCAAATACAGAGCAGCAGAATCTGTCAATTCAGTGCTGTGAAGGCAGAAGCACTTGGGATGCTTCCCCTTAGGGTGAAGGCACTGAAATAGCTTCTTTTGGGAGTGCAGGTGGCAGGTTACCAGCGAAGGGTGAACAACGTGATTGGAAATGAAAGATCCTCAGTATTAGAGTACAGTACTCAAAACACCTAGGGCACCAGGCAACTAATATCATTTTGATACTGGTCTCCAAGGACCTGGTTCAGAACAGCAAAAAGCTTTAACCTTTTAAACCAGGGTGGTGAGCACCCTGTAGTTCATACTCCAGATAAATGTATCGTTGTCCTTTCAGGCGTGTGTTCAGAGAAGCCTCCTGCTAATTGCTAGTCTTAAACATCCGTGTTTTGCTGCTTCCAGTGAATATGTGTAAAACAATTTGTTTAATATTTTATGATGGTGGCTTCTTTAGAGGCAAAACATTGATTCTAATATTTTAAATCAAATATAGAGGGCTGTCATTGTTCCACAGTGGTAATTATCTCATCATAATTAGAGTTAGGTACTTAGTAACAAGTATCAATAGTAGAACACAAAGCTGATAACTGGAGGCTTTTATAATTAAAATTGCTAATAGTGAGTCACAAACAGGAGCAGCTGAAAGGAAGGAAATGATAAATGCATCTCTGTGGTGCTTCCAGACACCAAATCTATCTCTTTAAACAAGATGCAGTCCAGGCATGTGAATAATGAGAAATAAATGGCCAGCTGTGGAAGCGTGGTACCTATCCTTCCTCCATTGAAGCGCATATCTTTCTGACAAATTGATATAAGAGAAGACGACTGCGTCTGTAATGTAACGATTATTTACCTCACAGATAGATAAAAAGATTGGAATCTGACTGCAGAGGAAAATAATAATTATTTTTCATCTAGACTTTCCTCTGTTTCTGAATGTCCTGAGTTTCAGGAGTCCACAAATCAGTCCTGTCACATGTGTGCTATAAGTGCGTCAATGGTCTTTGTCTTTTCTGTTGGTGTGTGCCCTTTTTGGATGGTACTGTCACTTTCTTTTCACCTTCTGAAGATATTGCAAGGGAAGAACACCCTGAGGATAAATTAGCCTCAGTTCACTCAACATCAAAAGCATACACCTACATAAGGAAGATGAACTTTTCTTCCACTTTACAAAGAAGGTTCTGAGATCCAGTGCATTTACTACCAGCAGTTCAGTCACCTATAATTTTTGTCTTGCACTTAAAGTTGTGAACAACACAGAATTAAATATGACAAGCTTTTTTTGGTTGAAGTTTCTGTTGTTTCAAATGGTATACAAATTTCCAGAGAGAATGGGTGTGAAATGCTTCCATTCAGTTGTGACAGCACTTTTACAGCAATTAGCACCATTCATGCTTTCTTTGTGCTAAGGGAAAGGATTACAGCACGTTGGAAACAAGGAAATGTCAGAGCTAACTGCTATTATACTTTGGTTTTCATCTTGTATTCTAGCTGTATGAACAAGAAGGTTTTCATTAGATCTGAGTAGTATCACCAGATTTATACTGGTGTAATTTTCTGAGTTTATAAGGCTACTCTGAATTTGCTTTCAGATCAGAATATTTTCCCTACTCTCTTTTTCTTTAAGGTCAAAACAGGAAAGTATAACTGTTCCAAGAAACAGGTTTTATATGTGCTTAGGCGTCTGTATTCTTCCTTACACTTGTTTTCATTATGCTTTTCCTTTTGATCTCCTGGGTGTTGAATGCAAAGCAATTAAAATTTTTGCTGTGGAAACTGAGCTTTACCTCAGAGTTACATCAGTAGTTGTTACAACCCAAGCCATCTCTGTGTTCAATAGGTCCTGAGACTTTTTATCTGGGGATTTATAAGGTTGAAAGTTGTGAAAAGTACAAACTTCTCTCTTGTGTGCCATTACGCGGAGCGGCCTTCAGAGCAGCCTCAGGTCATCCAAGTGTAACTGACTCATGCTCTAGGACTGCCAAATTTCTGCATTCTCATCATCCCTTTTTTGTCCTCTCCATGCCAGATCCTATCTCCTCTCTCCTTTCCTCATCTTTACTTGTTTCTCTTTTAGCTATTTGCTCATATTACTCTCCCTTTTAGCAAAACTTCTTTTCTGCTTATTGGCATCAAATGAGCAACTGACCTTTTGATGGAAACGGAAGCAACAGCAATAATATCTTCCATTCCCACATCTATTTGTAAATACAAATTTCATACTTCCTAGAATACAGGAATTAAGATTTCCATTTACCAGCACTGCAAATGTTTTCCACCTTCATATCAGCCTGTCATGTGCACCTCCTAATTAAGGCTTTCTGACTAAAAACGCCATGTGGTCAATAAGAAGCTCTATCACTATAAAGCCGTTTATTGCATGTAGGTACAAGGAAAGTCATCTGGATACTCGACTGTTCATTATATCTGTTTCGAAGGATGCATTACTAAATTTTTTTGCCTTACAAGCTGTTTCAGCTTGTAATGTTACTATGATTGGCTCCAAGGCACTGTGCATGTACATAGGCCCACTGTGTCTGATGGTCTTTGCCCTGCAGTCAGCAGATCATCTGTAATAGCTACATTGCTCTGTGGGGTTTTTTCTACATTTACAGCTGATTTACAGCCTCATTGCTCTTATCCATAGAAACATTTGGAACTAAAGTAAAGCTCGGCGTTGTAATTAGAGTTTCACAGAAATTGATTTGTTTAATGCATATAGGTTTTATTGCATCTACAATTTTTTGATTTTTTTTTCACATAACTCAGGACTGTAGCTGCCTCAAGGATCTTTAAATGTTCATAATAGATATATTCATGGCAGAATAATAGTTTATAAGAGAAATGGTGGCCTGTAAAAGGAAAATCTAAGGATTCTTTCCTGTGTAAATAGAAATGAATATAAAAAAAGGACTGTTTGGAAAAACAAAACAAACAAACAACAACAACAAACTGGTAAACTGACCAATTTAATTTCCTTAGATTTGAGATTTACTGACATTACACTGTATAGATGAACGCTTTAAGGTTGTAGAATCACTCAGGTTGGAAAAGACCTCAAAGATCGAGTCCAACCACAACCTAACCATACTATGCTAAGTCTAACAACCCTCTGCTAAATCATGTCTCTGAGCACCACATCCAAATGGTTTTTAAACACATCTAGGGATGGTGACTCAACCACCTCCCTGGGGAGCCTATCACAGTACTTCACAACCCTTTCTGTAAAGAAGATTTTCCTGATATCCAACATAAACTTATCCTGGAGCAACTTAAGGCTATTTCCCCTCATCCTGTCACCAGTGAGAAGAGACCAACCCCACTCTCACTGTAAGCACCTTTCAGGTACTGGAAGAGAGCAATAAGGTCTCCCCTTAACCTCCTTTTCCCCAGACTAAACAGCCCCGGTTCCCTCAGTCTCTCCTCGTAGGGCATATTCTCCAAACCCTTCACAAGCCTTGTTGCCCTTCTTGGGACCTGCTCCAGCACCTCAGTGTCCTTTCTGTACTGAGGTGCACAAAACTGAACACAGTACTCAAGGTGAGGCCTCACCAGTGCTAAGTACAGGGGCAGGATTACTTCCCTAGTCCTGCTCACCACACCATTCCTGATACAAGCCAGGATGCCATTGGACTTCTTGGCCACCTGGGTACACTGCACTATTGTGCACTTACTTTCTGAGAGTAAAATTTCGTCCTTTGTTTGATGCTATCAGTAACATGGCTTATGATAAATATATACAGGTTATCCAAATGTCTGAATAATTTGTTTCCAGCAGACTACACACAGGTTTAGATTTTAGAACGGATGTATCTCTGTCATTGCATATATTTCATTCTATAGTAGGATTAAACTATCTTCTAAGACCTTTGGTATTAATTGACAGTGAAGCTTTAGGTAATCTTTTCCCAAGAGGAATTCATTGACAAATATTCAAGTATTATACTGTTAGGTCAGAGCTAATTTGAATGCTGTGCACTGAGATGTCATTCTTTCCTCACATTAACATTGTGCAGAGCACACAGTACTACATTAAAGCAGCATAATGATACTGAGTTGCATCCAAAGTGTTAACAGTGCTCTCCTGTGATTTATTAAATTTCTGTTTCTTGAGGGCTGCTGGGATGAGTCTTCATCTTCCTCTACAGTGCTGATGTTCAGTCATTTATTTCTTCTCAGACATCACGGTCACTGACTCAAAAGCCATCCTTGTTATACTTCTATTTTGTTCTTTTTCTGTATTTTTTTGTACATTTCAGTAAATTCAACCTTTATTTGCTAATTATTTCTATCTGTCTCTTGAGCTTCCTTAGAAATTAGAAAACATTGCATTTTAAAAATATTATTGTTCCATACTTGAATATATGATAATACAATGTGTAGCATTCTGTCTTACATAATGGAATATACAGTATTATGAAATATTACATATGCATTCAGTAAAGAAAATATTTATATTTTGAAAACTTGTATCAAGTATAATATAAAAGCAAATACCTGAGCAGAACAGGCTGAGTCAAGCTAATTTTTGAATGACTGTGTGAGTATATAACAATAGGGGGAGTAGAGTTTTACTGCTGTCATCGCACTGCTTGGATATGGTGCTTGTTTCAAGTATCCCACAGGAAAGCTTTGGTTATCATTCTTTGTGAAATCTGCCAAGCAGTCTGATAAATGTAGCATTCTCAAAGTTACAGCAGTCAAATATATTTATCCTTTCTGCTCATTTGAGCATTTTGGAGCGACTTCTCCAGTTGGGATCAGATGATAAATGGACAGAGTATGTGATCTATCTCTGAGCTGAAACCTCTTTATTATTCAGCCATTAAGAGTTAGCCACATACTGCATGGGTCCTTGACCTCAGAGAGGAAGAGTCTTAATCTAAATGTTGGATCATTTTCAGGAAAAGGTTATTGCTGTGTAGAAATCTCTCATCTTCAGGAACCAAAAAGTCAGATGTACTTTTTCTAGTACAAGAGATTTTTTTTAGTAATGTTAAAAGAATAGCACTTATGTCTCTCCATGATATAAACTACTAATACATTTGAATTACTTTATTTTGCCCATAACTTTGGGTCTTGAAAAAGGTATAAGTTAACTTAATCATTAGATATTGCTTGTTGAATCTATTACAAAAAGAAAAAAAAAAAAAAAAAAAGAACAACAACCAACCAATGAACAGTATAATATAAAATATATTCAGAACAGTGACAACAACAAAAATGACATACTCTGCTGGGAAAAGAGAGTACCATGTGAATGACAAAACGTGGTAGAAAAGAAAGCAATCCATTAGCAATTTTCACAGTTCCCATTTTATATAAAAATGAAATTTCTTTTTACTAGAGTGAGTCAGTTTTGACACCTTCAATTTTTTTTTTACTCTGAAATTTATGTGCATTCCTTACAGTCTGAAATATTTCATTGTCTCTCTGTCAAAATAAAAATCAGTAAAAAATAATGAAAATGAAATACAGATACAGGTGCTTCATCAGACTTACCACAGCTTACAATATGTACACGTTGTAAAGAATGTTAATATTTAAAAAAAAGTTATACTACCTGTTAAAATGATTCATTTTAGTTGTTTCTTAAAGCATTTCATGTAATTCAGAGATGCCAGCTTTTTCTTCAAATTTTCAGATAAGACTTCAAAACCTTAAGGCTGCATATTAAGTGGAAAGCTTCTTTTACTCAGTTCTTCATCACATTTATTTAATTTTTTATTTAAAATTGTATCCTGACTCTACTGAGTTAAAACTTTATCAACTTTCCTCAACTTACAACAAAGAAAACACTGTCACCAATCCCTCAAATCCATTAACTCCCACTGTGACTACGAATATGTGTATTTTCTGCAATTGATTAAAGTAAAGTTTGAAGTTGGTTGTATTTGTTTAAACCTATCTGCCCCTGAGCATTTTAATTTAGATGCCTGAAGATATATATCTGAATCAGCATTGGCCTTTTGTTTTTCTGTAGGGTTTATTTCTTTTTAAATGCCTATATATTTAATTTCAAAGAAAATGGGGCAGTAGCCACCCAGGGTTATTTTGTCAATTAAATTGTACAGTTGAAACAGGCATCTGGGTTTAAAAGTGTTGGTTATTGCATATGAGGTAAAACCCATGAATATTCCATTATATATGGAACTGTGCTATCCTGTTTCTGGGGACAAGTGCTGCACAATCTTCTCTCGGCTTGTAATACATGTAAGAGGAACTAGATGAACTTTAAGCCATTCTGTGATTCCATTGGAGGCACTCTCATAGCTGAATTTGCTTCCTGAAAGTTGCCGACACATGGCTATCTACGAAAACATGGTAGATCTATGATTTCTCTCTCATGAGACAGAACATTCAGCCAGAAAATGTGTATACATTGTGACAATAGTATACACATTTATATAGCAGTGTCTTTGTTAAAAGCTAGGATAGCAGCAAAGTTTGAACAGAAGCATCAGTGTTGTACCCATTGTGATTATTTTACTTTGGGCTGTCTACTGTCTGGTTCCATTAACTCCATGTCATTTAGTAGGTAGAGGATATGACAAGCAGTACTACACTCTACCTTAACATTTACTTTCATCCAATAGGACTTGACTTGTGTCCTGTCAAGCTGGTCTGATGTAAGACATGGTCCTGAATCTAATGAAGGGTAATGTAACCAGACCCTCTGCTAGAAACCTGCTGTTCATTCATTAGTCATTCAAATACAAAAGTAAAGACACGGGACTGGAAGTCTCTTTATATGTATATATTAATTCTAGCTGAATGCTGTGACAGGTTTGTTTTTTAGAAATGAAAAGCTAATGACCTATGAAATAAATGCTTTTATTCACTTTGCACATGATTTCATAAAAAAAAAAATGAAATAGAAACAGAGAAGCTAGTTTAATCATGGAATGTCTTCTTGAAGCAGATGTTTATCAGTCTTCCACATGGAATATTTCCTGTTAAAGCTTCTGCACAGAATGTTATTTGGCTTTCAATGGAAAGAGTTGTAACCAAACAGCCCCTTAATTAATGTTTTGTCACATCTCTCTTCAGGCAAGGTTTGTTTGGGACTGTGTAATTGCTGTGCACGACATAAATGTGCTGCAGCTAATATTATTTTAAGGAAGAGGGAGAATTTCATATTCTTACTGTGAAACTCTGTGTCCCACAGGCCACCGCTGTCCTTTAGGGATCAACAGTTATTTGAAAGATGTAGCTGTCTCCCTTTATTTAACAGTTACTTTGCTAAGAATAGAGAGATTTTCCTCTGATAGTGTGTCTAAAATCTAGTTTGATACTTTTTCTAACTCCTACTATTAGTACCATGTCATTTTTTCCCCTTCATTTCTGTTTTGTAAAGATTTGTGTCCTTTGGAACAGCAACATGAAGACCAGGTTAAAGTGAAATGTAACAGACAACTCCACCAATAATGGTTTGGTCTTCAAAAGTACAGGTTAATCATGTAGTCTTACCTTGGACCTTAAGACAGGAAAACAATATAGCTACACTGCATGATGTAACGCAGTCTGTTATATTCACTGTTTTTTTTGTTGTTGTTGTTGTTGGGTTTTTTTTGTGGATTTTTTTTTTTTCCCCAGAAAAAGTTGGAATTATATATTTAGGAAACTTGATTTCAGAGCTCAGCTCCTAATGCAAACTGTTTTGACAGCAGATTTGGAGAGGGAATTTAACTTGAGCTATAAAATCTTTCTGTTGATGTCTGCTTTACATGCTTAAAATTAAGGAAGACCAATGTAGTTTAAATGGCCTTTGTTTTTTATTTTCTCTCTATGAATTACATATTGAACTCTGAGTATCATGTAATATAAACTATAGTTTCATTCTGTATTGCATAGGAGTTTGTTTTACAGTCTTAACATCTGCAAATCAAGGTTGGATAGAAAATAGCATATTAAAAATGTCCATTACTTTTTCTTTATTACAGCTATAATTCAAGAATAATCAATGCTTTTCCTACATTTTTCTTTCCATTTTTTCTAGATGAGATTTTTTTGTTGTTGTTGTTATATAAGAGGTCTGGATATGAACAGGGCAGGATGAAGTCCAATGTGTTCAGTTTTCATATCGCATAGCAAAGTTCTGATATCAGTGGTGTGGATTTTTTTAAATTATTTAAGAAACAAAATAAAACAGAATGCTTCTGATAATTAAGGAAATTCCAGAAGCTTCTTTCAAGAACTTCAATTTCAATCTTTTAAACGTGCTTGTACACATCTTAGAACTCTGTGCATTCTTCCATGAAAATCATTTAAAGAGCGAGTTTGATTCACTAAATGCCTGAAAGCTAGTTTATGCAGTCAAATACTGATTACTCTGACATGAGTTGTGGAGTACACTAGGGGAGATAACTCACTAGTTATTTCTTAATGTAATATACACAAAACCAAAAAAGTAGAAAATAGAATGTATATAATGAGGTACATCAGCAACACTAGAGAAAGTATGTAGCTGGGTAGCTAGGATGCTCTATTTTCCTTCTGTACACATCCTTAAATTGCAGCGAATCTTGGAAGTGATTGCACATGGTCAGAATTAATTAAATTTTGAGATTTAGTCCTCAAAATGTTGTGACAGTGCATCAATGTAAGAAGTCTGGCCATTTTTCTTGACAGTGTTTCAGGATGCGAGGAAGCATAAATGATAGCCTTGCAAACAAATTGAGATATTTTAATGTCTTTCCCACAAAATTAAAACAAAATACTCTCTCACGTTATGTGACATGCAACAAAGAGTTGTATTGTGTTTTCCTGACTGAACCTGGCCTGCAAATATGAAATTTTAGTCTGGGTTTAAATGCAGACCACAGCACAGCAGTACAAAGTGATCTCTACTGATATTACCTAGTCTGGTGCACATACGTTTTACAGAAATTAACAACAAAATAGTAACTTTGTGCCCTTAGCTGATGTGGCCACAGGTACAGTATGTATCTTCTACTGATAACAATCTAAGCTAGGAAGACCTTGATTTTTCTTGAAGTTAAATTATTTAAGGATCTGTCCTAAATTTCTGGTAAATAGCTGGCAGGTCTGGTTGTGCCTCAGTTTGTGTCTTTTTGTATTTACAAACAAATGGGAGCCTTTAGAGCAAGGACAAATTTATCTGTGATTAAAGGGAAGGTTGTACCAGTGTTGCCTGTTCTGTTGGAGAACCAGGTCTCATCCTGAAACTGATAGTTGCTTTGGCCAATTGACTACTTGAGACAGCCACAATACATGGGTGGAATATGGATGAAGTTTATGATGGAACAAGACACCAGAATAGTGAAAGTCTTTTGGTATCTCCTGCTGAATGAACTAGAACCTTGCAGCTCATCCTTTTTTTTCTTTCTTTCTTTTTTTTTTTTTCTCACAGCAATTATGGGCAGGACTAACATCAGTAATGTCAGGAGCAGAGAGAGAGAGATATTATTGAGATTTTCTTTTCTACTCTTCTTGCCTTCACCTATGGCTCTATGTTGGCTAAGGTGTCTTAGATCTGCTCAAAAACAAACAAACAAACAAAAACAAAAAACCAATCACCACAAAAAAAAAAAAAACAACAAAACAATGCAAACACACACACACACAAAAAAAAAAAAAAAAAGAAAAGAAAAACAAAACTCAGAGCAAGTTTTGAGTAAACCTCAAAAAAACACAATGGATGTCTTTCTCTTCTCCTGAGCACCAAGTACAGTAAGAGGAGAATCTTCTTCAAGAAGAGAATCTTCATCTCTTCTCTTAAGCGAATGTGTAAGGGTTTTGTTGTATTGAGCATTTCTTAAAGCAGTAAAGAACAGGAGCAATTTTTCTGAGCTGAGGAGGAAATACTAATGCACACTTGCAGTATGTGACCCACAGCCTCACTGCTCGAGACATGGAATGTAAGTGCTGTTTGCTGAAGATAAAATCAAATGTGCAGCGCATCTCCAAGGGTCTTCTCAAGCTGTTATTTGTCTTATTTATAACCAAGTATATTCGAATTTCATTCCAACAGATGGAATAAGCGGCTGTTTCAGTGGCCGTATGGTATTGTTCTCCCCAAAACTTTCTCTTTGTGCTTTGTGTTTTGTTTGGGAACATCATTCAGTTGTTAAGAATTAGTTGACTTGCTTTGTGTGCTGCTACCTGGCTAGTTTTGAAAAATAGCTGAAGAATTCCCTGCTGAGATACTGTTCTTCCTCATTGCTCTCTCTCTTTAAGTATTTTCATGTGTTGTTTTTCTCCTTTGAAGTTCTCTTCTACATAGAAATTGTAGCAATCTTGCTTGTTAGGATTTGTTTTCCAGTCTACCATAAAAACTAAAAAGCTTGTAAAATATCTTTTCTTATGTACCTCAATTCTGTTGCAGATTATTAGCTGCTATTTTGCCTTTCTATGTGTATAAAGATAACACAGCCATCCATAATTCAAAACTCAGAGTTGAGCTTAAATCTCATTCCACCACCTGCTACAATTCTCTTTCATTCCATTAAGTAGAAAAGTTCAGAATTAGTAGTGTAACCATAAATCTGTTAGTCTGAAATTAACTATGAAACTCTGGAGTATATACTTTCTCTGATTCATGTGTGTATGTCCTCCAAATTAAGGGCTTAGATGTTCACATCAAAGGCAGAATATGCAGTACTTCATTATGCATTTCCCATGTTTGAATTTCAGCAATCGGCGGCTAGTAAATTTGATATATTGACTGCAAAACTTATATTTCACCATAAAATCAGCAAGTGCTTCAATTAAAAATAGTTCAGAAACATTTCTTATGCTCTTTAGGTAAACCAGTTGTGCCCATGTACTTCAATGGCTTAAAACATTCTTTCTGGACAAAACATTTTTAAATCAAACAGAATAAGTAGTTGTGAGTAGTGTGAACCCTTCAGAAGCCATTCTGAAATATTAGAGTGTTCATAAAATGTGTAATTAAATACTGTGGAATAAGGAAATCTAAATCTGAGGAAGAATTAGAAAAATCTGAAAGACTGTTTTTCTCTGGTTAGCTGGTTGGTTTTGTACACTTTATCCATATGATATTTTCATTCCTTTATCAGTTCTTGGAAATGAGGAACTGCTGAAAAAAAAATAATATTGCAGCTGTAGCACATCACTTAGCACATGGCTGTCATGCAACTGTGAAGAACTCGAATACAAGAATTAAAATTCTTGAAAAAAGAAGAAAAATAAAAGCCTGAAATATACATTTGTTTGATTTTTAAATCACAATTTTTATTGAATATTATGGTTTGGGAGATACATGAGTGTATTTGGTTTATCAATATTTGTATTCTCCACTGCCCAAGTGTCCCTGTCTCTGTAAAGACTTAATTGAGAAAAAATGCTTCTGATTAATTAACAAAATGAACCTTGAAAGCTTTGTATACTGAATCATTTTCCCAAAGTTAAATTCACTGAGCATTTTGAAATAGCTGTACTTCTTTGAGAGCAAGTAAGGAATGCATTTGTCACTATCAACTCTCTCTTCGTTTATGCAAAAATGGGATGTTGCAGTCACTACTTCCACTGGAAAGTTGAGCTAATTGATTGCCCTCAAACACCTCCTTCTCACCTCTCCTTTCACAAGTGTTCAGCACATCCACTTTTCACTTTAGCAAACTGAAGAAATTGGATGTGTGAGTATGAAATGGGTGATTTGGATCAGATAAAATATTTATTCTTTCAATTAATAACCGACAGTTGAACTGATGGTTTAATACTTTGAGAGACACACACCCTCCCCTATAGCTTGAAATTCTGTAAAATTTTCAAATACCCTTCTGGTAGAGTGTCACTTTCATTCCTATGACTAGTATTTTAGTGGTTAAAACATCTTATAATTCAGCAACAGAAGCAGCACACTCTTTCCTTTATTAAGTAACAAATTCTCTCGGGCTTTCAACTCATTTGTTTACCAAGTAAATTTTTTCCCTGAGTTTCAAGTTTCATGACTATTACATGTCTTATTTTTTTCAACAATTTGCCATAATATGCAAAAATAAAGATCATGGCATTACACTGGAAATTCAGGTAATGTTTCTGCAGTAGGTTTTTAAATTGAGGTTTTGATTATGATTTTTTTTTCCTTTTTTTAAATTTTGAGTCACCTGAACTATTGACACCTCAATTTTCTACCAAGGTATTTAAGGAAAAACTACACCTATGACATACTAACAAACTGGTCTGTAATGAAAACTGGCCATTAGATAGGAATACAATTACATTCATTATTTCACATAACTGAATGAAACACACCACACCACTGAAGTGCAGTTTATTTCATGTGATGTTAGAGCTGGGCTGAAATCTTATGAATGAGTGGATTCTACTGATAGGAACTGGGAAATCCCAACCTTTTAATATCAGGTTCCAGTACCAATGAGATGAATAGTTCTCAGCAACTTCAGGTTAGTTGAGTGTTTCAAGTAGAATGACGATAAGTATGTTGCCCACATAATTTGCAGAAATACAGTGAATACAGTTAATAATCTGTAATCAGTATTGAGGTCTATTAATTATGTAATTGATAAGGTCTATTAATTCTTTAATTCATATTAATGTCATATTCTTTAACAACTTTGAAAATTTCTCCCATGATGTGGATAGAGGGAAGGAGGGGATGGAGCAGATTGCACTTGTGCTTTTTCTTGATGACTTGGTAAACTGAACTTCAACAGTCAGGTAGAAGTTTACAAAAAAAAGCAGGATGTGGCTTGAGATAATGGATTAGTTTCTGGAATGAGAGGCTGTGAGGAACAATAGTTCTCATGAAAAGAAATGTTTCCCAGTGCTCAATGAGAGATGATAGCAATCATGATTTAATAGACAGAATGTTAATGAACTGTGAGCAGTTTTATTTTAACCAAGGGACTAGTTCTCTGAATTAGTACTATCCCAGACACTGATTGTGCTCTACTAAATGGCAAAATGAGGAGTACTGCATGTTGAAATTGCTTCAATTTTTATAAAATTTGAAAGTGAAAATGAGCAGTGTGCTGATATAAAGAACCTGATTTATTAGGAATTTAATCTAGCATTTTTTAATATGGCTTTTTTCAAGTAAAGTTTCAGCTACTATTATCTCTGTTTCTACTTCTTACTCTGCTTCATTTTGGTGCTGGTAGAAGTAGTTGATGTGACCATGGAAAATGAGAAAAATAAAGGCTGCTATAAAGTCTTACCATTCAGAGTTCCTTTAAGTTACAAAATTCAGATTTTGAGCCACTATGTCCAAGTGCAAGTGACAAGAGGGCAAAGTGGAAAGAAATAAATAAGGAAGAGGTCTCCGCTGGTGATCAAATAAACAGCATGGTGCTTTAGGTATACATACGGAAACTCAGAAAAAAAGCAGAAAGGGATACTTTTTCTTGTCTTAAGAAAGTTAGTAAAGTACATTTGTTTTAGAATAGGAAATGCCAGAAAAGAAGACTGATCCACTAGTAAAGGGGACGCAATTGCTGACTTGCTAAACCGGTATTTTAGCTTTCCCCCTCTCATCTCCTCTAAATCCTAAATCTAGATAACTAGAAAAGCAGGAGAAATACTTTCTTTAGATGAGAAGAAAATGCGTGTCTCAAAATATTTGAAAAACTCAAATGCAAACCTCAGCAGGTCTGACAAATGTGTAAGCACATCATCATGCAAACAATCTAGTAGTGCTGCTGATTTGAAAAAAGTTAGGGACTCATAGAAAGTATGGGAGGTGTAACTATCCCAGTTGTCAAGCTGTAATTCTGAAAATATTTCGGTAAGGGTATCCAGTGGCCTTTTTCTGTGCTCTCTGAAGAAACCCTGGTGCTTCAAAGGGCTTCCTCCCTAACTCTGAAATATTCAGTTCATACACAGTTTTTGCCATTGGCACATAAACCAAATTTCAGCGCTGCTGGTGCCTTGATGGCCTCATGCTGCCATCAGCTGATGGTGCAGTTTTTACCCTTTTAGCATTTCACTAATTGCTGATGTTCTTTGTTTCCTTTCCCACTCCCACTGGATCATCTTTTTGAGAACTGATGCATCAGTGGCACCAATAATGAAGCAAGCTGGTTATAACAGTGGCATAGAAAGAAACAAATCATGCATAACTATTTATGGATGTTTCAAATAGATCCTTTAAAGGTACTTTTTTTTTTTTTTTTTACTTCTATAGTAATTTCTTTGTCTGTTTTTATAGAGTTCTATGAAGTTTTGTGCAGTGAATGCAGTGGATGTTTTTACAATTTATTTTTCTCTTCTGAATTGTGACAGCAGCCTTGAAGCTGTGAGATAAGTTAATTTACAGTCTAACACTTGGGAGAATAATTGTATTAGCACTTGTTTATGCTTAATATCATTCCCTTGATGATTCATTTGTGAATTTTTATCTCATGCTCTGCCCTTAATCTTTCCAAGCACAGACCTTCATCACGTGTACCACATCACAAATTCAACATTACAGGTGTGATCACTTGTGTGTTCTTCTGACTAAACACTGATTTTCTTTCCTCATTTCATAAGTAACAAAACCACCAGTACATTATGATCCAAAAATCCTGAGATTGCATTTGAAAAACCTGTCACCCCACAGGGGATAAGACTTGTTTTTCCAAACTGGATCTACTTTTCTAGGACATAATGTAAATGGTCAAGTTCTTGCTCACTGATTAAGCCACAGAGGTTTCATGGAAAATTGATTCTCAATAGGACAAGAGGTAATAGCTTTAAGTTGTGCCACGAGAGGTTTGGGTTCTATATTAGGAAAAAAATTCTTAGAGTGGTGAGGCCTTGAAACAGACTGTCTAGGAAGTTGGTGGAGTCACTGTCCCTGGAGGTCTTCAAGAACTGTGGAGACGTGGCACTGAGGGACACCGTGGGTAATGGATTTGATGTGCGGAATCAAACTCTATAACCCGGTTAGGTTATAAAGCAGGTATGGTTCATTTGGCCAGCCAGGTGCAAGGGGGATCACTCCACCAAACTTGCACACCAGCAAGCAAAAATGCTACAAATTTGTAAGCCAAGTCCCATACATATTCAGCAGAATTCTTGGAAGCCATCTACATATTCATTATCCTTCCGGAAATTCATTTACATACTGCCTCTCCCCTGACGCATGCATTGTCCGTAGTAGGGGTCTCCCTCTGGTGGGGATGAAGTCAGAAGTCTTCCTCGCGAAGGCTCAACATCTTCCTCAGTCTGACCTTTTTACGGTGCATTCAAACCGGTCAAAGCCATGTATTTTGTAGTGTTCCTTTCTTTGTTTGCACAGCTGACCATGCAATGTTGAGATGTCATTCTCCTTCCCTCGTTTTCAAAGCTAGCTTATTTAACCCCTATATGTTCAAACCCTAGACCCACCTAAGCTCCTGATCTCAATCCCCCTTTTTCTTAAGTCTAGCAATACCTTTTGCTAGATGATCTCATTTTGAGAAATAAATTTCCTAAAATAACTCCCATTTTCCATGTAATATCTTAGCCTGTGTTTCTTTCAGTCCTCATAGCTATTCTCTGAACCCTTACACAGCCATAGCATGCATCGCAGAGAAATACATACTAAGATAAGCAAAGCAATTACTATAATGCAAGCCATAAAGAGCTGCTTTAATCATGCAAAATTAGGTAGCAAATTAGTGAGCTTTTTCCATAATTCTGTAAAGCATCTAATGAAACTTGGTGAAGTAACTTGGTACGTTCCTATATGGCTTGCAGGTCAGTCTCTATTCTTTGAGTCTCATCTATATATGCACAACAATTCTGATTGATAATCATACTCACTCAACACCTCATCCCCCACCTGTATAGAGATTTCCTTTTGTACAGTATAAGATTGATTGATGGTTAGATTAGATGACCTAGTGGTCTTTTTTTACCTTAGTGGTTCTGTGATTCTTATTTCAGCAGACAGGATTTGGTGCAGAGCCAAAGTAGAAAGGACATGCTTTAGCATCAAGAAGCACAATATAAAGATTTGCAAGCAGAGTCCTAAGGGGTTGTGAGACCTGTGTTAGCACCTGAAGGGAAAGAAAGGGAGGAGAGGCTTTTGATTCTGCTGGTTGGGTGTCTAAAACCCAGCTTGGCAATGGGAACCACTGAAAAAAAGGTCTCTGTACTTCTTTGGGGTTTTCGTCCCTCACCTAGACCGGGCTTGAGAGTTGCCTTTGTCCACATAGGTATCACAACCCAGAGTGTTTTCTGTGTGCTGACCACTGGACTCTTTCAGGAATGTAGCAGATTGTCTGGTGACAGGGGTGCAAGTGCCACTTGTTCTCCCCGTTTTATGTAGTAAGCTGGTGGATAAAGATGAGGAAATTTCAGATAAGTTTCCTCATAGTTATCCATTATAAACAGACTGTTCTATCCTAAGCTGGTGTTGGCTGATTGCTCCACTGTTGGGAAGCTGGACTGCAAAACTCTCTGCATGGCAGAAGAACTGTGTTAAAATAGGATGCTGTTGACAAAAAGCAAAGCAGTAACAGAAGACTAGTGTTCTCTTTGACTGTAATTACAAAACCACGTCTTCCTTTCTTCCTTTCAATTTCAATTTGTCAGACCAGCCACAGTAGTCTGCAGTAAAATTTATTTTTCAGATGTAGAACCAGAAAACAGCACAGTAGGCCAAGGGTCTGTAGAACATGCACAGGATGCTCTGCATCTACAATTTCCTCCTCCCTGCAAGCCTGTGAGGCTGCTGAATTTCATCATCATTACGAAAGAGGACAGAAATGACAGAGACTTATCCCACTGGCCTAATACTCAGGAATCTACTTAGGTGGCTCCATGTTTACACTCAGATTAACATATTGATTCAAAAATAGTTTACTGACTGTAAATATCTATATAATGATGTGGTATAAGAATTACAGAAGAATATAAAATGAAGAAAAACATGAAGGTTTTGTTTTTGTTAGTTTTGAATTTAGGCAGTTATCCAGCTTCATGATCAGAATTTCAACTTTCTTGACTTGCTTTCTTTGTATTTCTTCGTAAGTACTCAAGACTATTTTCAGCCCATTTGTTTACAAGGGATGATTTCTTCAGCTTTTTCTCTCTCTCTGTCAGAGGATCAATTTACTGCTTCAGCCTACATATCTGTGTGCTAAAAGTGTCTTTCCCCTTTCAGCTACTATAGTGTGTAAATTGCCATCAGCCAATGTTATAGGTTTTAATTAATGTTTATGATAAAGTGGCATTTCTTTCCTAGTCCCAATGTATTTTTCAGTCTCACACCAGCATACTGAAGGAATATATTTTTCTACTGTCCAATCCAACGTAGCTGCAGCTGCCAGCATTAGCACCAAAAGTCAGATCCACTGCAATTATTACTTCAAATTAAGATAAATACAACTTGGAGGAACAACTTATAATGATTTTCTCTCAGTGTTCAGTAAGATAAATTTGCTGTTATTGGAACTGGATGTGATTTTTCCAGGGGAACTGCTTTCTATGAGGAAAATCTCTAAGCAAATCAAATGTTCTGAAGACATGTGCCAGTAGAAGAAACAAGTTGAGAGAAGATTCAGTGTAAAATCAGGCCATACATTTGGTGGGTCAGGAAAGGTGGTGGTACTGGATCTTATTATACTGAGCCATCCGAAGAAGAAAGCGTTCGGTCATTAACTCAGATCCACAGAGAGAAAGAACTGTAACTTTTCATCTGTAGATCTTCAGCTGTAAATTTGGGCACCCACAGCAACTGCATCCAACTTACTCCCTGTCTCATCATCCTGACCAATAACACAACCTATTTCTATTAGGTTGGGCTGCCAGGAAGTCTTCCTGACAACCCTTTGTATTCTTTATATTTAAAAAATGACTCAAGAAGCTCTATATGTAAAAACTGAGAAGTAGCACATGTAAGGAAGAATGCATGCTTTCAGTATTACTCCTTCATATCTGCTCCTGTTTGCTTCTGGAGACAAGATGCTTGATGGCATAGGCTCACAATGAAGCTCCAGAGTTAATGACCTCTTCTTAATTCAGTGTTGCTTTCAAAGATGATTTTCTTTGCTGTTACTGGGGCCTCTCCTTTGTTCCTGACAGTTTGACATGCTCATCCTCACTGTACCTCAGTTACGTCAAGCATTGTTACCACAAATACCATCACTGTGCCATGTTAAAATTTAAAAAAAAAGAAAAAAGTTAAGTGTAAACCTTGAAGGCTTGGCAGACAATCTTGCAGAATAAATTTAAATGTCTAGGATGAGATAGAGCAATTGTAGTTGACAACTGGAATTTCTTCTTTGTAGTGTCTCTGAATCAACCTGATAAACTCGGCTGTAAGCTAAGGTGGCAAGAGGTATCTGAGTTTTATAACAAATCTTGCCATTTATTGTGATTGTAATTGGGAGGGGGTAAACATGACGCTAAATCTAAGAATGGCAGTGAGATTTGATTATTCATATTCTTCAACAGCACACTGACATACCAAAAATATCATTCTTTGGTAACCGTTACAATGAGTAAGGAGCAGTGAGTCATTGACAGCAGCTCCTAGAAAAATTAAATAAAGAGAAAACAGGCAGAATTAAAGTTCATTATTATTTTAATGTGATGAGATCACAAAATCCCATTCTTCGACAAATGGATCCAACACATTTTCTCCATACATTTGTGCCAGGTGTTCTGCTCGGAGGACAGAGTAAGGAAGACAAAATCACTCAGTGGTTGTCATTCCCCTGGTTGCTCTAGAGTCAGGATAGCTATAGAGTGCATTGGCTTACTCAGAGCTCTGGCTAATTGGTGGCACTGATGCTGGATAATGTAATGCAGTAAAATTATTTTTCTTTCTTTATTTTTTTCACTAGAGGCAAAGTCTTCCCCAGGATCTGTGGGCCGTATCAAAACTCTTAGCCTTCTGCTGAGAGGAAGAAAGTGGCTTTCTATGTGCAAGGAGCTTTTTTAACACAGTTTTAACAAACGTGTTCTGAAAAAACAAACAAACAAAAAAAACCAACCCCAAAAGCTCTGCCACGGAACAGCACTTGTAAGACCAATGTAAATCAGAAATGCCATCTTATTTTTCCTCTTACTAATCAAACAAACAAACAAACAACAACAACAACAACAAAAAGACCTCTGAGATCAATTCCAGGCATCAAACAATCACCACAATGCCTACTAACCATGTCCCTGTGTGTCACATCTTCATATTTCTTGAACACTCTTTAGTAGCGAAAATGTAGAGATTGACGTAATGTACTGATCATATTAAAGACTTCCCAAAACAGATGAGACAAGCTCTAGAGAATTTGAATTCTTTCTGGATGACTTCAGATATCAGGCCCATTTCTGTAAGATATCTCTGCAAATAATGGAAAAAAGAAGGGCTCAATTCAGTACACCTGTGTTCAGAACTGTTTCCTTACTGCATAGTGATCCTAGAGAAACTATTCTTCTAACCCAAAGCAGCTTAATAAAATACCTGAAAGTAGTCAGGACAGAACTTGGTCTAAAGTAGATCAGTTATAATAAGTTGTTGAGTTCAACTCATCTTGTTCAATTAGATTTGTGACTAAAGCACTAGAAAGCAAACCAAAACATCTTTATTTCTATGTTTTCACAAGTTTTTCTTGGATTAGGTGCACAGGTGATAACAGTACAAAGAAAAAGTTATTCAAAGTATGCTTGCATTGCTTGGAGAATGACTTAAATTACACTGCTTTCTTATATTCTTTCTCAAATAAATGATCATAAAGAAAATTTTATGAAGAAAATATTATCTTAAAGTTGAAACTGCAAGCAGATTTCTGTCTTCAGTTACAATGGCAGTATGATAATAAGATTGGTCTTCTCTGTACTATATTTTTCACATTACTGTAGAGATATTTACTATGACTTTTGGGCCTAGAAAGCTTTCAAAATATCTTGTATGCTAAATCAGAAGATATGTCTGAAATGAGATAGTAAATATTCAACAGTGTTTTCTAACTTATTTAATTCATTTAGTCGTTTTATGTTTAAAAAATTGAATGCATTTAATTGAGAGATATGTCTAATTTCACTGAAAATGTTGGTGGGCATCTACATGTGACTGAAAGTATCGCATTTCAGCAGCTCAGTTTTAAAATAACAAATTTATCTTCAGAAAGAAAAGGAGCTGCTTGAGTGCAACCTTTTAAGTGGTGGGTTTTATACACCAAAGGCAGAATATTCTGTGAGAAACTGGCTGAAAAGTGTTTGGGTGTTCCTAAGAAAAGCAAAAGAAGATAAATCATTCATTGCAATAGCAAGGAGAGGTTTTAGTCTACAACATCAGGCAGAGAGAGGGTTGTAAATGAATGTCTAATTCCAGAGAGGCAACTATATACAGAAGGTGTATATGTTCAAGGCAAACCTGGTCTCCTTTTTTTAGGTCACATAAAAGAAAAATGAAGGTTTTCATGTAGCTCAGAAGAAAACCTGGTTTATTCCTAAATGAATAAAAAATGGAAAGCACTATTTTAAGTCTCTCAACTCATGCAGCTTCACTCAGAGATACATATACACAGTTACTGCAGTATCTAAGTTTATATACAGCAAGGAGCTATGCCTATTCTTAACACCCACATGTGTTCATTTATTTTTCATTCAATTAAGTTTTTTATGTGCTGAAGGTTAAATCTAGTTATGATTGAAGCTTAATGGTGAGTACTGAAATTTTGATGTGTCTTTGCTTCATAAACCTGAAAAACCATCTATATAAGATTATTTCTGAAACAGAACAGTGTTTGAAGTTAAAAATAGAGTATTTGAAGTTCATTTATTGTAATTTATAAATAGATTTCCTGCCAAACTTTGGATTCAACTTGAGTCTAGGCCTTCAAAAGACTTTCCAATAGCACCTGTTGCCCTAGCCAAGTATAAGATTTAAATATTTTGAAACCTTGCGTTATTTGATCCTGAAATCTTTGTTTACTAATTAAATCATATCTCTATTTAGAAATATTGGAAACATTATTTTTAAACTTCTGCTAAAAGAAATATTGTGAATCTCATATAAATAATTTTTATGAAAGAGAGAAGGGAAACAAAGGATACACTCCATGAGAAAAAAATCTGCTTGAATTCTATTATCTGATTCTCTTTCTCTTGTAGGTAGTGTCAATTTAGAGAGTTAGTCTGTTAGGTGGTGTAATGAAAAGATTACAGAATCATTTATTTGGGAAGGAACATCTTGTTCAACCCCTGCGCTCATGCAGCAGTGCCTGCACCTAAGGTAGGTGGCCAGGACCATGTGCAGTTGAGTTTTGACTGTCTTCACAGATGAAAGAAGTACAAGCTCTCTGTCCAGCTGTTGGACCGCCCTCAAAGTGAAAAAGAGTTTTCTTGTGTTCAGATGGAATTTCGCATATTTTGTATACGTTCCTTCTTGTCCTGTCATTGGGCATTGCTGAGAAGGATCTGGTTCCATCTTTACTCCCCTTACTTCAGGCATTCATACACATTTATACAAATCCCCATGAGCCTTCTCTTCTTCAGGCTGAACAGTCTCAGCTCTCTCTGCCTCTTCTCATATGAAAAATGCACCATACTCTTTAATTATCTATTTGGTCCAACAATAGATTCTTTCTTGTTCTCTTCCTCCCACGGTAAGTTCTTGCTCCAGATTTTCCCTCTGGTTTCAGGGTCATTGTAGGGGGATCACTGTTTGAGAAGTAGTTTTCCTGAGTCATTCATATATATTGTCTGTTTCTTGTGTTAATTGGATGTGTTTGTGACAAGCAGGGGACAAGAGAGACTAGCTACTACTATACAAGTAATTGCTACTGCTGTGATATGATGTGCATATGAAGTGGTATAAATTAGAATTGATTATCACACAAAATGTTAAGAACTTGGTGAATGTTCACTAAGTATGAGTATAGTCAGTCACATCACATCTCTGATACAGCTGAATGGATTTTAGAGGCTGCATTCAGATAAGAATATCTACAAATCCCAAATGTCTTCTATGCATTGTTCACTCAACCTGAACAGAGCTCTCATGTGTAATTGTGATGTATGTTATTTAAAGAAGACTACGCATAGCACAGGAGATAATGGAATTTTTTTTTTAATCCCCTTAACAAAATATATGTAAAAGATAAAGCACTTACTTGGAGAACAACCAAACAAACACACACACACACACACACAAAACAAACAAACAAACAAAAAAAACAACCAACAAGTTAATGAAGATTGAACCCAACTTGGATTTGGTAAGACTGAATGAGCTTTTTGAAAGCAAGCATGCCGGCTGAGACAGAACAATTACAATTACACTGATGATATTACATTCAACTCTGCTAAAATATCTTAAACAAACAGAATGAGATGTGAGCCTATTTGTACTCATTTGCAAGTCTTACTTTATCATGGGTCTAATAATATTCGCCTTTATCATGAGACTGAGCCATTAAATCTACAAGTGTATGAGCAAATGAGACAGAAAAGTAATTAATTTTTCTCCTGAAAAACAAATTATCAGAAAGTACTTTTAGAGGTAGGCCACTTGGAAAAATGGAACACTTAGTGTATGGGCATAAAAATGTTGTCAGAGTAATTGGCTTGCAGTGTAGTGGTTTGGTGGTTTTTCAGACATTCACAGTGTATCAAGAGTTCATCCTACTTTTTTAACATTCTGTGCCCCAAACAAATGTATGTGAAGGTTTAAGCAAATGTCACATATTAATTCCTGCACTGGTCTGTCTTGGAAAAAGTTCTTGTTTACAAGTTTATTACATTTTGGATAAGCATTGTTGCTACTGTGCTAGAGAGCAGGGCTAGGATGGGATGCTGCTGAACTCTGATCCAGATTCTCATGTCCTTACAGTCTTTGGGAAGACTATGTTGCGCATACTAAGATTCAGTAACAAAAGCATAGTTGCCAGTGACAGAAAGAGTTGTGTGTCCCAACTGGAGTCCTGTATCAAGCTAGGGGTCCTCTAGTACGAGGGAGATGCCAACGAACTGGAGAGAGTCCAATGGAGGTCCTTCAGGATGAATAGGGGTGGATGCATCCAAGGCCAGGGTAGACAGGGACCTGATCTAGAATGTGGCAACCTTGCCCATGCCAGGGGGGATGGAACTGGATGATCTTTAAGCTCTTTCCTAAACCAGAATATTCTCTGATATAATTTTGTGTGCAAGGAAATACTGGAGTTTGCAGAAGAAAGACGCAAAGAAGATAAATCTGAGGGGAAAAAAACTAATTCTAGTCTACCACTACTTAAGGGGGTGGTGATGATGACATAAAGATGACAACATCTACAGATAGAGAAAAAACAGTTTTAGAGATGCACACTGAAAAAACAAGTGACACAAATGATATGGTACAGCAAGGGGAATCCTAGCTGGATATAAGCAAAAAAATTTATCTTCAAAATTTGATGACTGGGCAGAATAATCTCATTGCAGAGGCTGGAAAGTTTATATCCTTAGAGATTCTCCAAACTCCACTGGATAAGGCCTTGTGCAACCTGACCTATGTTTGAAATCATCCCTCAGTAATGAAGTAAGAGATCGGCGGCTTCCAGAGAGCCCCTCTGACCTAAATTATTTATGAGTCTTTTTTGATGTTCATTGAATACCGTTCAATAACAATATAAAAAACATGTATCTCACTTGACTATGTGTCTTATGCAGTCCCTGGTTCTAAACTCTCTACCTCCAGTCTAGAGGAACCATCTGAATGGTATGAACATTTTCTAATTTCATTTCAGAAAATGATCACCAAAAAATTGATTGCGTGGTTTCATTACTATACGGGAGAAGGCATCAGAAAATCCACAGCTATTACCATAACCCGTATCTCAAAAGACCTCATCCTCAGCTAGCTCACTTTTTCATATCTTTAGTTCATTACTCTTCATTGCATCTTGCCTGAAATGTGGTAGTAGTGTTCCTGGCTGAGATAAATGGTGAGGTAGTGCATGTGGCAATGAATTGTTTTTCAGATCAGAATTTGTGGCCTATGTTCTCCTCATCCTCCTGAAAAGAGAAAACAACTTTGTGTGGATGAATACTAAACTGACTCTACTTGACAATCCAATATTAATTGATATTGGTTATATAATTATATGCTATTCTAAATGAGCCTGCAACACATTTCTTTCTATCTTTCTTGAGACAGAATTTCATGGCACCTTTCAATTTTATTTCAGGCTATTTTTTATATAGACAATTTTCTTAGCTATCCCTTTTGGTCACATCTGATCTGAATAGAATTTGATAAGGTATTTGATAAGTTATAAATAAACATAAACAACTTTTTATAGAAGAATTTTTCAGTTCTCAGTAGATTTTAACATAATCTTGAAAGGTATTTTTTAGATATTTATAAAGGAAGTAATCTTCTGTTGTTCTCAACAGCATTTGGAGGAGTGACTTTTGTTTTTCTGAGCTTGGAAAGAAAAGTATTTCCATTTCTTTGCAACAATAGGCTTCTATTAAGTATTTTGCAAGCACAAATTGCAAATTCCAATAACCAGTGCTTACTCATTTTCCAATAGGACAAAAGAAATCTGCAGAAATGTAACCAAAACAGATGTTTTGAAGGAACATTTCAAACATTCCTTCACAATACTTGTATACTTGTGTTTTCAATGTTCATAAATCTTGTGTTATTTTTCTCTTGATAGTTGTCTTTGTCTTGGCAGTGAACACAAACTTGACATTTCTTTGCTTAGTTTGAATGTCTCTTTTTTGAATGAAGTAAATATACGCTTTTCCCCCTCACGGTGGATATAATAGTTTTCATTTTACCTTTTCAGCACAGGCAAGTTTGTAATGACTTGAAGAATGAACAAAGGTGTTATTTATGGCTCTCATATTATACCTATACTTAACACACACATTTATAGCAGCCTATACTATGCCTATATTATACTATTCCATACACATAACAGGGTGTTTTGCACCTTTGCTTTACTTCTCTACTTAGCTGTTCAGTGTAAATTTCTTTGTAAAATGCCAAATTGTTCAAGTCTTTAAGTGACTTGAGTGTTCTTGACTTAAGCGTTTGTTTTCAGTACAGCAAGTCTTGGGTGGTCCTATTACTGCCAGACAGTTGATGGGGATAATTCTACACCATAGTTATACAAACTGGACTAGTAAAAAAAACACAGCAAGGCAAACATATGAAGAAATAATGATTCCACGAGCAGTAATTATGTCTTCTTCTTACATAGGGACTTTGCAGCAGAATCTTTTTAATCACAGGGCAATACATGTTCATGATGAGGATGTAATTTGCCTATAACTTCACAAATTCATTGGTGGTATCTTTGAATGTTAAAAAGTACTGTACACCAACCTATACTTGAATGTCATAGTTGATTTTAGCAATCAAACCAAGTATTAGGATTAATATTGTTAGTTTTTAGCATACTATCATACTAATTATAACAAAAAAAAAAAATCCTTAGATTTAAAGGCAAAAACAGTGAAACTTTCCTAATTTTGTAATTGTTCTTTATTATACGCTCTGATAAAGCCTCTTTATGTTTCTCTGTTAACTGATACGTACACCTCATCATAGACTACCAATTTTGTTTTGTTCAACTGTTTGACCTTTTTCAGGTCAAGACTCTGATTTACTTTGTAAAGGAAAGATAAAATGTTGATTTTCTATCCTTAAAAAACACAAACAGGACAGCACTAAGGTGCTACAATTAACACTGTCTTCAGACTCATCTGAGAAATTTCCACAAAATTCCGCTAGGCAGCCTAGATGCAGCCACGTGGAAAGAGACCAGTCTGACCAGTTAATGAGTTTAAACTATTGCCTACCTTCTCTTGGACAAGGTGACCTGGCTTACACAAGTTAGAGATGGGTTTTCCTTTTTGGAATTTGTGTTCGAAAGGTTCCTCAAGTCTTTGCTAACCCAGGCCAATACTAAGCAGCCCTACAACAGATATTGAGAAGAACTCACAGGGATTACCCCGTAAGGCACTGAGATATGTGGCCAGGTCTTTCCAAAGCCACTGCATTCCTTGTTTTGACTGTAAAGTTAGGAACCAGTGCACTGTTGCAGTTCTCTGCTTTGCACTGCTCTGGGATGGAAAGAGAACGTCAGGCTCTGGTACATTCTGTCTGCTTTTCCAGCACACAGAAAAATCTGCAATCATTAAAGTCTTCGTGTTGTTAAAAAAAAAATTTCCTCCTCCTCTTTAGGCTACCAAGGGAAAACCAGAGAATTATCCTTCTTTAAATTTCTAATTAGGAGCGACCAATACTTAATTGTTTGTCATATTCAGTAAAGAGCAGAGATCTCATCTGAATATCTGAACTGTTTGTGTCTTGCTTTAACTGATCACCTTGGATTTATGAAGTTTGGCTTTGGCTCAGTGATGCAAATTTTATAATGTATTTTTTACTCTTAAAATTGTACACAAAATATCAATCATTATGTCCTTTCCTCTGGAAAAACTTTGGGTAGTGGGTGTTTCATCAAGAGGGATATCTACAAAAAATTACCCTAGCTAAATATGATGATGCAGTATGAAGGGGAAAAATGATCTTAATAATACATCTGTAACTGCCTTTGTGGAGAGACAGAGATACAAATAAGAAATATAAATATGATATAAATACAATAAAAGATAATATTAAAACAAATATACAGATGGAAATCTGAAAACTGATATAACTAACTCAGAACATGCTCTGTTTAAATTTATTTCCATGGAGGATTTTGTTCAATTGTAATTTATCTTCCAGTCTGAAGATAATAAAAAATCCAATTTACTGTTGCTAAAGGCATTATTATTTTATCTTAATTTGAAGGAAGCTTATTCTAATGCATTAAAACTTTTCTTCAAGCAAGGGGAAGCAGAGGCTAGCTCTGTAATTAGAATAGTTATCCTACGACAGGCTCATAACACTACTTCAAAAAAAAAAAAAAGAAAAAATGAAATTTACTCTAAGCCACTTACTCTTTCATTTCAGAGAGGTTTAAAATCTTGGATTTACAGCAGAATAGTAATATATTTTACAGTAATGTAGTTTTCAATATCGGTCACAAGGCTGTAATTCATTCAGTATTTCTCAGCTACCTGGTTAACATAAAAATCCCGAACAACCTCTGATTTTACTTAAAAACCAATCAGCCTTTTTGAATGTCATTTGCCTTTGATCAGATAAGAAGCTTGCAGAAGTAAAATTACAGTGCTTACTCAAAAAGCTAATCTCTAGGGGGGCAATTTGCCAGCAGCCCCTCTGCAGCCTGCAGCAATGGTTTCAAAGATTCATTTTTTCAGCTGGCTAATATTTCACTTGCTGTCAATTTCAATTCTTAGACCAATAAATCAAAACCACTTATTTCTTGAAATATTGAAAAGCAAGAAGCTAAAAGGGAATAGTTCATTTCTTGTGTAGAGAAGGAATATTGGACTTGTGTAAGGGAGATAGACAGAGGATAAAACTGCTTGTGATCATGACAAACAAAGCTCATCAGGAGGTGGTGTGCTGGGTCCTGTGAGTCCCTAACACAGAGCACAAGCCACAGCATTTTGGACTACCCAGCTGCACAGTGAAATGTGGAGAAGCTCCTGCTCTGCATTTAGCAGCTTAATAACTTGTAGCTTCAGGAGCTACTCAGTGGAGCAGCCATCATCTCCAGGGGCCTTCTGCTGTTTACCATGTCTGTGCTCTCCTCTAGGTTGTAAGAGCATCATTTCACTGGAATAAATTCATCTGCCTTCCAAAAGATCTCTTGGAATATTCTTATCTCCAGTACTTTTTATCTTGCTCTGCTCTGATCCCGATAGTTGGAGAAATGCCATTCACAAAACTGAGAGCCAACTGGACCAACTGTGCAGGGAAAACACCATTATCCATGGTTACATGTCTATGATTAGCAAAATGATGTGTGTCAAGTGTGATACAATTCAGCACAGGTGAAAATGTCTGCTCTGTATACTGTACATATCCATTTATACCATCTGTTCTTTCAAACTGGACCTACCCAGCTCTCATCTTAACTACACAGATCTGAATACACAGCACATCTGACAGGATCAGCAGTCACCACAGATGCGTATCGATAGAAGTGGGAGAAATTCTGGCTCTAAGTGAAAGAGAGGAGATACAAAGCTCCGCAAGAGCTGTGCCAGAGTGGACATCGTTCTAGCTTGAGTGTCTACATAAAACTATCCTGTTCGCCATTTACAGCTTGTGACAGATGCAGGAAGGCTAATGAATGCTTCTGAATCTTGACTTGGTTTTGTTCTTATTTCATCTGTTTGGATTCAAAATGTGTTATTCTATAGCTAGAATCTACTCTGCAAGCCTTATAGTATCTTTTTTATGGATTGTGCTTACCTCAATATGTTTACCTGATAGTGGGTACCCAGCCATTCACTAACTGATCTGACAGGTGCCAGGGCAAAAGCCATCTCTTATCATCTCAGTCTGGACGCCCACATTTCAAACTAAGATCCAGAAAGTCCTGCAGCATGGGTGGATGTTGTATGAGTCCTGGAAGAAAGCATTATATATCTCCATACTGTTCTTTGCTCTTTTCTGTGTATTTTTCTGTATATTTCTGTGTCATTTCTGTGTTTCTTGTGACTCCCAAGGTAGATGGACGTCTATTCTGACAGTGTTGTTTCTCTTAGGTTTTTGTGGAATGTGAGTAGAAATAACATGCAAAGTCCTGAACCTAACTTTAGGCAGCTAACATATAGTAGCATTTCCTGCCAATAATGGAATGGGATAGGGCAATAGTTCTTTCCAGTTCTTATTTTTTAACTCTCTTTTAAATCCTTGACAACTCATAGTTGCACCAAAAGTTTCCTTGGGAAGATAGCACAGGGCCACTATTCCCCCACTCTCAATTGCAAGAAACCAGAGTGCCTCAGCAGAAACACAAACTTGGAATGAAAACTCCATTCCATCAAGTGTTATCATTTATGTGGACGTGGAGAAGATTTCACATTTACTTCTGGATTGCTCTCGTAATGCTTTTATCTTGACTAAATGTTTATGAGTACACTTTCAATCACAGTAATTATTTCCCCAGAAATGGCAATAGTTGTTGAATTTAAAACAACATCCTTACCCAGCCTTCATCCTCAGCTTCACAGTCATTAAAGAAATTACTCAGGACATTTTAATTCTTGTGATCAGAGTGGCATTGTATTCATATTTCTGGCATGTAATCATGTGATTCTAGACTCTGTGAGAAGTCTTTAATTCTGGACTAGATGCAGTATTTTATTTATAAATTTACGTAGAATTTTCAATCAATGCCTTTTCACTTATTTATCCCTTTATTATAACGTAAGAGGGAACCAGACCAAATCTACTCTTTACTTAAGTAGTAGCTAAAGAAAAAAGATAACATGTCTCATTACATCTCCTCAAAGCTAGAACTACTTCATTTAAAAATAAAGCAGTGTCAACAACAAAAAAAAAAAAAAAAAAGAAAAAGAAAGAAAAAAGAAAAAAGAAAAGAATAAAAACTGTTAAACATAACAATGTATTTAGTCTTTTTGCAATTGCTCCAGGCTCAGCAATGCACAACATTCAGGCTAATTTGAATATAATTGAAGCCTTCTCTTTTCAGCTCGTGTGCTAAAATTCTGAGTCTCTGGAGGTTAGCAGATACCTTGTGCCAACTACTTTATGATTCTGACATACTGAGAAGTAAGCTTAATGCAAATAAAATGGCTTTCACCTCCCAGCATTTGGAAGGCATACAGGAATGACTGGAGAGCCAAGTACCTAGAGACACTTGCTTCTCAGATCTGTGCTCAGAAAGAATAGAAAACATTTAAATTCGTAACAAATCATTTGTGACAATCCTAAACAGAGCCTCAATTCAGAAAGTGCAGGCCAAGGAGTGCAAGGGAAACCATTTGTAACTGTCAATTAAAATAATCTAATATAGACTTCTCTGGATTTTTTTTTTCTTCTGCAAAGCTACTGTTTTTTTTTTTCTTTATATATTTTACAGTTCAGAACAACTGAATCTGTAGCTAACAAATATTACACACCTCATGGGATAAAAAATGATGGAGGAGGAACTATCATTCTGGATCACCTCTCAGCCATTCATATTCACATCTGATATAAGCTAATATAATTTCACAACAAAATGAATTCTCAAATCAGTGTAAAGTGACTTCATATTAGAAATAAGGTATACACCATCCCCATTTGGGAAATCTAAAACACTGTGTCTTAGCTGCATTCAGAAATGAAAACCAGTGAGTTTCTGGCAGTTTACTTAGAGTAGAAGAAAATAGAGTGATGGCAGATTATCCAAGGTAAGTAGAAACACATGGAAAATCCTGCTTGCCTGAGCACTGTGTACACTACACATTGGAAGGCTACACTCTTGGGTTTACAGGATTTAAATCAGACCAGAATTTGGCCCTCATAGCATTCAACATGCAGTTCTGAGAAAGTACTCAAAAGAATTTAGTTGGTGATCATGAAGGCTCTGTCATTTTGTAAGATGTAAGTTGCAGGCTGAAAAAATGTATATTGTTAAGCAGCAAAATTGCAGTATTATTTCTTGTTGAATTTGGAGTTATGCTGGAAGCTATAGAAAATACTTAGCTATGGCACTGTGTATATTTACTGAATATGGAACATACCACTGGGACAGCAGCTCTTGATCCTGCAAAGTTATCTTCTATGTACTTCCATGTACTTCCATGTACTAAGCTACAGTCAGATATATCTAATACCAAATATGTTTCAAGGCCTTCTATTTTATTGCTGCTACATAGTAAGCTATTTTGCCGACTGAATGTCTATATGATTATCTTAAAATGTAGAAAACTGAAGAGTATTTTAAATGCAGTTTATCAACATTAAGGTGCTTAGTTATGGTTAAAACACTTGAGATATTTGTGCTGCAGTGACCGAAGCTCTGCTTGGACACAGAGTCCTACAACAATCAAAGGAAGTTTGGCCATGGAATTGGACTGCCACAGTGGAGAAGTCAGTGTGTGCCTTTTGAGCAAAACATGAACTTGCTTTGAACAGATCTATTTCTGAGAGCTATCTTAGGGCATGCTGCAACTGATTCTCTGACCTGAAATCTCAGCTATATTTCCTTCTTCCAGGTATTCCTTTCAAGATGAAGAAGACATGTTCATGGTGGTTGATCTCTTGCTTGGAGGAGACCTGAGGTACCATTTGCAGCAGAACGTCCACTTTAATGAAGGAACTGTCAAATTGTACATCTGTGAGCTGGCACTTTCCCTGGATTATTTGCAGAGATACCACATCATTCACAGGTGAGAGAATTTCATTTCAGTGGTGGGTTGTTTTCTATTCACAAACCAAGGGAATTTTATCACGTATCATATTACATCTAAATACATCACCTAACACTCTCCTGGCTGCTTTTAATTTAACTTTGATTCTCCAGATCCTCAGTTCACCTGAACACACAGAAGTTGCAAATTCAGGGCAACAACTTCACACAACAATATGAGAGAAAGGTCAGAACATCAGAGACTGGGAATTAGTAACCTTTTTCTTACAGAATCTGTACTAGAGTGACGAGGGGGAGGAAAGGTGGAGAAATAAGAGAAATAGTAGAAATTGATTGGAACAGGAATAGGTGTTGTGTCCTTTTTGCACTTCTTTGATTACAACAATCTATTATTTTTATTGCTTAACGGCTGGCAATCATAGCATTTGTGTCAAAAAGTGTGTCATGCATTGAGGCCTGTTTGTTTTCTACCTGTTTAAATGAAACAGTGGGATAAATTCTTTTCTGTGTTAGCACAGCAACTGTGAAATTGTAAGATGTTTGGCTCGATCCTCTATTTTATCCTTTTATGCTAAATTCAAGATATTTCTCCTTGGCTTACACTGGCTTAAATAGAAAAATTAATTTTGTGCATTGCCAAAGTTGGATGTGAAATTCAGAGAGCAAGCTGAACTGAATTGTGCCATAGATCTTTCAGTGACAAGTACGAACAAATTTCTTCAAATGCTTTAATTGATATTCTTCATCCTATCTGCCCACAAGAGCTGCCTCATGATTCTGTAATAAAGAGATAATAAAAAGCGTGATCTGATTTTGAAGAGGGAGCGTCAGTACAAATTTCTCAAATCTAAGGTACAATGGTAGATGTGTCCTGTATAAACAAAACTGTACAAAAAAAAAAAAATCCAAGAAAACATTGCAACAATTGTATTGCTTGAAATTAAAAGCCTGCAAATGTTGCAAGCATTCTTGTGCATTTCTATGTATTCTGCATACAGTCTCCCTTTACCACTGAATAATTTAATAGTCATGCTCAGAATTTCAGTTGACCTTTTTTTCTCTGACTTAAAGAATGTTCTCAATGAAAAATAAATTGATGAGCATTTTTCTCACCTTCATTTTAATGAGACATTTTGTGTGGATAGGCTGTCAAAACAGTAAAGAAATAATCTAGTTTGTAATTAAAACTTGTATTTTATTACAAGCCTGTGACTTAGAAGTATTTCACAGAAAAGTCTTTGAAAGTTGGTGAATGTCTTGAGTGAATGAAGGGTTAAATTTAAATCAGTGTGTCTGTTTATAGCTTTTTTTCTGACAGGGTATGCATTGCCATGGTCCAACTCTGGAATTGGGCAAGACTGTTCTGTTCTTTCCTGCATTAATTTATCATGGCTGGTAAACAATTTCACCGAATTTTCTGTTTTGCGCCTGTCGTAGTGTAGTGTAACATCACTGAATTCAGAACTAGTTGTTAATTTGCACCCAAGCAGGCAGGAGGAGTGGAGATCCCAGCTGGATCTGGTTGTGGGCTCCATTTGGTGGCAAGTTCCAGAGAAGAGTTTTGGCTTTCACTCTGTGCTGGCAATTTTTACAAAATGAGACACATTAAAATAACTGGTTCACACTCTGTGGTGGTTCTCACTGGCTAGTTTGTTAGGATTATTGTTTAGGATGTGAAGGATCTGGCTCTCCCATCCCACTGTGCTACTGGGGAGAAAATGAGATCTGAATGTGACTCTTGCATTTCACTGCTTGCTGCCCAAATCAGCCAGCTATGGCATGAGGAGCATTTTGGCTCTCACCTTCCCACCATGTCCCAGAACACCCCAGATGATCCATGTATCAGTGAAGTAATTATTTCCTCAGGAATATCCATCGTGTGCTGCTGTACCTCTGGCCTCAGCTATGGTAAGCCTTCAGCTGCTACAAACCACTCCAACAGGACTGGCACCTCTGATTTCAGTTGGCTAAGGAGCTGACCAAGCAGTATTGCCATGTGGAAACCTGTTGATGTTGCTTTACTGCTGCAAACACCCAATCTCAGTCACAAATTAAACCGATGAACTGGCTGGTATTTATGCTCAGTGGAAGCAGACTTCACCACTGTCAATATGATAAAGTTCTTCTAGTCAGCATTCACATGTTAACCTACAAAACTGTATTGGATCTTTCACTTTTAAATGAGCACTTTAGTAGCAATAGAAAAAAAAAGGTTAGTGAGTCACAGAGTCATTGAGAGAGCCCAGTACTAAATTTTGTCTGTGCTACGAAGAGTGGTTGAATGATTCATCAGACTGGGTAGGTGGATTTTCAAATCATGGCATTACATAGAGCTGAATATATGATGTGTGAGTCAGGAACTGAACTTCTCAATATTTACAGATGTGTATGAAATGTGTACAGGTTTCCATTACTATTGCATCCGGTAAAGTGACAGAAGGTATTTTTAAGGATTAGCCTGCAGCCTCAGGAATTTACTAGAAAAGGAGGTGGAAGTGATGGAGGCAGGAGCTATAAGGCACGTGTGAATGGATGTATGAGTGTCTATGTTGGTGCTATGCCAGTTCCCATCAGAGCTAACATGCAATGCCTCTGCATTTGCTGAGGCAGTTAGTTACGTGTATTTTGAATGTGGCAATCATTTCAAGAATACAAATATTCTTTCTGCAGAGATAACTTTAATCACTAATTGTGTAAAAACCATTATTATTCTGTTTTTTTTTTAATGAAAATTGCCATTTAATTAATTGCATATTTGTATATAAATCCATATTTGCCAAGTAGACACTGGTAAAACTACATCACAAATTTATATTTCCTCACAGCTTTGCTAGAATGATGTTTTTTCCACATTTTTAAAATTTAAAACCAGTTATTTAAAATCTGGATGAACAGTGTTTCTTATGTACCTTGGGATCCAGTGCACACAGAATGGCTTCTGACAGTTCACATAGTCTCACTTGCCCTCAAATGTTGGATCAAATCTGGCACTCTGCATGAGCTGACATCAAGTTTCAGGACTGTACGTCTGAATGAATTCTTTCCCATGTTGCTCGTATAATATCAGTGAATAATATATTGGACAGAAGTTTTCCCATCAAAGGCTGAATTAACTTATTTCAGACTTCAGAAACTCAGCCTCCTCCTTTTACAAATATTTCTGTTCATATATTCCAATTAAACCACCTGCTTCCTCACCGAAGTAGGCTGCACTTTTTCATTCAGTTATTTCTTCCACCAGCAGCAGTTGTGTCTCCCAGGATGCTCTTGGAGCCAGAGCCTTGGCTCAGAGCAACACAGCGCCTGCTGCCCAAGTAATGCACTCATACTGATCACATCAGGTTTTCTCTTTCCAAGTGGGCAAGTGTTAACTGCATTGCCCTTACAACTTTCCATCACTGCTTGTTTCCTTTAGTTTCATCTGGTCGGAAAGGAAGCTGGCTGTGTCAAATGTTGGGAAAGGAAATTGCAGTAACTTTCCAGCACTATTTTAACATACTGGACTCTATGTTTGATCTGCATACCCAGTTTATTTATTTGTTTGTTTGTTTGTTTGTTTCAGTATTTTCAAAAAATGTAAATAATTTGTGTGCATGTACATAACGTAAGTATACAACTAAATCTTTGGTTGAAGCACAGAATTGGTTCAGGTAGTTCAGGCAGGAAATAATGGAAAATGGTGACAAATGTAGGATTATGTGTCACTCTGCCAAGTGTCCTGCTGCAAAGTAAGGGAGTTTTGCTGCTAAAGGATAGGCCAGATATACTGCCTGTGCAACACTTCTAGGCTGTGTTATACTGTAGGAACTTCATGTTCATCACCAGTGTGTCCTTCAAGGTGTCCAGCAGTTTGGTGAAATAAGGTAATACATCCAAATAAGTAATGAAATACTCTCTCTTTAATGGTGTAGTCTTTCACTTACAAGACTACTCTTCAGAAGTACAGACTCTTATTTTAAATGTTCCTTTCATAAAACTGTCCATTTAGCATGTAAGCAGTAAATAAGCTTTGGAAATTATTTGAAAACAGACTCCTCTCTGTTGGTTTTTGCAGATGTTACAGATAGAATAGTGCCAGTCTGGGGCTTACTAGGACAAGTTTCTTACTAGGACACAGTTTCTTACAAATTTCAGTTCATATTTTTGATCTTTTTTATTAAGAAGAGTAGGCAATAGATTCTGAAGCAGACTAACTGGAAAAAAAAAACAACAACCATACTGTGACTATTATTCATACATACTCCCAAGGATCATGACAAGTCAAGTGGTCTGTTCATTGAATTTTCTTCATCTGTTTCCCGAAGTCTCTTCCATTTCTTTCTCTTATGTTCTTTAAACAAGTGCAAGCCCATATTATTTTCAAGGACAAATTGCAGAAACTGCACAAGAGGTTATGTAAGAAAAGCATATCAAAACCAGCTAAAAAAAATGCCATGCAAATACAAAGCACAGAAAATCTGCTGAATGCTTATGAACTAGTACTGATCAAAAAGAAAGACATTTACAAATTCTGTGCACAAAAGGGATTTGAATTTTAGTTGAGTCATTAAGAAAAGAATTAGATATCACCAAATATATTCATATCTGCAAAGGACAAGCCTTTCAACTTTAGAATTGAGTTCTTTACCTATGAGAACAAATTACTGTTACAAGTTTGGCAAGAGTAAAAGAAAAATTATAGATGAGATGGTATAATGCAAACAAATGAAGTTGATCTGAAAACACGCTGAGATTTCAATATCCAGAGACTGGATGACTAATGAGGTAAAAACGCCTGTACATAAATGAGCACAAGGAGTGCATTGAGATATGTAGTGCCCCACTAAGTGATCCAGTCCTGCCACTGGCACTGATATACTTCTCTACTGTGGACCTAGTGTGCTCTACATTCATCACTCAGGGAAAATAACAGAAGATACCCACCATGCCTTCTATCTTTCCGTACTCCATAGCTAAGACATCCACCCTGCAGTCAACAGAGGTCTGTTCAGTTCCTTGCAGTTTTGAAGTGAATAAATTGACTCTTGCTCCTTTCTTTCATCCTCCTTCTCATTACTGAGAAGTTGGAACAGTGTAGTAACATGAAATAATTTGCTTAGTCAAGGAAAACTTTTCTCACAAACCTCACATCATTTAAAAGTTAGGTGTCTGATCAAAGTTAGGAAAGGGAAGATCTGAACCATAGACTGAACCTGGCCAATTATCATTAGGTAACAAATTTCCAGTGGGAAAGACAATCTAAACTGACCTTGTCATAGCTGTTTGTACTGTAGAGAGACTGACAGAACAAGTGTTCCTCATTAAAAAAAAAATCAAACAAAACAACAACAACAACAAAAACCCTAAAGTTTTGTCACTGTAATTGTTTTTTTACTTGTTTATCTTTTTAGACACAAACACAAATAAATGCAGATATGATGTACAACTACACCTGGAGGAAGAAGTTACATAAGAGGGCTGATCTGAAAGTAATGCCTGTTGTTTTGTTATATTGGCACACTATGTCAGAGGCGGATGGTGGTATGGCAGTAGAAGCTGAACCTTCCCACCAATTTTCTGTTACATTTTGATGCTGTGTGACAGATGGTAGCAGAGGGGCAGTCTGACAAAATGGTGTCTGACATGGAAGTGCAGATGAAAATAGGCGTGTCATTGACTTCTTGTGTGTGAATTAAATGGGACTCGTTGACATTCATCAGTGCTTGCTGAATGTTTATCGAGACCTAACAGTGAATGTGAGCACAGTGAGATGGTGGGTGGTGCATTTCAGCAGTGTTGAAAGAGACTGTGCGTCACCTCTACTGGTGCAGATTTCTATGAGCCCAGCTTGCAGGCTCTTGTCCATGGCTGGCTAAACTGCACAGCTAATGCTGGTGACTATGCTGAAAAATAGTGTTTTGTAGCTGAGAATATACTCTATCAAATAGTATCATTGTGCTCTTTACAATTTTTCTAGTTTCCATGAAAATAAATTGGAGGCATTATTTTCAGGTAAAGCTACATATTAATGCTGAGTATTATTCTTACTAATTCTTCTATAAATCAATTACAAATAATTTCAAATAGTCAATTCTAAGGTCCCAATACCATCACTAGAGTACTGTGGACTCCTGCATGTCTGATTTACTCCAATTAGTTATAACTTCAGACTTACTGAGGTAATCAGCCCTTTATGTTGTTCATAGTTAAGTATGAAGGAAAACTACTAGGTTCTCAGGACAGCATTAGGTGAGTGAAAGAGAACCTCTAAATGGTTTTTGGGGTGACTCAAAAGAGTAAAAGATCACTTCTTACAGTTCTGAAGCAACCTGTGAACCAGAGACCGCAGGAAAGAAGCAGAAACATAAGTAGTAACTGGTGATGATCAGGCAGTTATGGGCAGCACTGCAAAGTTTTTACACCAAAACAGAACTCAGTTCCATTGAATTTTTCATTCTGTAGTAGTTTCACCTCTAAGGATGTACAGAAATGAAGGGCCAGGCAAATTCAGATTCTCTGTCATGTCATGAGGTACAAATGCAAATGGACAATAAAAAGCTGCCAGGGAATTTCCTTGCCATAGTGCTTGCTGCTGTAGCTAAGTGTGATAGCCAGATATTCTGGAGATGTCAGCATGTCCACTGCTGCCCTGGGGCCAGCACAAATTTTCTGTGGAGTGTGCTCAAAGGGAACCCATGAAGTTCATGTAGACATCAACCAACAGTTAGGCAATTCCATCCTCTGCATTTCCCATTTGTCAGTCACTGTGCCAGCAAGCATATTATTGTGTTGTTTTTTTCATGCATGTTGGTCTGATAGGGGGCTTTCACAAAAACTACCTGCATGTCAGTTATGGGATTATGACTTTCCTATGAATTGTTTCTAGTTTCTGAAGAGCACGCACTCTTTAAACCAGCTGCCATCACCTGCCTGTGTTACTGTTTTTTCTCTCCTTCTGGGTTTCTTTAACAGTTGTTTCATATTAAACTAACTTTAAGTAAGAGAAGTTTTGTCTTAAGTATTCAGCAGGACATATGGTATGCATTAAGATACTATACATATTCTTCATACCCACAATTTATCACCCCATTCATGGATAATGAACTTAAATGGTTTCCTTCCTTCCTTCCTTCTTTCCTTCCCTCCTCACTATTACAACTTTGAGCATGAATCAATTTCATAGATCCAAATGCTGAAGTAGGAGACAGTGATAGAATAGAAGCAGAGCTCTATATTCAAGATTATGTCAGGTCCCCATCCACAAATATTACTCAGTTTATGCTAGTTTTCTGCTTTAAAAAACTGCTATTTTCTGAAGTGATTTTAGTACAGGCATCTACTTGCTACTCCTGTGTAGTAGCAAGTGTCACTGTGATGATAGCATATTGATGTTTGCTAATAGTGTATTGGAAATTTAATGATGTCTGTACACAGGTACATTCTGTCCATAAAAACAGCATAATTGTATGCAGTGTGCCTGAGGTTTCTTTTATCTATATCTAGCATCTTTAATTAAAGTATTTAGATAGAGAGTGGGAATATTGAAAAAGAAGGCCGTAAACTTCAGGCTGAGCAAAGTACAAACCAACAGAAACAGGTGGATGATTGCTTCTTTCTGCTATTCTGACTTTAATGACTGCATCATTTCTTCAGCTTGGATGAGCAATACATACACAGAGTGTTCTTGCATTTCTTTGGAGATTTCCTTACAGTGTAAGCTACATTTTAATATACAGCAAAATGACAAAAATCGCAAATGGCAAAAAGTGCACATTTACATTAATTCTTCATGACTGCAGTATTCTTATAGCTCAGGAACTGAGAAGATTGATTGAGATGCAATAGAAGACATTTCCTTAAAGGATATTGCCAATTTAAGCTTCCTTCTTCCCTTAGAAATTCATTCAGCAGCTTCCAGCACACCTTTGATATTCCAGTAGAACTGCACAGTTTTTTTTACTTAACAGCTACATGGAGGGATGAGAAAGAGGGGAAGTTATAACACTGATCACCTAATAGAGCATCGCATTTTGAAACAACTGGTAGGCAGGACTTGTAATTAAGATACAGATTGCCAAGTTTTTAGATTTGCTTCCCTTCTTGACTTCTTTGTTTTGTATTTATTCTCAACATACTTTATGAGTGCTCTTCAAGGCAATTCTCTAGAAATTGTTTTCAGACATCCCTATATCTTCTTTGTTCACTCATTAATTTCTTCATCTTGGTATGCACTTAAAACTTTGGCACAGTTCTGGTTGTGGGATAAAGAGTTGCTCTCTAGTCTAATGGTAAAAATAATACAAAACATCAGCTTCTCCTTTTCTAGGTTCACAGTGACTATTCTTCATTTCATCACATTGCATTCTCTAAGTTTATTTCAGTTATACCACATATTTGACACTTTTGTGTGTGTGTGTGTTGGAGGCACTTTAGAGGGTGAGTTTCTTATAATGAAAATATGTCCCCTCTTCCTATACACAGATACTGTCTCTATTCCACTCATAGTTTTAGCTCAGATTATAAGTATTTTGTGGCTCAAAACAAAATTTTCTGTGGTTTTGTTCAGGTCTCTAACCAGCACTGCTCAAAATCTCTTCTTTCTCTGTAGTTGTTATTACTCAATATCAAATGATGCGCCACGAAACTAGAATGATAAAAGGCCTCATGAGTAATTAAAAAAAAAAACCTTACAAGAAAGATAAAAAAGCAGGATATACCATTTTTTTAACAGTGCAAGAAAAGCAAACTGGTCAGACAGTCTTGTTTTAAGTGCTGGATGTCTGGCCCCTCAGTTCGCAGTAAAAATGGCTGAGGTTTCAACTTGCTACTTCTCAGGAGACAGTAGCAAGGGAAAATAAATTTGAATGTAACAGATGGACCTGAGTGTATCAAGAAGAAAAAGGATATCATGTCCCTGTTCAAGAACTTGAGGAAGCCGCTGGGGAATAACCAGGGAAGGGGTAAGAGAAGCAGTTTTCTCTGCAGATTTGCAGGAGAAAAAGGCAATCTGGGAGTGTTTCCAGAGATTAGATAAAAGTGGGATATATTGACAGAAACTCCTTCATTAAATGTGGCAATGGCCAGAGGGGATCCAGGAGGGCTGAAGAAGAAACTGGGGAATGCAGAGCATGCAATAGTGTATGGGCAAGAGACTGGGAGAAGGCCTGTCCCTGAAACTCCAACTAAGGAGTGAGCAGCGAGAGTAGAGAATGTGAGAGAGGCGCTATGAATGGGGGAATGGTTAACAGGCAAAATAGGTAATACATGTTGCTCTCTCGAGTTGTTAAAAAAAATTATGAGTTGGTATTTTTTGAAGCATCAGATCATTATGTCTACTCAATGTGTTTTGGAGGTCCGCTTTGAATTCTTATTGATAAACAGTAATTGGCTTACTGTTAATAATCAATAACAATTAGTGATATAGTAAAAAAACAATTAGTAATATAGCAAGACATGCTGAGGTGAAAACCTATCACCAGAAGGCTGTGTTTCTCAGCTTTAATGCTAATTAAATGTATTAGTTTTCTAGAGTTCTCCCTTTAAAATCTACAGGGACTTGAGATTCTGCAGAATTTTCCCTTGGTGGTGATTCTTCAACTCTCATCTGCAAACCAACTCTCAACCACAGAAATTCTCTACAGACGGATGCTGTTGCATACACATGCACTTATACATGTATGGGGGGCTGAACACTAATTAAAGTACCAGCTTATTTCCCCTAGTCCCAGAGTACTTCCACTGCTGAAATTAAGAATTATGAGCATGTAGGCAAGGACGTCTATTTCCAGTCAACAGTCCTTCATCCAGTCTTTATTATTTAACATTTGCTTTTGGAAGAAACAGTAATAAAAAGATACAGCATAGGAGATGTAAAACTGAGAAATTGACTTATTATGCCTTTGTTGTCTAGATTTTTGAACACATGCATCAAGCTGGCGTAACTCTTTAGTTACTGAGAAGAATGGTGGTGTTCAGCCACTGCCTGCTCTTCCCTCCAAAGGAATTCTGGATTATCAGTTTCCTTCTATCAGACAAGGTTTTATCTCCTGGAGATGAAATGTGTCTCCAGCTGTTTAAGAGCAGTTCTGTGTGGCAGTGCCAGGTCCCCCCAGATGCCACAGATGGCTGGGCTTTTGATGGACAGTGATCTGGAAGGGAGTGAGGAACTAGCAGGCTCCGTCCTCAGACATCCCTCTATTACCACATCCTAAAAGGAGGCCTTGCAGAGCTTCAGACGCTTTCATCGCAAAAATGGTGAGGATGTTTTATTTGATGGTACTGGGTAAGGAAATCCTAACCCATACATACTATTTTAACTATGGCTCAATTCATCACGCATGAAGGATTGAACTCTTTGTGGTGTGAGATGACGTCAAACGAGACAATGAGTGCCAGAAGCGTGACTCCTGCAAGAGGCTTAAGTACCTGCCTGTGCTTCTGTGATAACATGTTACAATAATTTGACTCAAGAACATCCCTAGTTGTTTTCATAATCTTGTGCTGCATGCTAAATGTTTCTGATGTTTTTAAAAACTTATTCCACAGTTCACCAAGATCTAAATGCAGGAATCTATATTTAAATTAGCTGCCTGAGCAGGTGGATAACTATTCAACACTGCCAACAGAATCTAAGAAGATATTCAGCTCATCAAAAAGTAGATATTTAGTCAACTGAATCTTTACACTCCAGTGTTTGTATTGTCTAGACATACATTCACTAAAAATGGAAATGTAGCCACCTACTTCATAATAGTAGATAATGCAAATATCTTGAGTTGTACCCAATTTCAATTTTCTGTTGAATTAAGTGGCAACCCTTATAATAATTTCACTATTAAGCATTACTGTAACAGCAGTTTATCTGTAGAGACTTGTCTAAAACCAGCTTCACATCACAGTGTTCTTGCCTATTGATCTTAACTATGATGGTGTTACTACTGCCTCTGAACTCAGTAATATCGCAGATCTTTTGTTCCTTATCCAGATCAATCAAGAAGTCTTGGAATAATTATGTGTGAGATTCCAAGAAATATGTAGTTGACTTCCCTTAGAACAGAAAGACTTCGTAAAAAAGTGGTGTATTTGGTCATCTCTATCCTGTCTAGTCCCATCTACTCTAAACAACAATCTTCAAGAATATGCATATTTATTGTTGTGGGAGTTTCTTTGTAAGTGTTCATCCTTTGAAGCATCCAAAGCTATTCTCAGAAGAAATTTACTATATAAACACCTAGAATAAACCTATCTATGTTAGAAGTAGAAAAATGTCATGAAACTTGTGTTTGAAATGTTAGATTGGGTAGAGAGAGGAAATGCAGCACAAAATCTGGTATTTACCGTTCTGCTTCATAGAATTAATACATCTGTTGGTGTATTTCACAGGAAGACCTGCCAGTTCAGGTAGCAGCAGCTCAGGTTTTTTAATCTTTTACTGAATAGGATTTTCTTTTCAGGCACTTTTCAGCCTGTGCTATTGCAGCTCACTTTTACATACATTAAATCTGCAAAACCATTCAGAATGGGAAGCATCCAAACGATGTCAAAACTCACTTTGGAAAGTGGAAAGTATTCAGACTCCTCTCTTTGTATCTTCTTGTTGCATGTATCACCGGATCTGAGATGGTTAATTTGATAAATAAAGGACTAAATACTTAAGTCATAGGTGCAGCCCAGCAGGAAATGATGATAATAGCAAGGGTGACAGGGAACCTGACATTCATGCTAGCATTTGGAGTTTCATATTAGAAAGAACAAGACAGCATCACTTGCAGATATATTATTGCTTTCTGCTCGCAATTCTAGAGCCCTTCTCCCTGCTACGTTGTACTGCTGAAACTCAGAGAAGCAGAAAATATGCTTGATGGGATGTTTCACTACTGCATTAAGGAGATAACTACCCAGACACTCACTGGCAACCTGAAACCTTAGGATTTTCCTTTTCCTGTGCATGAAGTCCACCATGATATACCATGCCATCAGTGTGGACTACTATTCAAAGTTTCTCTCAGACACCCAAAAGTGCAAGTGCTCTAGACACAAGGTACATCCAGCATTAGTTCTAGAAAGTGTCCGTAATAAAGGAAGGGCGCTTTTGTCATTATTTTGAGTCCTTCAGGGAAAATGAAAGCTAACCACTGAATTGCATGCAAGTCATTTGTCTTGGGTAATGCTGACTTAGAAAAGAACCTCTGTATCCACAAGAGGAATCCTGGGTATCAGTGTGGGTTGTGTAACGCAAAAGCTCAGTTTATACAGCCACCGTAGTACAGCTCTTAAATATTATACAGTGCAACATAGACCATTCAAAGTACAGGTTCATGTATTTCTTTGGTCAAATCTTTATATTCTTTATAGCATATAAGAATCTTCGTCTATTATTATTGCAACTGCAGATAAGTATATTGTATCTTCAGTAAGAACAATATAACAAAATGTTCTGTATTAAATATTTCTATTTTAATCTAGTGTCTATGCAAGTTCAGGAGCCAAACCTGTCCAAGACTTATCTGACTGTAGGTACCCAGAAAAGTGAAAGGCTCAGTATAAAATTCCTGTTCCTTGGTGTTATCTTCAACCCATAATCACAATATATACTGCAAGTATTTCTCTAATCCATACTTGAAAGTGTTCCCAGGACCACTAGCTATACAGACAAATGAACATTTCATTACTGCTACCTATTGTTACAAGTAGAGAATTGAACATATTTTCATAATTGTATTTTCCAAATGGAAATATAATTGGAAAATAATAAGATTGTTCCAGTTGAAGCATTTATAAAATAGCATGTTTGGATTGCTTCCTCACTAGCATCATTTTAAGAACTATAGGAAAAAAAAAAAGCTATTGCAAGTGATAAGAAAATTTAAGTTCTTGATAGACACCTGCTAAAATGAAGCATTAAGCCAAAAATTAATGATTGGTACTAGAACACTTGGCATCAGAGTAACTTGTTTCAATAGATATAACAATCCAAAATCTGGATCTGAGTGTCCATGCTCTCTTCAGAGGTAAATTGAGAAAGATAGGGGACTCAGAGATCTTCACTAATGAGTTTTTACGCTTATTGTATGATTACTGCAGCAATTATATCTTGTATGTGCAACAGAGAATGGTTTTGTTTCCCAACAAGATGGAAACTTGTTAATGGGAAATGGTGATAGAATTTTGATTAGCATCATACGAATGGATGCTATTAGATAATTAGCTGAAACCACTTATGGATATATTTTATTCATCCATTCATTCATTTTCTGCATTAAAGCCTTGGAAACTGGAATTGCAGAGAAAATACAAGATTTAAAATAACACAGAAGAATTTAAATAGTAAAGCCCAATTGAAGAATGGTTTATTTTTGTAAGTTCTACCAAATTTGGGGCACTTAAATCTCACTGGTAATGTGTCACAGTTTGTATGATAACAAACCTACATATTTCTGCTTGGTGTTAAGTATACTATTTGAGGCTTAAAGTATAGAATCTTGGCAAAGATTTTTCAGTTTTATTGAATGCTTTTCAGGCCTTGAAACATTTACTGATTTTTTTTACACAGAATTCTGTATGATTATATTAATAATATAATAATATATATATATATAAAAATAATAGAAAGAGCAATCAGTAGAAACTTCTACCGGTATTTGATGATTCTGGAGCTATATCTGGTAAATCACTACAAAACTATAAGTTTGTCTCCTTGTCTTACTTGGAGTCTGAAATGCAAATTTTTGAGATTTTTTGTTTCCTTGATGGAGACAGGACTGAATAAATAAGTTCCATTGGATAGAGTATAGGCCAGCTAATACTTTAGGTTTTTGACATTTTGGACTAGAACAGCACACTGTAAGCAATACCCTTTGACACTGTGTGCAACAGTCTCCAGAAGGTTCATATGGAAATGGCAGAGTTGACTGAGTCATTTATTTCACACTTTGCTTCTCAGAAGATAAATTAATGCATGCACATCCTGGTGCTAAATAGCAGTTTATTTTGCTTTCAAGCAGAATTAGCGAATCTCAACTGTGCAAGAGTTTTCTCTCCACCCAAGAGAGAAACAGCTAAAAAAGGTGCATACTTCTTTATAAATAGCTCAGCTCAGCAAACGTCATGTAACATGAAATAACATGTCCCTGTAACTTGCCTCTGGCTATCAGTGGATTAGTCCAACTCTAAACAGTTAAAGTTCAAGAGTTTGAGATTTCAGCATCTCAGTTGCTTGTTTCTGCATTTCCACACCTATAACCGGTGGCATTTTTTTAATAGGAAGTGTTTCTTTGTTCCTACATCATGATGCCCAGACATCATGACCTGTGAGAGTCTGTTTCTGAACTTAAATATTCTGGTGGCTTTGGTACCATTTGCGGCACCTTGTGGAAGCACATCCAGATTCATACAAACAAACAGCTACAGGGTGCTTTTTTCTTCCCAGATCTATCATGATCCAACACCACACATTCTCAACTAATTTCCCATTCTACTGAAATCTTCAAATTCCAAAATTACAGCTATTCGTGGAGTCATGTCATGGCATTCATTAGAGCAGGAACAGATGGCTCTGAAGGTCTTTATATGAAAGAACAGTACGAAATACTACTGAGAACTAAGTGAGGGGAATGTGAACCAGTGATCAGAGGTCTTTAGCAGTTAGAAGTCTTTAATTCCCATCCCTCTGATAAGAAGTAATACCATTGTTTTAAAACCAGTATTTTAATACCATTGAGTATTTCTTGAAACAAGGAAAGATGTTGGTCATAAGCAAAAAACAGTAAATTCAAATGCCTACTTCTCCATAAAGAGAAAAAATATTAATATAAGAAATAAGCTGTATAATTAAGAAAATAGAAAAACTTACTTAACATTTATATATTTTTTTTCAAGATTTATGCTATAAAACAGACTGTTAGATAGTCAGCACTAAAGAGAAAAAGAGCACAAGAAAAACTGTTAGGGATTAAACAATATCTACTGAGTCCAATGTAGTCCTCCCACTATCTTCAAGGGTCTTTGGATCTTGCTTCTTTTGTATCCATATGAGAGTGTAAAGTACTTTTAATTTGTTAGATATTTAGAGACATGATCTCTGGGAAAAAAGTCTTAGCATTCTGCAGGGGCATGGGCTGCATTACCTCTGAGTCAGTGAAGTCTATGATATGCATACAAATTTAGGTCCACCTCATCCAGACAGAGGTGAGCATCTCTTATGACCACGGAGTTTTGTTATCAGGCAGTAGGCATTCCCACTGCCCTGGAGGAGGTTCGTAAGAGGGTGAGGTATTTTATAGGCAACTATTCAGTTGCTGCTGCCAAACTGGAAGGCAAAGATAGCCCTCTTTACTCCCTGAAGAACTCATCTATAGATGTAGAAAACATTCAGGTTGGAAGGAACTGCAGGGGATTTCTAGTTCAACTTCCAGCACAAAGCATGATAGAGTGCAAGATCAGACCAGGCTTCCCAGGACTTTATGTCAGGCAGGGACTGTGCACCCTCTCTAGGCAGCCTGTTCCACTGCTTGAACGTCCTCACAGTGGTTATATTTCTTTGTATCCAGTCTGAACCTCTCTTGTTTTATCTTACGCTTGTTCTTTGTATTCTAGTTTCAGTCTTTCAAATAAAAGTATGTCTTCTGTCTATTCAAATGGAAGCAGCTAGGAGTGTATTTTAAATACCTAAAACTTCATTTCATGAGTTTGTACACAACTGCGTTTTTTCTGTAAGTTATCCTTGGTTAGTAAAGAGTTGAAACCTCAACATTCCACATTTAGAGAAAACCAAACTTCATTAAAAAGTGAAAATACCTCTAATGAGTCATGTTAGAAAACTTCTGTCAACCAAGACGCTCATAGTTGTTACTGTGGGATTCTAGAAGATCAGGAGAATGAAAATGTAACACTACATTCTGTTCTGAGTCAGCAAGGCAAAGAATGAAAATCTGTCAGTCATAAAGGTGAAAGAATGTACTTTGGATTCTGACTGATACCAATTAAAGGGTTAGAGATTATTACATATGTAAATTAAGACCCATTCAGCACTGTTATAGTTGAAACAACTCCTCTGATAATATTAAAAAGAAGCCTGAACTGGAAAGGAACAGCTGTCCCTTTCTTAGAAACAAAAAAATATATAAAGTCTTTTGATGTAATACAGAGAAAATATGGGCAAAAGCAGGAATTTACAAAATTTTAAATGGCAGAAACAGACAGTAGTCATTGTATGTTTGCTTCATATACAAAGGCAGAATAAAACAGATGGGAAATGTTAGTTTTTCAATTCTCATAGGTTTAAGAACAAGCACAGACCTTGCATTTGGCATAATTATTGATTTATTTCAAAAAGATGAAGAGAAGATAACATCTGCATTTGCTGTAGAAGGACTTTCCTGAATCAATTAGATTAATCCTAGCTGGAGGAACTCAAGCTGGTGGTTCTGCTACACACATCGATGGCTGAAGTTTTCTTTAAGCCTCCTAAGCATTTTTATGCAAGTATGTCTTCCAGTAATCAACCTGAGTTTAATCTCAGTTGTACAAATAAAACCTTGTTTATTTTGTTCACTTCATTTATATGAAATATGAACATTTCTTTCATGTTCCAAAAGCAAATAAAAAAGCTCTATTGACCATCTATATACTGTGTATATTTGATATGCCTGTCACATCACATCTTACAGGTCCCTTTTGTTAACTAAACAACTCTAATCTATTTATTGTTTCCTCTCAGACATTCCTTTTTAATTTGTTGTTGTTGTTCAGCCTTCCAAGATCTTTTCTTTTTTGGGTGTTTTATTTCAAACACTATGAAATCAGGTAAGCTGAGGAACCTAACATTGTTTTATATTGCAATACATTTTTCAATATTTCCTTAGATAAACTGGGTAAAGCATGGTTGATTTCATCAGCCACAAGTCTTTCCTTTCTAGATTAATATTTGAAGTCCAAGAGAGATTAAAAAGGATCAAAAATGACAATGTCCTGGTTGCTACTTCATAGCAGTACACATGAAACTGTTTTGGAGATTGCTCAGAATTTCAAGCTTTAGAGTAAATAGCATCACCACATGCTTTGCAGTCTTCTTTTATATGACTATTTGATCTATATATGGGATACAAAAGTGTGGCCTCTTGCTTTTAGAGCAACTAGGATCATTCCCTTCTAGTCATTTCATCTGACACTGGCAATATATTCACCTAATTTTCTCACTATTACTGAGATTCCTCAGACTTCTTTTCAGCTGATTTTGTTTGTTTGTTATGTCATATAGCTAACTGATATTGTTACAACTACAGTGAATTGCAGAGCATTTGAATTTTAACCTACTTTCATGCCAGAGATAGGCTATTTATTCCTACTATTTTCTTCATGAGTATTCAAGCCCTGGGACAGATTTGAATATGTGGGAGCTCTGATTAACTTCCATCTGCACTGAACTAACTGGACTATACTGAAGAATCTTTCCAGGTCCCTTTTAAATCCTCCATGAACTTCCTTTTAGCCAAAAGGAAGAGGAAAATAGCGATGAACAATTAGATATGTTATGTTTCATAGATTCACAAGCTAATCCAGGCTGGAAGGGACCTCCAGAACTCTCTACTCCACTGTTCTGCACAAAGCAGGGTCAGCTGTAAGATCAGAACAGGTTTCTTGACTTTTATTTAGTCAGGTCTTGAAAACCTCCAAGGATGGAAACTACACAACCTTTCCAATTCTGAATTTAGAAAATTACTAACCAAATTTAGTAATACCTGAAAAGAATGTGGATGGTGAATAAATTTCATCATCAATTATCAGAATCTTTTCAGTTGATTGCAGGGGACTCTGATAGGCATATGCAGAGAATATGAGTTGACTCATGGTTTTACTCCATGCAGAAAGAATGTCTTCGAGCAGTGGATGTCCACTTGATCTAGATATTAAAGACACAAATAGATTATCAATTATACATTATTACTTGGAAAATATGTGAAGCACCTTTTTAAGGTACTTTCATCCTTCAGGGAGCCTTCTTTGACATTTCTAGTGAGATGAATGAAGAAAACTAGAAATAGTTTTGTAAGAAATAGGAACAAGTAGATACTGAACCATGTTTCTTCCAACCTTTTTTCTCATTTGTTTTCAACTTTGCTTTTTTGGGCTGTTTTATTATTTATACCTTATCCTGTCAGTGAGTGAAGACTTTGAAGGTCTATCTTCTCCTTCCATTTCTATGTTGCTCTGACTTTCCTGTGTATAAAAAGAAGAGCTGGAGTAGAACCAATACAGAATGAGAAAACCATGGTTTAGAAATTGGTGTTACAGACAGCTTTGCAGTTGGTGAATGATTTGAAGGCAGCCCCGGGCTTTTCTGAGTCTGGACAGGAGTTAGTTTGCTACTTGCAGAAGTCTTTAGAATTTTCTAATGATCTAGTTCAAGATACTTGGATTATAAAATGAGTATTTCAGTTCCTTATAGCAGCTAGGAATATAAATAACAGAAAAACCCTGAAGTTAAGGCACTGAATTTCACATTCTTCTTTTCCCTGTTTGAACATGCTTGCTAAGAGGAAAAATGTTTTCTGATGATACGTAGTCGAAACAGAAGTTCACTTATTTAACATTTTTGAATTTAACAGCTTAACTTAAGAGCTATTTTCTTTTAAATCCATATCTCTACAGAAACAGCATTTTCACTATATAAATGAATTCAATCAGAGTATTTATTCAAAGGAACTAACTGCCTTTTGGTGAACACCACAAGCCTCCCATCCTGAATATATCCTGTAACTATAACTACAATGCTCCTACACTTGCCAAGTCTTCACATTGACTGTTGAATCTTCCTCACCTAAAGGTATCAAAGGTGCAAAGGCATGGCAGAGGACTCACCCCTCTCCAGTCTGTGAAGCTTTCAACAAGCTGCCTCCAGAGGGGTCATCTAGTGTTATTCTGTAAACTGGGAATAACTACATAATAGAGTGCTACTGGAAAGCACACTCTTCACTGTTAATTTGTGCTTTATCTTCTCACATATCACATGAATCTAGGCAACTCCAGGCATGCGATCTGAAAACAGTAGCATCTTACACTCAAGGAGAAAAAATATACATAGGAAACTTGTTACCCTTCTTGTTTAGGTTAGCCCATGACATTTACTTGCTGTAAAATCAGTTTAAAACAGTTTGAGATTGGAGACATGGTGATGAGTCTATCAGGTTGCTTCAGGGGCAGATGAGTCTATCAAGTTGCCTCTGCAAGTTGATACACCCTTCCATACCTGCCCCCAGCTGTGGTCCTGCCTCAGACAATATGAGCAAAGTCAGTGATGGAAAAGATCCCTCAGGTAAGAATGAGTATCTAGTATAAGCTATTGCTTGAGTTAGTTATGGAAAGACAAGTAGAGGTATAATTTTTACTGCTTAACTTACTGAACACTGCAGATACAACTGCATGTAAAATATATTTGACATTATATGCAGTTGTCTAGTGGATTTGTCAATGTCTTTTCTGGTGACAATAAAAATATATAGTCTATGTAATAGTGCAAAACCATAATAGATATTCATATTGCTTAAATTCATCTTCTTTAAAAAAAAAAAAAAAAAAAGAGAAAAGGCATGGTCTTGTTGTAATCAGCAATCCCTGGGAGATGCACTACTATAGACTTGATAGTAGCTCATAAAGTTGAATATTTCATTTTTCTCAGTGTTATTCTCAGTGAAGTACTCATGATTTTATCATTCCAATTCTAAGGTTTTTTTTTTCTTCTCAATTTGTTGAAAACAGTTTGAAGAATGAATTTATCACTGATATCAACAAGCCACAGAACAGCACTAATAGATATGGCTGTGACTCCAATTTTTCACCCGTGTGAGAAGTGCAGAGTCATATTATGCTTGTTAAATCTTGTAAAGACAAAGTTTAAAATATTTAATTCAATAGTCATTAGTCATAATTGCAAGCTCTTTTCCATTGAAAATCATTGGTGTACTTTCAAGTCATGGGCCAGTTACATAGTTCAAACTCTTATTAGGAAACAATTGTCAGTAATTAGAGATGAGTTCTTTACTAGCAAATATATTTGATACCAGCATTAAATAAATAACATAACATAAACAATAAATATAAAATTGTATAACATATCCTATGCTAATTCAACCAAAGATAAGTAAGTCTTATAAAAAAGATATTCAAACCTACAGTCCACCTGTATCTCACAAAGTCAGCCATGTGAAATCAGAGGAAGGAGAGTTTCTGATGTGGTAAACTATGTGCCAAGAGAGTGTGAGGAAGAGGAAAGAGATAAGTTAGAAATCAGAGATTTGTAGTTGACATGAATTCTAGGAGAGATCTCCTCTTTATATTGCAAGTATTAATCAAACCTTCTCCTGAATCAGACAATTATAGATAGCCTGTAAGTTATGCAGAAGAGAAGCAGGTTTTCACACTGAAATATTGGTATAAATTTCCATTCCAGATGGTAACGCATAGTGAGATCTTTTTCCTTATGCACACACACACATCCTACAATATTTCTGATTATGCAGGAAGTGATTCAAAACAATTCCTTATTTGTTCTGTGTTTCCCAGCTGCTGCTGCACAAACTGTAAATATAATCTTAGTGTACTTCATAATTTCATAATATGATTCTCAGGAAAGGCTAAAAGAGTCTGGAATTCATAGTACTAGGCTGCAAGTTGACTTCTTTTGTCAACAAAGATATCGAAGTCACGTCATACATAATGTATGTTCCTATTGCTATCTTACTCCTGACATTTCCTTCAGAAACCATTCTACATTTAAAGTAAAAAAAAATGTTCTGATGCAGTATTATCCTTTTGCAACACTTCATTCTTCTCTGTATTCCATTCATGGGAAAACTAGGCAAAATTTGTTAGTGAAGTCTAAATATGTGTAAGTACATATTTCAGACAGGCTTTGTAGAGAAATATTTAAAACAGAATAATCAAGTCATTGGCTGCATTAAAATACACAGATCTTTGGAATACATTTTTCAATGCCTTCTATTTTGAGATCTGTGAAGAATTTAGCCCAAGGGGCAAATATTTTGCTCAAGGCAGATCAACACATCTCCTCCTGAGGCAATGCAATACTACTTCAAAATTGCATGAGCTGCCAGTGTGAAGGTATTGTCCAGCAGTGGTGAGGAAAAGTTGTCTCCATTGTTCTTGACAGCAGAGTGAAGGTCAACTTAAAAAGATAAGCATGGCTCTCTAAGGCAGTGTCTTTTCCTTGTGCCAAGAGCATCAGGGTTGAACTATTGTTTTGGTACATCAGAATCCCCACCCTTCCTCTGCACCACCCCTTTCCCCAGCCTGCTATCTACCATTACAAGCAGCCATGTGTAGATTCAAGTGCTAAAAGGGGAACTGCTAGACCTGCTCAGGTAGTATAAGATCTAGCAGGATTCTACAATATGAGAGTGATCATGCGCACGAGCATGGCAGATTAGTGTGTCTGGCAGAAAGGGTAGATCAGTGATGTTTCCAATTAACTGATTTCTTGTGTTGTTTGTCAAATGCAGAATCCCTGAGGCAATCAGGCACGTCCAGGATGCAGATCTCCCATGTTGTTGTTCCCACTGCTCTAAAGAATAAAATATATCTTGAAAACCAAATCTTTGTCAATGCTAACCATATGAAAACAAAAACATGTGAAGTAGAAACCTAGGCAACCTCTTTAGTATACATGTTTTCAAGGCAGTATATAATGTAGATAAAAATCATTTATCTTTGTATATGATATGATATTCATTGCTTTAATTTAAGTGACTTGGCCCCTGTAACCATATGGAAAACATTTTAACATTTTTAAATTGCAGATCTTCTTTTGCTATGAATCATAATGCATGCATTTCCTTATTTTACAGGGATATCAAGCCTGACAACATATTACTGGATGAGCATGGTGAGTAAATATTGACTGTTTTCTCCCAGATGTCTCTAATTTTTGAGCTGTCTGTGATAAGGTGGCCATGGTTTTTGAATCAGCTTGAGCTGTTGGATTCCAGTCTAAATCTGGACATTCTGCACGCCCTTCTGTCCATTTGGCAGTTTTGCAATATTCATTCCTATTGAAAAAGAAAAAGTGCTGATCTGACACTTGAAAGAGCTGAACATGAAGGAATAAGAATAGAGATCACCAGGGACACCAGTCAAAAAGAAGTTAATATTTTAATAACATGATTATTGTAAGTCACTATAATCACTATTTAGGGACTTTCCAGTAGAGCAGTACCAAGCATCTATTTTCTGTACTGAGATCATGAAGGATTAGGAAATTTCAAATAGCAAACGATTGCTCATCTGAAATTATTTTCCTAAATTTAGATATGAAATCTGAAATTCGCCTCTAAAATGCCTGTAAAATTTTCATGGTTCTACATATAGTTCTGGCTCAAAGGAAACTTAAAAATGTCTAAACATAATCAGCTTTGAATTTTCAAGACTATTTTCATGCTCTCAAGCAAAAAATGTACTGAGTGATTTTTTTTTTTAATGAAAACCATACAAATGCGGAGAATATATGAAGTATTTTGCAAAAATAAAATGCATGCTTTTGCAACTATTTATAGCAAGGCTATGAGAAAATACAATAAAAGGAAGCTTTGACTTGTACTAATTAGAACAGAAGTAAAAGATAAAGACAAAATAGAAAGTAATGTGTGTTTGCTGCTGTGGGAAAGACTTGTTTTGCTTTATACACTTCAGAAGTTGATTAAGAGCAGTTAATCTCTGAAAAAAAATACTGACTTGAAATTATGCCAAAGATACAATTATTTTTTTAAAATCTATTGCAGAGCTGCTGGGTCAGCATGTTGAAGTTGATTTAAGAAGTAGCATTTAAAACAGCTGGAATTTACCTCTGGGGATGCTGAAGCCAATAAAGCCAATAAAATATTTGAGTTTTAAACCAACTAGGACTTCAGGAATTTAGTGGTTCAGACTCACATGTGTTAATTTTCCCTAGACACTAATATCAGCAAATAAGCATGAAATAGAAATATCTTGTCTTTAAGTCCTGTGTGAATTAAAGATGGAAAGGCAACATGAAATGACTATGAGAGCATTACATCTCTGATTGACAGCCTTTGAAGTAGTTATGCTTATCTCTCCTTGCTCCTCAGCAAGGTCAGTTACAACACAAAATCATCCTCTTGGAAGTGCTTTCCTATGGGAGCCAGTGTATTGTAGATGAGCTACGCAAGAGCCAGCAGTATGCTGCAGAAATACATTTGGTGACTGCAAGATATTTAGCAACAAAATTAGCTACTGCCAGCTTGGAAATATTGGGATGGATAGCCCCTTCTTTACAAAGCAGCATGGTGCTTCACCAGTCTTCACCAAGGTAGGCCTTGGTGAGCAGAATTAATCAACTCACAGACCTGCTGTGCGGGTGGGAGATGTAGTTCTCCCAGCTTAGGCAAGAGTCCCCGCACTCACTAAATGAGGTGACGCATATAGTACTAGTGTCTGTACCATGCCAGTCATCATAGTTTATTTACAGCCATAGGCTCATTTAGATCATCTGATCCATTTTGGTTGTCCACACTTAAGCATTAATATTTCTTTTCAGTGAGTAATACTGAGGGAGTTTTGTGTGAAGATATAGAAGTCCAAATTTTGCATTTAGCCACATGAATCCTATCCAGGAGCCCAAAAAAGCTTCAGTTAAGCTATGACACTTCACAGTAACACAATTTTTTAAGGAACCGTCAGCTTTCACTTAACAAAAAGTAAAAAATAAAAATAAAAATTGCTCAATATCTGCATGTGTGAGGTAAGCAGCTTCTTTCCTTTGTTTCTGTTCCCATGGCTGTTGCAGTTGAGCAAATCCTCACTTGCTGTAGTGTAGAAACTTACTGTTCTGCTGAAGTTCTGATGTAGTAGTGGATGTGTTTTGTCATCACAAGAAGTGTTGTGCATTATAAGAACTGTGAAAACAGGTACTTAAAATAATATTAAATATTATCTTCTACCCCTAGCAGAAGATGAGGACTAGGAGGGACCTATAGTCCTCTAGGACTAGAGGGAATGGCTTCAAGTTGCACCAGGGAAGATTCAGGCTGGACGTTAGGAAATACTACTTCTCTGAAAGGGTGGTCAGGCACTGGAATGGGCTGCCCAGAGAGGTGGTGGAGTCACCGAGCCTGATGGTGTTCAAAGAGCGTTTGGATGTTGTGTTGAGGGACATGGTTTAGTGAGAACCATTGGTGAAGGGCGAATGGTTGGACTGGATGATCCTGTGGGTCTTTTCCAACCTTAGTGATTCTACGATTCTATGATTGTCTGATGTCTTTGAGATATTCACTCCCTCATGACGGGAGAGATGAGGGACATTTTCAGGGTGCCGGAGCAGGAACAGTGGTGTCTCATTTTTTTGGTTCAGTCTGTAAACCGAACTTAGACACTAAGTAAACAAACACAAATCTCTTCTGTTGTGTTTTCTTCTCTCCTCTCCCAGAAAGTTCTTCTGCTTACAGCTATCACTAATCTCTAAATTTAGCAGTAGTGTTCTCTTCTTCTAACATGTATCTCAAATAGTTACTCCAGTAACAGCTGAAGGAACTGCTTTGTAGTTCATGGGAGCTACTGTTATTGTATTATACAAAGAAAAGCACTACAGAACTCTCCTAATAACAGTATTCTGTTCCCTCCCCCACTCTTTTCACCTTAAGGGTTTAAATCCATATATCTGAAATGATACTGTTCAGGACTAAAGATTGACAAGTCTGGTCTATGTTGTGTTTTTCCTGAAATGTCAAAAAAATTAATGATCCCTTTAAATATTTCCATGATCTATTAGTTACTGCATCTGGGGATACATATATCATGTAATGATATGAAATCATGAAATGTAGAAAAACAAAGAGTATTAACCAAATTAGTATATTGTCTTTTTTTTTTTTTTTTTTTTTTTTTTTTTTCCCAGAGATGATAACTTGTTCTTTGTATAGCTATTTGATAGCATTATTGATTTTAATGCTTCTGATCATTCTGCAGAAATCATTAAGTTCCCATCTTGGCATCCAGATTCTGTGTAGTGCAGAGCAACCAAACCATTATTATACTCTGTTTACAAGAAATTTGCAAGAGTTTGATCTCCTCTCAGGCAAGTGTGAAATGGTGTCTTGAAACAAGATATAGCAAGGTTTCTGCATGGCTTCCCAAAGAAGAATGGGTTGATGATTGGACTAGATCATCTCAGTGGTCTTTTCCATGGAAGCTTTAATGGTTCTATGATTCAAAGAATTCCTTTCAGGATCAGACATGGGATCTCAGCCAATATTCTGTCACAGCCCGTGGCAAAAGGTCATCTCCACAGAGAGTGTCTTTTGCCGCTTCTAGTCATCTTTGTTACTCCCTATCACCCACAATTATTATGTGAGGATGTTAGTACAGCTTTGTATATTCTCATTAAAATCTGGATGAGTCTTTGTTAATAAATTCATCTACTACCTCTTTGAAGCTGCTGCCAAAAGTGGCCTCTACAACCACATGGAGAAACAAGTTCTACGAGTTCACCATCCTTTATAAAAGAAAAGTGTTTTCTTTCATCTGTTTTGAAACATGCTGCTTACTTCACTTTATTCATCATCTTTATGATATCCAAAAACTCCTTTAACAGTTTTATTTAATTGACTGGTTTACTGCTTCTATCAGTGATAATTTTACTCACTAATCATTTCTCTTATGAGGGAGAAAAGCAGATTCACGTTGGTGTGTTTATGTGCCTTTTTATATACGACTATATTATTTTATGATCATCAAATCTTTCCTTAAAACTCCATTTCCTTGTTTATGCGTGACTCTCAACCCTCATTTGGAAATTAACGTCAAGTTTAAAAAATGCAGACAATGAGCAATGTTGGCCTTAAAACTAAAAATAGGATGAATAAAAATCACCACCCATAAATTCAATAGTTTGAGTCCTGAATGCTGACTCCTGAACAGACCTTCAGCAGGACCATCAGGCCTCTAGTAGTCTCCTGATGATGAGTGTCCAGCTGCCAAGGCATGCAAAGTTCATCTGGATACAGGATGACACTCTTGTACTTAATATAGATGAATGTGATGAGCTGTTTTTTAAATAGTTCATAGAGTTTGACCTTCTGGGCAAACTAGATCTGAATTTGATCCAAAATATTACTATGCAGAGATTTCTTATCAGCTCTAATACATGCTGAGCTGGTGACATTAACTCCAGACCGGCATTTTTTTCTCTGTGCCCTCAGATTCACCCCTTCGCTTTCATACCCTAGAATATTAAAGCTCATTGAAGTTCTTATGCTTTTTTACTCTGCTTAATGTTAGTCAGCCAGACTCAACCACCTATCAGAACTTGTCTTAATTATAATTATGATCTATTATGATCTCATTTAGCAAAAAAATCAGTTATAGTCAAAGATGATTTGTTTTATGCCTCACATATCAGGATTTTGAGTCATGTGATAAAGTGAGGTATACATGCCCCAAATGTGTATACCTCATACATCACTTCTGAGGTGCACACATAAAGCTTTGAAAGGTCATATAGTGTCTGTAGAAAGTAGCTTACAGATTTGCCATCTTAACTGGGAGCACACTAGAGGAATGCAGTTCTTGAAACAATTGCCATTGAGATACTTTCTACTTAAGATAAAGGGTAGATGTGGCACTGAAGGACATGGTCTAGTGGGCGTGGTGGTGATGGGTTTATGGTTGGACTAGATGATCTTAGTGGTCTTTTCCAACCTTTAAGATTCTGTGAAATATATGTGTAGACATAGCTGAAACCTGTGCAATCGGACTTGAAATAGCCATTTTGCAGAGAGCTGGAGAAATCTATGCATTTGCCTCCTCCACTCTTCTCTGTCCTTTTATTATCAGATGGAGTCATGCAGCCTGGGGCGTTAAGCAATGAGCTCTTCCCTTGTGATGCTTGAATTTATTTAGGTTTTGCTGAATCTGCTGTGCATTGCCCTGCTTCACAGCCCTTAATAGCCAAATTCAGGTGGTGCTCATATACTGTTCAATCCAGTATTGTACTTGGTACCTGAGAAGGAAGGCAGGATACTGGGCTTGGGCTTGATGGTCAGTTTTTCTAGATAAAATTTGGAATGGGAGATCAAGTACAAGGTGTGAAGCTCAGAAAGGAAAATGTCCCTGTGAACTGAAAGTTTGGAAATAGCATAAAATAGTCAGAATTGTAGCATTTTTACTGCAGAAATAGTTATCTTTCATCCCCCTCTACTCTGTCCTGGAGAGGCCTCACCTGGAGTATTGTGTCCAGTTCTGGGCTCCCTGGTACAAAAAAGACAAGGATCTCCTGGAAAGAGTCCAGTGGAGGGCCACAAAGATGAAAAAGGGTCTGGAGCATCTCTGCTATGAGGAAAGGTTGAACAACCTGGGTCTGTTCAGCCTTGAGAAAAGAAGTATCAGGGGGGATCTGATCAATGTCTATAAATATCTAAGGTGCAGGAGGCAAAGGGATGAGGCCACATTCTTCTTAGCAGTGAGTGGCGAGAGGACAAGGGGAAACAGCCTCAAACTGAAGCATAGGAAATTTTGCACAAATGTGTGTAAGAACTTCATCACAGTAAGGGTGATGGAGAACTGGAACAGGCTGCCAAGCGAGGTTATGGAGTCTCCTTCTCTGGAGATGTTCAAAACCTACCTGGATGCCCACATGTGCAACCCGGTCTAGGAATATGCTTTGGCAGGGGGGTTGGACTACATGATCTCTAGAGGTCCCTTCCATCCCCTACAATTCTGTGATCTTCCTACATGCACCAGCTGCCATAAAAAAATGTCATAGAGGCTGATTAGAAAGATTCTTATAGCAAACTGTGATCTGTTTGCAGTCCCTATGGCAGCACAACTACACACCTTTCCTGTCCGCCATGGCAAACTACCAGCCCTCTAAGCATCAGGCAAAAACTGTGTTCAGTCACCCCGGAGGCTGTGGAAGAACAAAGGTGTTCTTTTTTCCAGAGATACAGATGTGGCTTTGCTGTGTGGCGCTGTGACTACAGGAGCAAAGCATTACTGCTTTATCACCAGCAGCATGCAGAGCTCTCAAACCTATCTTCTACTTCTCTTACAGAAGGGCACTTTTAACAAAACACACCAACCAACATATATAACCCTTCACGTATGTGCTGCTTTGGTTTTGTTAAATGAAAAATATCTAATAAAAGGGAGAGAAAACAATGCACTGCAGGGGAGGCAATTTTCTTTGCAAATCAACTGCTTGGATCAGTCTGAATGGATTATGTGATAGGTGTTTTGCAACAGGCTATCATGCTGGCACTCTAATAGGGGGAATCATTTACAGTAGTGTCATTTAAATGACACAACTTTATATTTATCTGTCAAAAAAAAAGAAAAGAAGAAAGTATTAGTCTTCAAGATCCTTGCAGCTTTTCATTCTACAGTGCACATGGAATTAAAGCATCACTGCCATGAAGTGGCTGTGTGTGGTTCAATTATCTTTCTCAAGAAGCATTCTGCCATCATGTTCTATTGCAGAAATGAACTGCAGAAGAGCTCCTCGCCAGCCATGAACTGCAGCCAGCAGGAGGGAGGAATGCCATCTTGGAACCTGATGGCAAGCCAGGCTGTGCTCTCTGATTGCTTTTATGGGAAGCAACACCTTCCACCCTCTATGAAGGAATTACTTGCCTCTGCTCACTGTTTTTGTTCACCTTTTGCTCATGTTTTTTTTGGGTAAGGTGTGTTAGAAGGAAAGCATCACCAAAACAGGAGTTTTTGTGAAGACTAAAAAATGTATAAAATCAAAAACTTCTGCCATGTAACCCATTTGAAAAAATACATTTAAGTTTGGAAATGAGATGTGCCTTCTTCCATTTTACTTTCAAAAACAGCCTAGGTCTGGCCAAATGAGGGGACTCTGAGAATTTCAGTTCACATATGGCTAAAGACTGCTCGGAGGCTGGCAGGTACGTTTCCTGGAGTCTCTGAGTAGGATCTAGGTCAGATTGTCAAAGCAGTGTAATCGTTCACTGAAATTGCTGTTCCACAGTCTGGCACTGGGGAAATGTTCGGTGTCAGGACCACAGGCAAGTCAACTGTTACACTCTTTTCATCTTTGGCAGTAAGCATGGTAACAGCTTCCTTCCATCACTCAATAACTGCTTCATGCCCAAAACCTGCTCCACATCGTGGACTGAATGAGTTTGAGATCCTGATTTTAAAAAAGAGGGGGAAAAGTATCAGAGGAACTCAACATTCAAGACACCATCTAAATGCAAGATGTCTTAGAAAGGATTTGAGTGTGTGGCTAAGCTGGGGAAGGGAGCACCTTTCCATGTCCTCCACAATGGCATTGCCAGGTGGAATCACAGGCAAAGCAATATTTGCGTTGCTCCACAGCAGGAACTAGCCCTCAAAATAGGAGATGCACAACATACTGGCAGATTTACCCAGATAAAATAGTGTGGATAGATACATTTTCATTCTGGATTTGCATTCAGTTTACTTGCCTAAGGCAAATGAGAATTAGCAACTATTGCCTTGCAATGGTGGAACAATTTACCCTGTGCTTGTCATAAATCACCCTAGGGAAAAAGTAATGATGGCAGGTTTGGGCCATCCAACCTGATTAGCTGAGTTTAAATCAGCAATCTTGGTCAGGCAGCAAGTTCATGGGCTGTCTTGTGTCACATATCTTTCATCTTGTAATCGGCTGTCAAATGAAGAATCATCTGGGACCTGCTGCTGTTACACAAATGCTCCTCTGCTACCATGAATCTAATTTTGTAGTTATTGTACTTTTAAAATACCCTTTTTCTTCTCAGCTCCCTTTTTGCCCCAAGGACACTCTGAAAAAGCCAGGCTGATTGTAACACCAAGTGGATGTGATGGCAGACAGGTGTCATGAGTGCAGGAGATTGTGAGGGATGGCTCTAGTTAGAGAAAAGGTGAGATAGAGTTCACACATCACTCCAAGAAATTCAGTGTTGTTCCTATGCATTACTGCTATGAAATGACAATTGCTGTTCTTGGTTCTCACAGAAGGAGGAGGTTCAGGGGTGGTCAGAAGTGAGGCTCAGTGTGCAAGCAAATAATAGATACAACCATACAGGGGAAAAAAGCATGGTATTGCTTTGCTGTCATTATGTTTTTGTTTTTAGCAATAAGCTGTGCTTAATAGCAAATCATAAGACATTAAATTGTTAAGATTTATCTGTTAAACACTGAATAAATCAAAGAATGTTTGTAGGATGTGCTGTTTTGACTTCTGTTTTACTTTGTGTAATTGCAGGACATGTTCATATCACTGACTTTAACATTGCAACCATAGTGAAAGGCTCAGAAAAGGCTTCATCTATGGCTGGCACAAAGCCCTACATGGGTAAGTTTTCAAGACAGTTTCAAAAATATAAGAAAATCTGCACACTAATGTTGACTAATGGTATATTAAAAGAATTTTCAGTTGTAAAAAGATATAGCAAATCTGATTGGCTTCTTTTTTTTGTGTGTTAGCAATAGAAAATCTCAGAGATGAAGGAACTGGGCAGGAACTTGGTCTCCATTGTGCTTTTAGTCTGGGTCTGCTTGGTTTTGTGAAGCAAACTTAGGAGAGGCTCAGCTGTGATTTTCCCACAGCTGGAGACAATAATAAATGTTTGTGTTTGCACTGCTGTGGTTATGATCTAATAGAGAACACGTAATGTCAGTTAAAATCCATCTAGGCACATCCTTAATTGCTCTGCTATGTTGAATTCCTCAAAAATTTGTCTAACTAACCACTTAAGTACATGCCCTGTGGTGCTAAGGGGCATTTTATACCTTTTAATCATGTATTTAAAATGCATTGCTTGAGGGCTGGGAGAGTAAAATGTGATTTTATTTTACCTGTCTTCATGTATCTCAAAGTTAATCATCTTGGATAAGACAATTCAAATTTCCCCTGCAGCTGAAGGACAGAAGGCAACTCCTGGAGGTCATTTGTCCCACAGAATTGTCCACTAGCTTCATCAACTAAGAAGAGGTGTGATTTGTCCCACCTGTGGCTTTCTACTCATCTGCTATTTTAATTCTGTCTGTGCACAAAACTACCATAGCATGAGGAGATGACTAGCTAAAGGCAAAATATATTCGTATTCTGGAAGCCAGAGATGTGTCTACAAGAGAAGGTCTAGCAGGCATGCTCAAAGCCCATGTAACAAATATACACTGAAAAAATACTGATAAATTACTATATTCTGAAAATGTCATTCAGGGAAGCAAAGGCCACTGTGGTATCTCACTTCTGCAAAATGGCATGGTATAAGAGCATTTGCCCTAGGAGAAGGAATTACCATGTTTTCCTTTTCATAGCACAAAGAGCATTGTGTCAATCTGCTATTAATGAAGCAGACAAACATCTTCAGGACATCTCCATACCAGCTGTGAACCTGTCAGAGCAGTCCTAGGCACAGAAGCAGAGCTGTTTTTCAGAAATGGGTCTCCTGCTTTGGGGCATAATAGGATACAGCAGCAAACATTGCCAAACTGAGGCACTTGTGTTCATGCCAACCTGATGCTCTGTAGTTGACTTCTCTATATGTATTCAAAAGAGACCAAGAAACATTTTATGTAGACCTGACTCAAGCATTTAGGCTTTGCAGAGGAGTGAGGCTTCAGAAATAATATGCTTTAGCCAAGCATTTGATTCCATGCCTCTACCTGGACAAGATGGCCAATGTGACACAGCATTGAGTGTGGAGCACTAGGAGAGCAAGTCTGGGTACTGAGCTTCCCCTTGGAGCCAGGATCTGAGCATTTGCTGTTGCAGATGTTTCTTACTGAGAAAGGGATGAGGGAAAGAAATGCTACCACCTCACTTACATCAACAGCTTTAGTTTTAAAAGATCATTTTGTCAGTATGTGGTAGTTTTGTTTATAAAAACAAAACAAAAAACAGAAAAAAAGCAATTTCTCTCTAGAAGTAATTTAACCTCATCCCAACAAATACAGGTAAATGGCTGTACAATTTACTTGTTAAACTGATTAAACTTGCTGGAATGTACTTACACACAAGATGAAAGGAATATTAAAAAATACCAAAGCTTTCAGGATAGTAGTCTTGCATTTTGGTGAAAAGTTTGTCTCACAGGTTCTGCTTAAATAGCTGCCTGCAATCTTTTAGGAGCCATAGCCATTAGATGTGCAAATTCTTTTATTTTTATTTTCAGATTATTCAGAAATACCCTTGGAGAGTAGCCATTTTGCAGAGATTCAAAATCAGAATAGATATTTTCCATATTTAAATATGGTGACAACAGTCATAACAATCGAGTCTTTTTTGAGATTTAATTTAGTAGTTGATTAAATGACTGTTTTGATGGCCTTACATTTTTAACCTTGAAGTGACTGCACAGTTTTATACTAGAAAGCATAATTATTATGAAAGAAGAAGAAAGCTGAGTACTTGTTTAGGGGTCAGTTATCATTTTAGCATCTGTCTATCATAGTGTGAATGTGTGTAATGAAAGGATCATCTGGCTGTTAATGATCAGAGGCAGACTAGTTAAAGTATTTGTACAAAAAATTGAGTATTCTTCAAATATTCTATTGAAAATTATCAGGAAATAACATCTTTTGGAGCATTTTTCCACCCATTTGTCCATTTAGATGGACACTACTTTTTTAGTTCATTAGTGGTCTTTGTTTGCAGGCTTTTCTTGTGAGGAAAAAAAGGGTAACTTTTAACATTTGAAAGCTCAAAAATCTATAGCAATTGCTGAGCAGTGGTTTGGTATTTTAGGGATTAAATTTCAAAAAAAAAAAGGGCCCCATCCTTCTGGAATTCCTAGCTTCCACCTACACCCTAAGGAGGCGTTACTTGTTCTCTGTGCAGCTTGCACTTGCCAAGAGATGGTACCTTTGATGCAGAGATCCTTGAGTTCAACTTGTCTAAACACCACTTACATCCCACTCCATGGTATTGTCCATTTACTAGAAAAATTGGAACTTTTTCTACTTATGTATGCCCTCATAGATTTGTTTTGCAATCACCTCAGCATAACAGCACAAGAAAGTTTTTCTGACCTATGTCTGGACTGCCATAGGCAGCTGAGCCAAGATTGCCACTCTGCTGCTCTCACTCCTCACATCTCTTTTCCTTGTTGCCTTGTTTTCTTTCATTCTCTTTTTGACATAATGCATCAAACTGTTCGCTGAGTCAATGCAACTCAGTTACGACAGAGTCCTGTGCTCCCTCCTTCATTTATTTATTTTTCCTAGTAGTACTAGTGTTGTTTTTTTTTTCCTTTTCTGGGAGCTAAATGAGCTACTAGAGGGTTTCTATGAGAGCCCAAACTGACTCCAGAAAGGAGATGTATTAGAGAGCTGGAGAGAGGGGAAAATAGGCCATGAGAGCATCTGGTTTCACCTCACCTTACAGAACCATTCTCTGTCCGTTCTCCAGTCTCTGAACCCACCTCTCTTATAGGCAGCAGGTTCACAACAGAAAAACAACAACAAACACAATAAAAGGCCAAAAATAAAAACCAACAAACCAATAAAAGAAAAAATGGTCTCTTTTCCTTTACGGAGAGACTAGAACACAAGCTTATTTTCTTTCCAGTGTGCCTTCCTAACCTCTTAGAAATGCAAAAATACTGCAGAAGTCACAAGTTTGGCCTTTTCTACTCAGAAAGATTCAGCAGAGTTATCTCTGCATTTATTTTGGGTTGTGAGAAGGCAGGAAAGCTTTTAAAGCTGTTAAAATTCTCTGCTTCATCTGAAAAATAATGGGTGAGGATTCTCTGTTGAATAAATTAGGTATCTAAGATTCAGCAAAACTCGGACATCATGAGGTTAACACATATGGCCAGACACTCATTGATGCTGCTTTTTCCTCTAGATGTCTTGATTTTACTTCTTTTCATCTTTCAATTTTGTGAATAATTATGTTTTTAAGGTAAATATTAGAAGTACTTTTCAGCTGCAGAGCTCAGATTAGAGAAGTGCTTTTTTAACTTTTTATCTATGGTTAAGTCCATACAATTTCTGGCTTTAAGGCTGTATCCCACTGTCCATGTTGGATCTATTTAAGCCACCTAGACAATGACTGAAATAGGGAAGAGAAGAAGTGGGGAAAATGGCACCATGTTTGATGGTAAATTTTCATTGTAGAGTCACAGAATTATAAAGTGTGGAAAAGATTATAACATCAGTCTGACCTACCACATTCACAGAACTATATATCTCCTGCATACCTCCAGCAATGGGGGGACTCCACCATTCCCTGGACAGCCCATCGCAATACTTGACCACTGTATTCATGAAGAAATCCTCCCTAATATTCCATCTGAACCTCCCCTGGTGCAACTTGAAGCTGTTTCCTATCACATCCTATCACTAGACACTTAGGAAAAGATGACCAGGAATTTAAATAATGATTTAACCTCGATATAACAAGACAAAATCTCCTTCAGTTACTGGCTGAGCACCAGAACTAAGGGAACTTAGTGGCTGCTGTGTTATGCTGTCCTGGTTTTTATGATGGTGAGGGTAGGAGTTGTGACAAAAGCTGCTTCTCCCTCTGGGTTATATAGAAAGTCTCACTCCCATGCGGATCTTGTTCCTTTTGGAGAGGTTCTTAGAGAATTTCTCACTTCTTCCAATGGTCAATTTAAGGAAATATATTAAAAAAAAAAAAAGTTATATTTAATGCTTCTATTTGAAATCTGATTGGAATAGGCTAGGAGCAATTTGCTTGCATGCAGCATAACTGCATAAAAAAGGTATAGAGGAAAAAATGCAGTGAATTGATATCATAAAACTATACTACCTGTTCTGATTAAGATACAGATCTTACAATTTTAAGCATGGCCTTTCTGCTCCTGAACTTTTTTCATGCCTATTTGCCTACTTACTGAATGGTTACACTGAACACTGTGTATCTAAACTTGAATATTTCTTCAGAAACCTTAGTGGTTTCTCTATCTTCCTCCTTCCTGGCTGATAAAATGTGAGCCTTAATCTGACTTCGGAAACTTGTGTGTATCATCCATACCTAATGTTATCATTACAAACTTGCTGCTCAGATCTACCAGTGACTGTGAAGGTTGTCAAAGGTTTTATTGTGTCACGGCGCACTGGGAACTGATTTGCAATATTGGCCCTTCAGCAGGTTGGTTGGCTAGAAAGCAAAATATTAAGCATTAAAATACATCTAGAAAACATTATAGATAATGTCTATCTCCCATTCCTGGCTTTTTTATGAAGTATTTGAGTCCTAGAGAACATGCTTTTTCCTCACTGAAATGATTCCTTTTGAATAATGAAATTTCCATACATGTGGATGTTATTCAGGAGTGCTGCAAGAACTTTCCACTTACCTACAATATTTTTCTGTTTTTTTTTGTTTCTGGTGGTAGGGGAGTTAGATAGAGGCTCTGGGGCTTTCTTCAGCAGAGACTGAAGTTATACAAATAACATACTAAGCCTTAACTTCAAATCAATCAAATAAAAAATATCTGGTGATATAAATATACCTGGAAAAAAAAAAAAATCCAGAGCCAAATAACAGCAGTAAATTACCTGGAAAAATTCAGCTACCCTTTCCTGCCTTGCATGCTCGTTATCTCAGATTTTCATGGCTGCTTTCATAGGTTGCTGTCATGGTGACGAATAGCTGCGTGTCTGAGACTATCAGAGAAGTGTGAATTTAGAGAGAGGTCCGCCAAACTTTTAAAATGTATGAGTCACCTATCTATTAATTAATAGTGTGTGGGAGTACTATTGGAGTCACAGGAGAGCTAGTGGATGTCCTGATATCAACCTTACAGGTAAAGTAAAAATATTCTCTAGGGCTACATTTGTTCCTGAGGCAGTTACAACGTATCAGGTACAAATTTGGAGTTAGATTTTCAGAAGCGTTCAAACATGGCTTTATTTGTGTTCACAATAATCAGTGCTCTGAAATGAAACAGTTCTTTGCAGGTAGTTGCTATTCAAGTGCATTTAAGGCAGTGTTTTCTAAAAATCCTACTCTTCCCACAGAAGGTTTGACTGCCTATTCACAGAGTTGTGCTGTCTCTACCGCCCTTTTGATCTCAAGGAAATATCTTGAGTTCTGCTTCTTCTGATAAGCAAGAATTGAGAGCAGATGTGAGGCTGGGAGGTGCTCAGATAAATGCTCCCCTGTGTTGGTGAGATTCCAGCTTGTTCTGGGAGCACCATGGCTGAGGGGATTAACCACTGAGCTGCAAGTAGGTATTCAGGCTCTGCTCTAATATTGAAGAGTAGAAGTACAAATAGCTCAAAAAACTCAGGAGATCAGGAAATAAATTATTTTACCTTTTCTTAACCTGCCTAAAAAAGACATTATGCAATACGGATCTCTGCAGGTAGCTGTGAGAGGGAAGACAAATCCAGCAGAAGTAGGAGAAGGGACAATGTGCAGCAACTTCTTGCAGTGTGATGGAGAATTTCTACCCTCTGAATAACTTCTGTTCTTGGGTCAAAAAACATGACTTCCACAGGTTTTGGCATACATAAACCAATGGACCCCTGGGCAGCCTGATCTCGCATGGAGCAGCCCATGGCAGGGTGGTTGGAGCTCAATGACTTAAGTCATTCTGTGATTCTGTATAATTTCATATTCAGGAGACAATGACACATTCACTATTGTTGAACTTCCTTTCAGTAGGACTAGCAACATCAAGCTATGTGCCTGAGGTTTAGCTGGACCTCCAGTGGGAAATAGTTTCTCTACACAGACAGAAGGACAAGAACTGGGTTCTGTCTAGTGCTTAAGTAACACAGAAGGTTTTATGAGGACAGCACTGAATGAGGGCAGGCAGGGTTGCTTGGCCTTAGGACAAACTAATAAGGCATTCTAAATGCATTGTCTGTATTCAGGGAATGGTATGTAAAGTATTGGCTTTGATTGAATAATTGCATTAAATGTGAGTATTAAAACTATTGAGGTGTATTATGTGAATAAAGGTACAAAATCAGCTACGCTGCTCTAATACATCTAGACCTCGCACTATAAAATTGTTAGCCCAGCATGGTCATACTTGAAGCAGTATTCTATGTTATACAATAGAAGTTAGCACTTTGTTAGACTGAAGTTCTAAGTCAGAAAGCTATCCATTTTAATTTAGACCTTTATAGAACACGAGAAAGTAAACTCTAGGAGGCAAATTGATAGTTTAACAAAGTCTATGCTTATATTCAGGGAGAATTAAGTTGTTTTCTTCTCTTAAAAACAAACAAACAAACAACAACAACAAAAAAAACCTTATTCGATGAATAGAATATCACTTGTCATCACTATGGTCTGACTTCTGTTTTCTGTTTAAATCATGACCCAGAAGAATTACTGACCTTCTCTGTATTTATTTTTTGGAGGAAACTGAAAATTATTCTTTTCTCATCACAATGCTGAGAAAGCAGTTAATATTTCACTAGATCTTGTCAGTTCAAGGCTCTCAGAATATTATTTTAAAAGTCAAATTAACTTTTTATTCCTCCCAGTCTGTCATCCATTAAATCTGAGTCAGCAAAGTGCATGCATGTGACTAAACTATAAACATACTATGTACATCTAGGCATCTCCACATTTTAAAACTAGAAAATTCTATGGTTGCAACATTTTTATGCTGTATACATTATTGGTATGTGTATATATTTACTTATATATTGTCAGGGACTAATGTGTGGAAGCAGAATTATACCCAACTGTGGTATCACTCTGAAATTCAGTTAATAACACTGGAATTTCTTTTCCTGTCTTTGATACCTTGGAAACGACAATAAAACGCATCACTGAGGTATGATTTGTTATATGATTAGCAGAGTGAATTGCTTTGCAACCTCCGTAATAAACCACAGACCTCAACTTCCCCTTTCTGACATATAGAGTCTCCGCTAAGATGCAAATTGACTGCAGAGAGTAATAACCAGCCAACTGGATGGCTAATGCCTCATTTTTCCTTCCTGGTAAATGTTTTGGACATGTCCATCCTGGTCATCAACAAACATTCAGGCCAAAGCACTATGGCTTCATTTTTAATTTTAATTTCATCTTGTAATATTAATAACATTGGTCTTTAGTAGGTTTTATTGGACAGTTCTCACTGACAGTGTTTACCTATGCATGGAAAATTAGTTCTCTACAGCTAATCAGTCTTCAGGAATCACTTGCAAGATATTATTTAAATACACTGTAAAGGAGGAGATTTGTTAGCAAGTGGGAAATGCCACTTGGAGACAGGTCTAGCGCGTTCATTTCCCTGCACTTTTCCTCTCACCATTTCAAGGCGGACCGTGGAAGCTGCTGATGGGTTAGGGTAAGTAGCAGCTCTGTAAGCTCCTTAATCAACACTCCATAGCCTCCTGCATAGTGTCAGGCAAGTACACTAGGCGCTCTTTGATTAGGTTCATGCTAAGGAAGTGAACCTTAAATCAGCTCATCAGGCAAGAAACTTCATTTTGTGCTATTTGGGATTCATATTAGAGCCATTACAAGGCTTTCATTTTATGATTTAGTCCAGTGACTTTTCTTTATGATTAAACCAGAATGATCTCTTAAAAAATATATATATATATATGGTTGTTAGGTTGTTATTTGCAACCATTGTGATGGACCTCCAATTGACTTTTTTTTTTTGTCATGACAGCCTTTTCATACTTGCAACTGGGCACCAAATTAAAATGGCCTGAATTTCAGACACCTGGAGAGCTTACAGTTCAACTATAGAATTAAATGACACCTATGAATGTTCTGCAGACTTTTAGAAATCTTAATTAAAAGCATTTTATTCTATGTACAAAACACACTTTCAAAGCAAAAAAAAGTAGTGAAGAGCAGGGTTCAGTGTTTTTGCAATTACACTGCTATTCTCTTTTATTTCAAGTTTATGAATCATATCAGTACTAATAATCTTCCACAAATAGGGTAGCATTACCAGCCAGTCCTCTACATCATTTATGATGTAAATAATCTGACAATTACATTAAGGAGTTGTATCTATGAATTGATTTGTCAGAAATTGATCTCTATTTCACAAAATAATTTGAATCTACAAGTATAGCTAAGCACGTAGAACAATACCATGGGTATCACAGGAAGTCACTGCTTCCGAGACTGATGCAGACCCACTAGGTTTGTTTTCATGTTCAAGTTTCTCTTAGCTATTTTCCAGTATGGTTTTATTTTTAAGTGAAATAAACCATTTATTTTCTTCCTTGGAATCTCTCTTTTGGTACAGAGAGAGCCTACAGTGATGTGATTTAGAAGATACAGTGCAAAAACATTACATGGCAGAGATCTGGAGAGGGTTTTGTTTTATTATTTGAAAAAAATGCTAGCTGAAAATATGTATTAGGGACAGCCATGGAATGCACTGGAATACATTCAATGTGAGGAAAAAAAATGTGCTCATTTTATGTCATTGTTTCAAGAAGGCAATGCAGATAAAGAGTGAAAATACAAAAGTATACTCTAAAGAGAAAAAGTGAGAGAATGGAGATCTAAAAGAAAAAATAAATCTGGATATTTAGCTGAGTGAATTGCTGAAGTTAAATGTGTGCATTTGTTCATTTTCATGCAAGCCAAGGATACAGTCCCGATGTTATCGCACAGATGTCCTAGCTACTTCTGAAGTGCTTTGTGTCGGTGCTTACTGCAGCTTGGTATGAAAGGTGCTTGGTCGTACTCTTCTGCCACACATGAGGAGTAATTTTCTGCCTAAGCCAAAAGATTGCATTGCTTCTGAGAATTTCAGAAGCCCCTGGTACTGTGGGTGACAAATTTTCCATCTATCTGAGAAAAGTTGAACAGTCCATGCTGTTCATGATAACTGCTGAGAGACTGTTGAGATCCCATTGAAACTTCTGGCCTTAGACCTGTTCCTAGCAAGAGGGGCTGAGCAAGAAGGTGGTCACCTGAGCTTCATTAGCCTTCATGCTGTTTGTATGTGGTAGTACTACCGCCCTCAGCCAAAAGAATCAGACCTAGAAACATAAGTATTCTCCCCAGAAGTCTTGTTCAGCAGAATTTGCTCAAGGAAAAAGATCTGTAACGCTTGTTCTTACATGCACTCTTTCCCTTCCATTCATCTGAGTGAACCCTATCTGGCAGTATCCTTGCATTTAGGTAGATGTGTGGGGTGACAGACATAGGCATTCCTCTCATCCTGAATCTAAAATTATGGTACAAGAAGATGTGTTCAGAAAGGATGCAGAGAAAAAAGTGTGGTGTTAGTTCCAACCTGGCAAGCTCAAATTTATCCTTCTTAGGAAACTAAAACCCAACCCAGAGAAGTTTCCAGGTTGCAAGAAGACCATCCAAGCTGAGGCTGAGATTGAGTTTGCATTTTAAAAGGTTACATGTAGCCTATGTCAGTAATAATCCTAAAGAAAATCAGTGCAGAATTTTAACTTTTCTTTCAGTTTTTATGTTGTTTTCATCCAGCTAGTTTGCGCTCACAATTGTTTCTGCTGACATATTTATTTCTTGCAGGAAAAAAAAAAAGAATATTCCATATTTCACAATTATACTAGTTCAGATTTTGGCTAACATTCAGCACTTGGACAATCTGCTGACTTTCTGAATTGAGTAAGAATCCCAACACAGGCAAACTACAGAAACCTTTTGTACAGGCTGGAGGTCTCCATTTTTACCCAATGTCTCAAACTGGTGTTCAACAGCCTTGCTAAATTGAGGAAAGTTCTTTATACTTGAGAGGAGTTGAGATTTCACCCTGAGAATAAATCTGTATTTAGGAAATGAGAAATCGTACTTCATCTTCTGGCAGCCCTCCTTTGTTTTGTAAAGCAGGTGCTTACCAGAATTCCTCTGAAGCTGACCAAATGCAGACGGTCAGTCCAGCTGGACTGCAAATACTGCTAATGCAGGGGAAAAGCGTCTGCTTTAAAAAGCAGGAGCCCAACTGCCCATTTTCCAATCTTAAGATTGCTGTCATCAGCTTAAGTTAAGAAAACAGAGCTACAAAACACCAGGGCCAGTGAGCAAAAGAAAGCATTTTCTGCTGATCTGCTTAATGTGGAATCAGTTGATGCTGAAGCTTTTGGAGTAAGCAAATAAAATGGAGGTGGATAACTCATAGGCTGAGTTAGCAAAATAGCTGTTCCATTCTGGTAATGTCATGGGTTACATCAATAAAGTACTTTCCGTCTCTACCTCACAGTAATGAGATAGTGACTCTTCACATTATTACAATGCTAAAGCTATAAAAAAAAAGAAACAGTACTATATCTGTATAGCTGAGTGATGAAGTCCACAAAGATTATTTTCTTTAGTGAAATTTTATGCATCATCTAGACACTGTGGAAAAATAATTCCAAATATGGCTAAATGAAGCAAACCTTTAGTGATATTCAAAATATGACTTTGGTGCCTGATATGCAGTTTAAGAAATATTTAGATTTATCGATCCACTAAAATAAAATGGGAAAATCTATCTGCCCTCAGCACCTATCTATACGGTAAACTACACACGTAACAAAGTTCTGCATACACAAGAGCCCTAGTAGAATGCAAACAAGGTCTGAGGTATGTCTGAAGATACAAGGGGGAATGGTTTTAAACTGGAGAAGATTTAGGTTAGATGTCAGGGGAAGTTTTTCACCGAGAGGATGGTGAGGTGCTGGAGCAGGTTGCCCAGAGAGAATGTGGATGCCCCATTCCAGGAGGTGTTCAAGGCCAGGCTGGATGGGGCCGTGGGCAACCTAATCTAGTTCTTGATCCAGTGGTTGGCAATCCTACCTGTGGTAGGGAGATTGGAACTTGATGATCCTTGAAGTCCTTTCCAACCCAAGCCATTCTATGATTCTATGAATCTATGATTCTATTAAGATAAATATAGATTTATATAGAAGCTTATTATCTATATTAGCTTCTATAAGCTAATATAGATTAGCTAGAGGTGAGATAGAGCTAACTCATGACAATGTTTAAGGTTTTGTTCACTCATACCATACTGGATCACAGCACAATATTACAGATACCTGAGATTCACTCTTTAGCTATTCCCTGGCCACATATATTCTGGTACAAGGAAATGTTTATTTAAGTGCCTGCCTTTCTTCTATTACATCTATTTAGAGATGGTCCTGCAGTTACAAAGCATAAGACAACTTTCATTCATTCATTTTATTCTTCAGACTAGAGTTTTGTCACAATAAATTTGTGGATACGCAAATGTTCTATTGGGACTGGTTCTTCAAGATTCTGAACTCAGCTTGAGCTGTAAATTGTTAGGATGCAATGTGTAATGGTGCAAGGACTGCAGAAGCTCCTCTGGAAAGAATGTCCTTTAATTAAAGGTACTTCTCTAGGTGCTAAATCCCAAACTGCCTTTTAGAGCTAAGTGTGACCAGACTAAATTATTCCTTGCAGTGTGCACGTTAGAAAGAGACGAGATGGTAATCAGCTGGTAATGTGGTGCATTAGACTCAATATCATGGCCAGAAGAGGCTCACATGGTAATTGCAGTGTAGCATGATGTTATGGTTGGTGATGGTGTTGTTTAGACAATCTCCAGGGAAAGCGTTGTTTTCACAAAATGTACTGAGATTCTGCTGTGAGGTAATTAGAAAAGCATGACTGATTTTTTATTTCATTTCATATCCTCTCTTCTTTAGATATAACAGTCTGAGAATAACTACAGCAACATTATTTATATCTTTCTGATATTAGCTAACTGGTCCTTGCTTTGAAAAGGGCAGGGTTCTACCCAACCTCTTCTCCTTGAAAGTTAGCTTCATAAAATTCATTAATTTATTGACACAGCATGTATTTCCAATCATGACAGAGTTTCTCACAGCATAAAATCAGTAACAGGATTTGTGTCTAATTGCCATTTTCCAATGTTAAATACCTTTTAAACTCCTCTGGTTAATTCTATTCAAATGTAGAACTGAGTCTGGGGTTGAGATCTACCTTGTTCAACCCTTCCATTAATCACAGAGAATGACCTCACTTACAAATATTTGTCCCAGAAAATGTATGCATTATCCTAAATATTCCAAGTCACACTTCAGTTTAGAAATTTCTCTCCGATGACTAATTATTTTTGTTCACAAAAATGGATTAAATAGAAATCAACATATGAAACTGAAAAATCCTGGCTGGGGAAGGGTCCCCAGAAGTATGTAATGCAGATAATAAAGTATGGGAGTTATTTTGAGAGTTGGCCATAAAGGCAATCTGGGATTGAGCTCTGAGTAATCTTGAATGCTCTCCTGCCCCCAGCTCTGCTCAGTACTAGTTGGAACATTGCAAGAATAATGGCATAGCCCACAGCTCAACATTTTCTGCCTGGTTGGTTCTAAGAGAGACCTTAATTTTCTAGAGTGGCATATGATAATATTGCATTGGAGAGGAAATCAGCCAGAGATACACCATCACTGCCCTCTACTCTCAGCAAAGCAAACAAAGACATGGAACGCAGCACACTGCTGGTTATACACAACAATCATTGCCAGCAAACCAAGGCACTGAATCTGCATCCTGAAAATGCTGTGTTTGCAAACGTATTTAATTCCAGTTTATTGCATCCTTATTGATTTTTAAAATACATGCATGAATTATACATAGTATAACCCTAATATAATGCTTTTTGTTTGATTTTCTTTATGATTTTAGCTCCAGAAGTGTTCCAGGCCTTTATGGACGGAGGCCCAGGGTACTCATACCCTGTTGACTGGTGGTCTCTAGGAATTACAGCATATGAATTGCTGAGGGGTTGGGTAAGACTTAGTTGTTATTTAATGCATTGCCTGAAAGAAGTCCAAATGTTTGCAGTTTCCCTGAACATACCCTTAGTGATAACATTTGAGTGACCAAGGCTGAGGCTGTGGTCAGGGATGCAGTTCTGAGCCCTTCCCAGCTGATAACATTCTTGGGAAGGTTTCACCTCGCACTCATTTATGTTATAAAGTTTGCGTAAAGTGAACATAGGCTTTTAGTGTGTTCTAAGGTTAAGGCCTAATGTTTCAATGGCTAATCAAAATGCTGAACAAGAAACAGAGGAATCTTTTCCAGAGAGAAGTTAAATTACCTCAGGCTTCATTATATCTTTGATTCTCTTATATAATGTTTTAAAGAAGCTAATATCCCTACATCACTGGCCCAACTACAGAAAAATGTTTATCTGCCAGTTCACTCATTAGTTATCTAATCAATTCTGTGAATAAGCATAATGAAAAGTCTTTGCCAAACTATTTCACGTGGAATGGCAAAAGTCACACTCCCGATACAAAGATCTCCCTCTCCCATGCCACATGTCAGTACATGCTCTCAAAGCAATGGTGTTTTAAAAACATATATTATTTAAAAAAAAGAAAAAGTTTCACAATTTTTCTCTGTCATGAATCTCAATTTTTATCTGAATGGTCCGGCAGTGATAAGAAAAGTACATTCTGAATCCCAGCCACAGAGGAAAGTGCTAGATATACATAAAATAAAATGAAAAAAATGTCCATCTGCTTTTATATCAATCCTTTCACCACGGAGTGTCTCCAAGAAAGGAGCACAATCAGAGATCATGTATGGATGGCTGAAACTCCCATGACTAATCACAAAAATTACCCAGTCACTTTAATAAATGAAAAATGATATAGGTAGGTTATCTATTTACCAAGATCAGTACAGTTGTCTCTGAATAAGCCTGTCTGGCCAGAGACAAGGCAAAGCTGAGACTGAATCAAAATGTTTTTTTCTAAATGCAAACACTGCCATCTGTCCATGCTCCAGTCAACCAAGCCAGCTGCTTGTTTTCTCCCAGAGAGCAGCCCTTTCCTGTGGAGCAAGGCAGAGGGTGGCTTGGAGCCCACACCTTCATGTATAACTGGAGAAGGTGTATTTTTTCTCCAAATTGTATTTCTCTGTGTTTTCAGTCTTGTTAAGGCCTAAACTGACAGGAGTAAAGACAAGGGAAGTATTGGTAGTCTGAGGCATGGTGCTTCACCCGAGGCACGTCTGCAACAACCTCAAGCTCCAAAGCTCCATCTGCTGCTGCAGCTCTGTGCAGATGGCTGCAAAGGGGCAGCGTACACATACAGGGCTGCATGTCAAGCAGCCCCCTTCACTACCATACAGCCCACCCAGACTCAGAGGAGGATGATAAACTGCAACAGTTCTCATGCCTTGTGTTCCACCACCAAGCATCCAGGACAGCACATTGCTTGAAATAGTGCTGGGTTTTCCATCTACAGGAGTAACACATTTGCACATTGCCAGTCTGATAGCATTTGGCTCCAGATCTCATATCACATATCACACATTCAGTACCTACTATGTAAAGCCTAATTCACAAGCAATCCACACTCTATCCCAGTTTAAAAAATACCTCAACATAGGCCAATATTCTAACAATTTCCATCAGAAATACACACCTTTAAAAATGCCTTTTTAGTAAGAAAGTAAATTTATGGGTTGTACTTTTATTTCCAAAGGCTACATTTAATAAAAGATAAATCATAGCAATCTTCAAGAACAAAGTACTGTGAAGCCCAGGCACTGCAGGTCCATATCTACCTACATCCATGTAATGAGTTAATTTTAGATTTCAAAAAGAGGTATGAAAAAATATTGAATTATGGAAAGTCTGAATTCTTACTGTGACTCTCATGCAGATTTTTGTATGCTTAATGTCTCTTTCTGCTGCTCAGTAAAGTCAGGGTTACAAAGCTTCCTTTAGCCAGCAATATTGCATTTGGTTACTTTAGATCACAAGTTTTCTAGTACTACAAGCTAAAAAAAGAACAGAAGTAAATTAGTTAATTCTATTTTCATATGAAATGCTACAGGAACAAAATTATTCACCGACTAATTTGAATGGATACTTAGATGAGAGAAAAATTGCAGAAGAAATGCATCTATGAGTAATTACACTCACTATAATCAAAGAAAAGAACATATGCAACAAATGATTGGCTTAAAATTGTTACAAGATATTTTGACGTTTCAATATCTCCACAAACAATACTGAGCTCATGGAAACATGAATTGTGTACATTTATTATCCATTCTTGCTGAATTGATATTGATTCAATTTAATTCCAGAGGCCATATGAAATTCATTCAGCCACCCCCATTGATGAGATACTCAACATGTTCAAGATAGAAAGAGTCCACTACTCATCTACATGGTGCAAGGGCATGATAGCATTACTAAAAAAGGTAAGAAAGTGCCGTCTTCCATCCTTTCTTTTCTCCTTGCACAGAAACCCCTCCAACAATGTGGAACACCAGGACACACGAGATATCCTTGAAATTTTGGCTAAGGAAGTAGTGCTTTTTCCTAGAGGTTTCCAAATGTTGTTTATGTTGTATTTTTTCTTGAGAAATTGGATTATTCTTATTCCTAAACTGATACTTCTAATAGCCAGAAAGAAACAGAAACCTAATATTTTTATTTTAAAACTGATTCACTAATGACAGCAAAGCTTTAGGAAAGTGTAATTCCCAACATGCCCCCTGACTTTCTGCTGCTGTTCCTAGCCAGGAAGCTTAGAAACGAAAAGGGCTGTACTTCTTGCTGTCCCACGTTGCTACAGATGCAACAGTAGAAGTCATGCCACTTCACTGGAAGTGTCACTAAGCTACAATATGGGGTTCTTTTTCAATGTGTCATGATCCTGCAAAGTGTGTTCTTAAAACCCCAGTCTATTTTAATTTTCGTCTGCACTGTAAGGTTCATCTATCTCTTCTATGTATTTTGAATCATCAGTACTGATGATTTTATGAATGTGTGAATAGAGAAACAGAAGAAATTCTCCTTTTGCAGCAATGAGCAATCTATTTTTGATAAATGGAGCAACAAGGTGGTCAATTTTAATTGCTGCCAGGATGCTCAGTGTAACTATATCTTCCAATAAATTAAAGATGAAATACAAGTTGTTGGGTGACATTGAACTGTGATGTTTCATGTCACTTGGACTCTTGTCTATTTGTAAATAGGTTTCTGTTACTAATTCATTTATACAGCTCATGTTTGCAGTAGCCATCTGGTAACAGTTAAATTATATATATTCTATGAGTTATTACTTCCATTTTTTCGGATTGTACCTTCTAGAAGTTATTAGAGAATTCCCTAGCCGTGCTCTCACCCTATACTGTATACCATTACAAGAAATGTCTGATACATTTCCTGTTTTATATGGCACCCACTCCCTTAGAAAATGTCTTGTGCTTGATCACAGCTCCTCACCAAGGACCCAGACTGCCGTCTTTCAAGTCTTGCAGACATCCAAAGCTCTCCATACTTAGTTGATGTCAACTGGGATGCTGTTCTGGAGAAAGCTGTGACCCCAGGCTTTGTTCCAAATGTAAGTCGACATGCCAGATGAACATTGTTTGCAAATTCAAACTTTTAACTTGTTTACACTTGCACGTACTGCTTTTCAGTGAGCCACCTCTCATAGAGCTTTATTTTGGGTTCTGCTTTAGTTTACTCAATTACAGCTAAGAAAATTCAACCCACTTCATTAGACCATGGCAAAATAACTAATTAACATTTGCTCACTTTCAGTCCTCTATTAAATGAAAAAAATATTTTCTGACTGCTTTTCAGCTGTTAGTGTCTACTGTCAGTTGACATTGTGTCAGTGTCAACTGTGAGCCAAAAACCACCAAGAATATTGTTGCTGTTCTGAAATTTAGGCATCTGGCATAGCATTTACAAAGCTTTTATTATCCCAGTATGGCAATCCTTTTTCCTTCAAAGCAATTCCAAAAGACTGACCTATTTCCTTTCTGACAGTTTCCTTTATTAAAGCATTCAGATTTTGTGAAGGAATTTGGTGGGAATTCTTTTTCTTTGATACCATTTTGTTCTTATTTTATCTTAATTTTGTCATTTGTAAGTTGAATGGTTTTGAGTATCATGAATAAAAAGCAGTAGCTGTAGCGTTAACACATTTCTTGACTTTGTTCAGTCACTGAAGCTATACTGCACCATAATTATTATCCAAACAATATACATGTAGCATATTAAGGATGATTTTTTAAGAAATGAAACTGCTGCAAACTCTGCTGCTAAGAGCTGTATACAAACCAGCTTTGGCCTGGAAGTGTACAGCCAAGCAATGTGTGTCACTCTACTAGCCCTAACTGCTGAGCAGGGAGGTATGGTAGTTCCTATTAGTACAGCCAGGCTAATAATGGACTACAACTTCCCCACATCCAGCTGGCTTATGTCCAGCCATCTTAGAGTCCAGGCATAACAAACATGGGATGGTCTCCAACTGGCCACAGATAAGTATCTTCAACTCTTTACAGTTCTCATGTGTATGTTTAGTTCTTTTCACTTGGATTCAGATATTTTTGAGGGTACCTGGGAGAGTGTATGTAAGTTTCCTGAGAGAGTGAAAAAAAGTTATTTTAGACAGTTTCAAAAGGAATCATGAAACCTATGTGGTGGGTACTGCTCTCTTGGCCAAGTGGCTTTCCTGTGTGACTGATGTTGACAATGGTAAACATAATGGAAACTTTGCAACAATGCAATATGTTTAAATGCTACCTTTAAATATGTGTCCAAAGACATACTCTTCAGAAGTCACCACAATTGAATTTTGGAAGGAATCTAAGTTTAGGAGACATGATAGAAGAAACAGTTGAGAAAGTTATTTTGCTCAAAAAGTATTATGGTGTCAAAGACAGATGGAAAAGGATTCAAATCCTAGTTTTTCTTCACGTCCTCACTTTTGCTTCCCACATTTTAAAACCTGAAGAAGGCAAGAGGAAATTTTTTTTTTGACTCTTCCTGTAGTCTGACCCACAGATACATTTTTGACTGAATTACTGCTAGTGTTTCTGTACCTAATTTTTTTTTATATTCAGCTTAGCCATAAACAATGCATAGGTTTTTGTATTGTTAAATATTTAACAAAGGAAGCAAGAGATCATATGAAGTAATTTACTTTCATTTATTAAACTTAATGCTATTACCAGTGAACAGATAAACTTAAAAAAAATGCAATGATACTTCAAAGAGTAACTTTGAATCCTTTTACACCAGAAAGGAAGACTGAACTGCGATCCAACATTTGAACTTGAAGAAATGATCTTGGAGTCCAAGCCCCTCCACAAAAAGAAAAAGCGACTTGCCAAAAACAAATCCAAGGATGGAACTAAAGAAAGCTGCCCCCTGGTAAGTTGGAGACCATAGTTTCAGCCACTGACTTGTAACACAGATTCTGTAATGGGCAAAATAACTGAAGTTCAGTTTTACCATCTGTGAAAATATAGTTGGTCTCTATGTTTACATGTAACTGCAAAATCCTTCTCCAAAGAAGAAAAGCAACCACTTATCTCATTGAAATAGTAACAGTATATTGTAGCTATAATCATTTTTAAGATTATCAGTGATGCCAATTTAAAGTATAAAAAGTGTTGCAAATATGCTTCCCACACATGGCCAGATAGTTAGGAGTATTTATTCAATGCTAGTACCAAAAATGAAAAATACCCAGTAAAATGTTTATTATTTATAAATGTTTAAAAGCTGTCTCTCATGGCCTTAACTAATTCCACATAGAAAGACATGCTGAATAAATAGTCTAAACATTTGAGGAGATTAAAAAAATACCCATTTTCCTGATTTGAATTTTCATTTCAATGAGGTCTTTTTAATGAGTTCTGTTGCTGCTCCTAATAATTTTGAAAGCTTGCAAAAAAAATTTTCTTAGAGTCAGACTTAAAAATCCCCAGGAATTCTTTGTGGGAACACCTCACAAAAGAAAGAACAACTGTGCTTTCAGGGCGCACTTATGATGAAACTTCAAAATACCTTTTGGCAGTATTCATTCATAAGCTGTTTTGTTTGGTACCGTTTCTGTTGTTGTGATCTTGTCTATGATTTTCTGTCATTTTTAATCAACCTATTCGTGCTGTTTTTTAAAGAACGTACACCTGCAGCAGTGCTTGGAAACCGTTAGGAAAGAATTCATCATATTCAACAGAGAGAAGTAAGTGCATTTCTTAATGCCTCTTTAGCATTCACTACTGAAATTAATCTGAGAATGATTTTTTTCTCCCACTCTAAAGAAAAGTGATTAATGATCACATCAGCAGAGCTAAATAGCCTGGGTTTCCACTCATCTCATCCTCCTAGTCTCCAATGCAACAGTTTTGTAGTTTTATCTCTGAAAGCAAGCAGAAGTGCCTATGGTGAAAGTAGGTTAGAAAGATAATATCAGTGCTCCCAACACTTCTCCAGAGAAGTCATTAACAATTAAGAAAAGGGAATAAAATGCAGGGGGCTGTTTTTTTCAGAACTCAGACAAAACCAAAGGAAGAGATACCCCATTAAATTTTAATGATATGAGTGGCAGGATTCTGACTTAGAAACCCTTTCATACTTCCACTCCTTTTATACTTCACCACCACAAAATAGGTTGTTTAAACAGAGGCTTTTTGAGCAGAACTAGATATTTAAGGTATATCATAAACAGAGAAAGTGCTTCATGTTTACATGACAGGTAGAATCAGTAGAAACGCAAGTTTGAATATCAAAGATAACAACAATGCTCCTGACCCTTTTAATACACTACATTTCAGAGAGCTTATTGGGCTTGAGTCTGAGCTGCTGTAGAGCTGTTTGCATTATGGATCAGAAAGATCAACGAAATGGAATGGTGATACAGGAGGTATAACGACAAATGAACTAGTGCAATGGAAAGATGTTACAAAGAAAAAAAGCACTTACCCATCTCTGAAGACCTAGGCTTGCAAGGAAAACCCCACAAGAGAAAGATCTCCAACGAGAGATCCTTTAGCGGTTGCGGTCAGCCCTTAAATGAGGTCTAAGGGAGGTGGAGCCAGGCTCCATCCCTTCCGGTCACACAGGTGAATTGCCTTCACCTGTGTTCTCACAGCTGACCAGGTCCTTTCCCCAGGTGCTTAACCAGTGGTTCAGGCCATGACTCAGTAGTTACCATACATGGATATAACAGGAGAATTGTTTGCGGTTTTGGTCCATTTTTCAATTTCATTCAAGTATGCTCAGTGGTTTCATTTCACCTGACCAGGTTACCTGGATTTCCAAAGTCACATGATGAATAGAATTCTTAGGAACAACTGCAGATGTTGAAAGACATTAGCTGTTCCTACAAAGACAATATCCAGTAAATGATCATATCAGTCTTACAGGTGTTAATCCCAAGTACAGCTTTAAATTAGTTTCAAATTAAGACAGTCAGATGCTTTGATAATCTTCCATGGTCCTCTACATTAAGCAGAATCAATTATACAGTCTAGCTGTTTAAAAATACGCTAAGTAATCACAATTTTTAAAATTTAGCCTCTATTTCAAAGGAAAAAATGAAAATCCCCAAACTAGAAGTATTCTAGGAAAAAATACAGGTTGAGCAATGTAGAGTCACATAGTAATGCTCTGATAGATTGTAGGATTAACCATTCCAGTTCTACGTCTTGCAATTCATTACTTGTAAAATATTTGCTTGGAAAAGCAGACTGTTTTTATAGAAAACCTCACTGATATTCTAAGGCTGTGTCTCTTTTTCAATATGTATCTTTAATCTTACAACAGATGTTGCAAATCTTGAAATAGATCGTATTTATTTTCATTCGGAGAAGCTCAGAAGACAAGTAGGAACTTACAGGATGCAATTAAAGGGGACAAATGGAGCATTTGGGTTAAAGATAAGGCTCACTATACTAAAAAAGAAAACAGAAAAAATTCAAGAGACTGACTGAAGCAACTGAACAGTGCAAGTGGGCATGTTGGTGATGGATTGATGGTTGGACTAGATGATCTTAGAGGTCTTTTCCAACAATAATGATTCTATGGTTCTGAGTTAATGCTAGCAAGTATAGAAAATGAAAATCAATGTTAGCAAATACAGAGTGTACAAATTTTTATTTTCCTATTGCATTCTAAAGTTCAGTATGTAGTCATGGGTATTCACAGGAATGATACAAGGAACATGAGCGTGAGGAAGTATGAGCACATACCTTTAAGACATGATTACATGCTGTTCCAGTACATTGTAAAATAACATAAGAAAAACAAGGCCTTTTGCAGGCCAAGTTTGAAAGTAGTGGAGCAAATCTTTTGTATTCTTCTGTAAGAGTGGAAGAAAAGTCACTTTCTTAACTTCAAAGATAAACTAAATGGACTATGGTCGAGAATGTCCTGGATCTTGGTTGCAGATTATGATCTTATGTTGATTTGGGGGACTTGTTTAGCTCTTTCTGCTGACAAATGGAATTTTTCTATTTTAAAATTTATTTCTACAGATAGATGCTTTATTATATCTAGAAATGCAGCACCAAATATTATGCAGTATCTGAAGGCATCTTGCTAGCAATTTCTCAAGAAGCTGATCTTATTTAGAAGCTGTAGGCTATATTTTCTTCAGGGAATAAATAAAAAAATATACTGTACAGATAAAGACATGATGTTTCTTCCTAGCTTCATTAAAAAGCTGAGAATGGATTATCTTGCTATTTTAGTGCTGTAATCACTAAAGAAATCTTCATGTACATCTACATTTGCTTATGAATGTTCAAAACCTGAAATAGCACAAAATGAAGAAGCAGAAGCAATATTTTCTTGTAGAGGAATCTCATTTCTTATCCTTTATGGTTCCTGAGCCTCTCCCTCTCCCTGAAAGATGTCTTTAAGATTAAAGAGGTGGGCAAACAAAGAGCAACAGAGGAAACACAGGAAATATCTGCACCTCAGGCAAAATAATCCTTCAGCTGAATGCTTCACAAACTTGTCATCAAAATTATCAGACTAGTAATGAAATTAAAATCATATAGCCACATATTACTAAATAGAACGTGTATTATATATATATACAATGCATGTGAAAATGGATTCAAATTCTGAATACTTACTTTAATTAAAGAGATGGAGCAATGAAGAAAATTTCCATATTTTAAACAATCCAATAACATTCAAGTAGCATTGCTGTGATGTTCAGCTGTTTAGTCTTCATTGATTGAACAGGTTTTACTCTTTCCTAAGCCACTGGGACCCTGTTTGTTTTAGTAGTCATTAAAAACAACTACACAAAAAATTCACGCCAGAATTTGAAACAGTTGGATGTGAGCTGTGCACAACCTCTCTCTTTTCTTGCTGTACTACTTAATATTTGGCCGTACCCAGTGCTTTCCTAATAGACACTAAGCAGCTGTAGTTGTACAGAGGGCAATCCACTTCCAGAATAGAGAGTAAAAGCTGAGTGACCATACTTTAGATATATTAAAATGCTTAAAATCATATTTTCTGATTTTGTCCATGTCATATGCAAAAAAACTTAATATTCTCTGTATCAAATTAATGTTCACTTTTTTTGTAGTTCCTTCTCTTTTCTTTCAGATTCAAATTCAGGGTCCCCAAATGCTCCCTTTCATTGCAGTTTGATTGCAATTGAATATTCATAATGATTTGCAATATATCTCATTGAATGTACTTTTCTTAACAGGTATTTTATGTCATTTAGTTTCTTTGGAGATATTTATAGTTTTACAATCCCCATAATATCTGAAAGTTTTTTGGCTGAGACTATGGCACATTTCTTCTTTTCCTACTTCTAACCTTGATTCAACTTAAGTCTATCTCTATCTGAGCATTTCAAGTGTTCATGCTGCTCTTCACTGATCTCTTAAAAAAAAAAAAAAGATTAATGAATATTTGAAATCTCATTTTCAAAGTCTTCTAGAAAAAAAATGGCTGAAATTTTCCCAAGCAAGCAGACATATGATTGTGGTTGCTACACTTCACTAAATTAACATCCATCTTCAGGAATGAATGTTTTTGGGGGAAGGGACACCTATATCAGAGTATTCTCATTGTCAAAGCAATGGAAAGGATCAGAGGTTCAGGATAATTAGTGTAAAGCCTCAGCAATGCAGACAACCAGAAATAAACCTCATGAAAACAAATCAAAAGTCAATTCATAGGCAGAGAAAAGGCAAAACCATCTTCATTTATATGCACCTGAATTTGGAAATGTACCTAAATTTTATCATTCTAAGCAAAGTATAATACATTCTTTCCTAAGTTACACTGAAAAAAAAATCATACATATGATAAATGATGGCCTCACAACACATTACACTTATTCAATGACTGTAATGGACTAGCTTCATGATTTCTCTTTGTCTGTCTTCATGTCCATAAATGTCCCTGAAATCTGAGACCCTCGATATGCTCCTCAGTTTGGGAATTCTGGAAATGTCAGCAGAGAGGAGGATATGCCACTGCAGACATTTATCTCCATTTGCCTTGTTTTTTGATGTTCACTCTCATCTGAAATGGGCCATTCTGAGATGGGAATCTGCATTAGATGGGATGTTTGTGTGTGCTTTTATTTTATCTCACTGCTTATAAAGTGTCCATCTTCATATAGAGTCTGCATAAGAACACAAACTTTGCACAGTAAAATTTGTATATGTATGCATATATGCATGTATACATATATCTCCTTTTTAGAAATAGGGAAAGTAGAGCAAATTTAGGACAGTAAGAGACTTAGGTAAGACTCAATCTGTCTCCTGTTTTTTTGAGGATATATCAAGCACCCAGTTCCTGGGAAGAGCTCTGTGTTGTGAAACCCACCTGGAGATCGTTTTCCTGTGTTCTGTCTGGGGCAAAATATGTAGTCCTGTTGTGGGTGCACCTCAGTGTCTAACCCAGACAGCTCTGTGTTCAATTCAGTGACTTCCACAGATCCCTGTGTTAGGCAACCACTTTCCCCATGCATTGTGTATGGAGGTTTGGTGACTGATTAACTGAAGGCTGAAATGATGTTGTGTGATCAGAAGTGAGCTACCCGCTAGGCCTCTTTTAGGTGAGGGCATTTCTTCTTCAGGGGATATAAAGGCTGCAGAAGAACTAGACTTTTTGTGATTCTAAGTTTTGGAGTTTGGCAGTGAAATCTCTATGAAGAAAAAGTGGAGAGAGATGAGACAGCAGGGAGGTCAGTGCAGGCTGTGCTTGCTCCCTGGAAACTCATAGATTGATTCCTGGAAACCTGTTTTAGCAAGAACAGGAGAAAGGTACAGATGAATTAGCCACCTGCAAGGCACTTATTCCAGTCTGAGTGTTTTTACTGAGCCAGACCAGCTTCCCACCTTATCAAGTGTCATTAATTAATCCTTAAATTATTGACTTTATAGCTGTCATGGACCTGCAGTTTTGGTTAGAGATGCCACATTAAGAAAACTGGTGCTGCTGGGCAACAAAGTTGTCATAGTTATGATTTCCCCCCCCCCCCCATCTCTGATCCGGGATCCTCTCCCCAGCAGTAGGGACAAGGATGAAAAGGAAAGAGAAGAAGCAAGATGTGATTGAATGGTAACATCTCAGTGATGGGTGGCTGCCCTTCTGTCCAGTCCTGCTTAGTGGTGGTCATCTGCCATGCGGGGTCACTGACAGACAGCTGCAGATGTGCATGATCATCACAGCAAAGGAACAGGTTTTTGCAGGCACTATGCTATTATTTGCCTTTAAGTTCTCCGCTTATTGTTATCTGTTTAATTGTTATCTGCTGCCTGTTAACTGGCATCTTCACTGCAGCTTTCTCTGTCACATGCTCTGAGTTCCAGAGGCTCAATGGAGAAAGCCATGTTTGAGGATGTTTCTGATAAAGAGTAGATCTACCTTTAGATCCCTACCTCTAGGAGTTGTCTTCCTCCAGGTGTACCTCATTTGGACATGACCTAAAGGATCAGCCTACCTTGAAAATTCTATCAGAAGAACAAAGGAAGAGAAGATGTCAATGCAGTGACTGTGACAGAGCTTTACAGGAGGGTTACTCTGTATCTTTCTAGAAATACACTGGAAGCAGGTTAGGAAACACATCTCCTGATTGACAAATAATTTTGGCACTCACTGCTGAGAAAATATCCTTAGTCATGGGCATATGTTTGCAGTTTGTAAACTGGATTCTAACATTTTTTCTCTCCTTCTGTTCCCACAAAACCTATTCACCAATATGTTATTGGGAAAATTAGAGTTGATTTCTTGTTTCTTGTGCACGTGGATCCACAAACATATATCTAAGATAGAAAAACATTTCACATTTTACAGTGCGGCTGAGCAAAACACACACTATTTAAGATGGATCTGGTCTTGGACAGCAAATAACCCATTTGTAAGGGACATTATTGTTTCTAGTCTAAGCAAGGCTTTAATGTTAGTGCTTATCCATTGTTTTACTTTCATTTTCATAAATGGCTGTACACTGCTTGCTGTTTTCACTCACTTCCTCCCTTCTTTTATTTTGCTTTATTAATTCCCAGGGTAAACCTGAGTTCTCAAGACATTGTAGGTGAACATGCTACAGAATCTGTTATAATTTGTCACTTGACTTACACATACCAGTATTTCACATGTCATTCACTTTGTATGTGCACCTGAACCCATTATGCTTGATTATAAATTGATGGTTGATAAAAAATTATATTCACACGCGTTTACTGAGAGTAATTACCCAACAGGAACCATCAACCTGAATCAATTACCCATAGTAGAAGCATATTTCCCAAAGGGTTTTGGGAAAAGGTGGGAGTAAATGTCATGAGTGTCAATGGTACAAGAACACATCTGTACTACATGGGAATACTTCCTCCAAAATTTTACTTCTCACATTCATCTGTAATAAACCACACTTTTAGTCTGTGCCTCTGTCATTTAAATTTAAATGAAGTTAAAACAGAGTTATTTGAATGATTACATGGTAATTGAGTGTGCTGTCAAAACACATGCGTCACAGAGCATAGAGAAAACAGATCTAAGATTGTGGTTGTTTCCACTGAAGCAGACAGCACCAAGAGGACATGTTTAGAGTCAAAGGCAGACAGACTTAAATACTGGTTAGATGCAGAACTCCTACTACAAAGGGTGTGTGGAAGATTTTCAAAAGAAACTGAAATAAATTGGAATTAGATGGCACATCTGCATGGATGAACAGGTAATTGCACCCCTGTGCATTTGGGTGACTTCCTTACCAGCTCTTGGCAGTATTTATCGGCTTGTGCTATGTGCTAGGCTTATGAGACTATACAGTTTCTGAATGCCTGAACAGTGTGGGTGTAAATTAGCTCCAATCCAGAAGCAAATTGGCTCTGCTAAGCAGTGAAGTGTGTGCTGAATTTATGCAGCTGCTAGACGGGAGCCCTGAGTTTGAGTACGGAGAGGAAGGGTATCTCTATTTTTCTGGAGATGCAACAACACCGTGTTCCTCTAAACTAATCAGTTTAAAGCCATTCATTTAGTTTAAGCTCCATTAGTAATCACTGAGGAGAGATGCATCTCTCAGGGTTGGTCTGTGACACATACATCAGATAACTTATGCTGGATCTCATTATTCTATGTCAGTTCCTCTATCTTGTTTTGAGAAACTAAGCTAATCTTTCAGTTGTCTACACTTAGCTGGCATAAAATCCATTCCACTGTTCTGGGCTCACTTCATTTAGGTGAAAATAAATGCCTAGCAGCCAGTCCAACAGGCACAGGCTTTCTGTGGTAATCAAGGTATCTCATATGGCACTGAACACCACTATGAGAAGAACTATATTTGAGCCATATGTATCTAGTTCTGCAGACAGGAGACCAAAAACAAGCAATAGTGACATTGCTGTGTGATGAGTATGGAGTCTTGCTCCAGTCTATTCTAACGCCAGCCCTGATCTGCTCCCAGCTTCCTCTGGTACAGAGTACAATTGGGCCTTCCGTTTTTATTGGGAAATCCTTCTAAATTGAGGCACTTTTCTAAGATTTCTGTTTTTGTGAGAACACTGCTGCGATCATTCTGTACACAAGACAAAGGAGAGCCCAGTATTAACTTTGTATCATTATTGCTCCTCTCCTACATGTAAGGACTTTTTTTTTTTTTAATAAAAAGCACATTAACTATATACAACTGTCTCATGGGATAGTTTTAATTAGCTGTACAATCAGCTTATTTACTTAATTAGATCTCCAGATTTGGAGTTCTTTAAAATAATTTCTCATTTTTCAGGTGTGTATTTCTCCTTCCACTTCTACTGTCCTTTTTTATTCTTATTCTTCATTTTCCCCCTTCATTGCTGTTTTTTTTTGTCCATTTTCACTTCTTTCTTCTACATTTCTTTTTTCTTTTTCTTCTTTTTTTATGTATTTCAGTCTACACACCTACTCCAAATAGCTTAAGGGTCAGCATGATCATTAAGTTTAAAAGGAGTAATTCCAGCAGTCTTTCATACTGCCTAATTGTTAGCATGATCCTTGGCATGTGTTTTTCCCAGGCTATGATCATTCTCTAAAGCGATGTCCTTCATATTTCAGAGGTTAGCATATACCAAAGGCTGTCCAAACAGTAGTTGGAACGCAACTGCCCTATTTTGAGGATTAGAGAGTTTATCCATAAGGATGCAATCTAGCTCGCAGTGCTTAGATTCCAGGCACCTATTCCTCCACTATTTTATCTTCTGGTATGAGTGCAGCCAATGCGTAAATATGGAGAACTCTGTTTTCTGTCATGAAAGTCCTCTTGGATACCATTGGTGGAATGGGATGTAAATGAGTAGTTTGGCAGATACTCAGGTTACCACGTATATTAATCCTATGAAGAACTATTTTGTCAGGTGGTTCTGATATGTGCTGTTATGGAATCAAAAGTCTTCTTTTCAGAATGGGAAATTTCTAAAAAATTGGCAAGATAAGATCAGGACTTACCTCTATTCACATGTCCAAGTCATATACCAGCTCCTCACCCTGCAAACCTGGGCATTATACATGAGCATCAAAGGTCACATTAGATCTGTGACTTGGAGCAACAAGATCTCCTGTGAAGACAATCCAGAAATATCATATTTGCTCTTTTTTGTTAGCATGCTTCTGTAATATTTACACTGGGTAAAATTAATGCTTTCATCTTTATGGATGGAAGTGTAAAATAAACAAAATTCCTGAGTTTCTAATCAACTCACAAACTCATTTTAATTAGCTTATTAAAAGAAGAGGACAGATACATGAATTTCCACTCCATTCTGATATATTTGGTGGTCATTTTGTTTAGGAAAGTAAAAATACTCTTCCAAGATATACTCATTCGGTTAAAAAAGAAATCATCAGGTGAGCTTTGCTCTCTTCTTTCTTGTTCTTTATTTTACTTAAAAAAAAAATAGCTGAATGAAAAACCTGGCAGATAAGAACTAGTAAGCAGAATAATAGAAATATGAAAGAGCAGCACTCATTTATAATTGCAAAATACTGTCAGCTTCTTCAATTTCACAAAAAATAGAACACAACAAGAGGTAATTTATAAGAAAAATGTTCAAAAATGCAGGCAGAAAATTAAGTGTCCAAGTATCAAACTCCGTTCTTATTCTCCAGAGTGGCAGCCACATGAGAAGCCAAGCTGCCCAGTTGTCAATAGTTCTATAATCACTGCCTGCAACTGATGTTAAAATGATGGCAGAAAATAGTAGGAGAAACTTTTGAAGTGAAGTATAAGACTCACATGCACAAAACATATTATTTTTGAAAAGACACGTGCACACCACTGGACCTATACAAATTATTGCCAAATAACCTCCCTGATTTTGTAGCATAGGCACTTCTGCTGCAGGGCACAAACTCTTATAAAGCTTAAACAAGAGATTTTTTATAAATGAAAAAGCTTTGCTCGTACTTGGAAAGTCAATCTATTCTTCTGATTAAAGCATGATGGATTATGGGTGCCATCAACATTTTTAGTCAGCATCAAAACAATGGAACATGTCTTTTGGGGGCTGCTGGGAGAAACATCCCAGAAAATGAGCTGCAATGACCAATATTGTTAGCTTTTACCTTCCTACCTCCCATTTGTCACTGAATATTCAGTATTTAGACTGGAGATGTGAACAAAAACATATTCCCTCTCTTAATGTTTACACAGATATATAATATTCACGTAAGCCAACAGCTTTTCACTTATACTTTCTATCACACTCTGGGTTAGCAATACCAAGGGTGATGCTGGACTTCAGGTGATAGTGTGAGTCTATTTGAGTCTTCACAGTCCAAATCCTTCTGATGTTTCTCAGGAAAAGTTTCTCTGCATAAAACAAATTTATGCAGAATTTATGCAGAAACAAATTTATGAAATTTAAGGAGCACAGGGATATGCTCTGTACTTGTTTATTTCTTCCCTGTGAAACAAGTTTTATTGTCAAAGTTAGACTCCAAAATCCCATTAAGGCTTTTCTTTTTAACACCTTCTGACTGGGAACAGTACCAAGAAATCCCACTTCATCCTTGGCTATCTACAGCTAGACTATATCTTGGCTAGAGACACTGAGTATTTGCAAATTTGTTAGTGTCCCTATGAGTTATTGCTGCTGTAGGGTTTCTCATACTTCATGGACTCTACCTTCACAGCATTATACCACTCTGTAAAAATGATTTTCTATTTCACTAGGGTTTTTGCAGTATTGCTGGATATTTTCCAGAATGCCCATCAGTTTTGTTATGTGGCATAACTTCCACATTTCTAGGAGCGGGATATAACAAAACAATACCTGTGTATATAACTGTCTGGCTTCTTCCAACTTCCTTATAAAATTTCAATGATAGATTTTTATATTGAGAATGGAAATATTTAGTGTCATATTTTGAAGGGATACTAGCTACGAAGAATCTATACTTACCAACTGATATTCAAAAACTATTGTATGTGTACTAAGTGTCTTTATAATTGCTCTAATGTCCCCCTTATAATTTATGTGTCTGCCCTAGTAGACAAATCAGTGAAATGCAAAATGATGTACTGTTCAAACATTGTCTTCCTGGGCTTTTTAATGGGTGGGCTTTTTTCATTGTTGTTTTTTTTTCTCTTTTTTTTTTCTCTTCTTGATTTGGACATGTTCATAATTAGCCTCCCAGCAAGACCATCTGCAAAAGAAATAAACAGTACTTAAGTGTGTCTGATAAATCATAGAATTGAGGAGTGTTTCTAACTGTTTAGAAATCTGTCCCCCAGGATACGTTAGTTTATAAACCTCGTATAGACATTCTTGCTCATTTTTGGACCTCAAACCTCCTCTTTGTGAAGAATAACTGGGATAAAATTTTCTACAGGTTTATCTACTCTCAGGGGTTTATTTCAGGAGATGTAAATGTTTCCCTTAGATGCATTTTTTATCCTGCAATAAAACAACAATTTCTAAAGTCTGACTTACTATGCCTTCCTTTTTAACAAACCAAAAGCAAATGCATTTGTTTTCACTGGAAAGGGGGTTGGAAATATTAATAGGCTAAGATAAGATACTAAACCTAGAAATGATAAAGCAAATTCCACGATCTACTCACAGTATTTTCTTTCTTCCATATTCAGGACAGTGCTTTGCAAAACTGGTAAACACTTGCAAATTTAGCATAGGAAAAAGACCATCCTGTAAAACCTGGTATATACATAGTGGTACTTCTGTCTGGTTTGCATTCTCTCTCTGCTGGTAGAATTTTTAACCTTGATGGCTGCTGTGTTTATTCTCCCATTTCTGAGGCTTCTTTCTTCCTCACTACTGGAGAACATACTGCTGAATACTCAGTGTTGCACACTATTGACATTGTGTGGACTAATGGTGAAGGCAAGGATATCTGTGCTTATCTGTTCTTTGGTTCAGCAGAACCACTCTTAATTCCCAGCATAACTATATTTGAGCCTACTTATCTGTTTGTACAGAATTGTTGTGAAATAAATTTAATAGACATTTTGCTAACTCATTTTCAGCTTCTTTTCCCTCCGGGCTTTTTCTTCAGGTGTGACTATCCTCTAGAGCCATTTGTTCACTCTTTTCGTCCACAGCTGGCCATTTCACTATTTACCCTCTGTTCATAGCATTCAGCTAAGGAATAACTATATGGTTCAAAACCACAACAACTATGTTCCCTGTAAGCCATTCATTCTCCCTGGGTCTTTATCAAGTTATCACAGGCTGTGGCTGCATCAACGTAAAGGAGAGATAAGTCATTCTTTAGAAAGCAGTTTCCAACAAATGATTTATTGCACTAGTGCCATTTTTTAAACAGAACGGCCCAGAGTGCATTTATTTTGCCAGGATCACAGGACTGTGTTGACCTACACATGTTTTTGTAAAGCTGACAATATCTGATAGAAAAGTGCTCCAGTTATGGCAGCAAGTGATCAAGAATGCATGAACAAAGGGTGCATTACACTTCGAAATTGCCCGACATTTAATTGAAGAGACTACTTGTTCATACACTGCTGCAGTGGTGAGATTTGTTTAGGTCTTGACCTGAAACTCTCTGCACTTTGAAGCTATATTGAAGTACAGAATAATTGCCTAATTTTATTTTATTTTTCTCAAATTGCAGTGTTTTGCGGGAAAATATCCCCAGTAATGTCTCCAAGGCCAGCTAAATCTTTCTGGTCAGAAAGTTCCCTGTTTCTTAGCTTCTTACAAATCTGAAATCATGACAGTTGAATCTGTAACTTTTCTTCCTTTTACACTGAACATATTGTATTAGACAGCCCAAAGACAAATTTTTGATAATTTTCTTCAGCTGGTGAATAGAGCTGAGCCTTAAGCTGTTACTTGGTGGTTCCCAAGTTTGCTACCAGGTTTCATTAGGTGCTTGCCTTAGTTTTAGAAGTCTCCAATTCCTTTTTCATATCTCCCATAACTGTAATTAGTCAATCTCCTCTCCTTGCCTTTGTATTTTTATACATGTTCTTTTCGTTGCTAGTTCTTAGCCACCACTTGACCGACCCAGAATTATGACTAGCTCCAATCCACGTGAGATTTCTGGACAAATACTTTTCCACCTCAGCTTCACCCCTTTACCCTTTCTCTACTTGTAGGAAGAGATGTTGAGGAACAGAAAAGGGCTGCAATTTGCCCAGAGGGTGACAGGGGTATAAACAGAATTAATATCTCCTGATTCTTGTTATATTTTCACATCCCCAGGACATACTGGCAGGTAGTTGTTAGCATACCCATAATAACTCATTACAATGAAGTTTTTAACATAATTTTAAACACTCAATAAAGTGATTTATTTATAATTTATTAAACAGTTAAGTAAGAGTTAAATTTTGTTTGCATCATTAGATTAATAACCTGTTGCTTACTTTGATAGTTTGTACATATGGGTAGTGAATCTAGATACAGACATAGACATAGACAAATTCTGTTAAAGAAGCACTGCTAAAACATTGTACTCTTTCACCACTTCCAAAACCCCATAATCTAAATATGCTTTAATAATAGCCCTTGGGAGAAAGGACAGAATAAAAGAAAATAAATGGAAATAAATCAAAAATAGAAGCCAAATCTGTAGAGTGTGAAGTTTGAGGCTAGCCAGTGCTGTCTTTGAACCCTTAAATGCTGTCTTTATGCCAGTTTGAGTGGTTTGTATTAAAAAAGACATGTTTTTCTGCTTTCTGCTGTTACTGAGAGGCTTATTTTTTTCTCATTAATTTTAAGGGTACAGTGAATGCTCTGTTTTTCAGAATTTTATGGAAAAAATAAATATTAAAGAAATTCAGGGGAAAACACTTACATGTCAGAGACCAATACAGTGATTCCTTGGGTCTCCAAAAATTGCATCATCCCACTAATCAGCAGTTTGCACAGGTCTGTAACCCACAATTTTCACCAAGAGTTTCCAAGCACTGTGGCCTTTTATTTTGATGTCTACAAATACCTTGGTCTTGCAAGGGCCAGTATGTCAAACCCTGAAGTGGTTCAAGTTTTGTCTGTTTCAATTACTTCCTTGGTAGTTCCCAGATCTCCTTTGAAGCCACTGTAGAATAAAATAATAAAAAAAAACATGCCATCACATTAGTTATGTTCCATCCTTTGTTGCCAAGATAGTTTCAACAGTATGTTATATACTTCACTCTGCTGTACAGGAGCTATAAATTTCAATTTTCTTAGGACACTTGGATGAAAATCCTCCCTTGATGATTTGTCAAAGTTCATTTGAAAGTTCATTTTTATTATTTAGTCTGCCTTATATTTTTTTATTTAATGTGCCAGTGTTTGTGCTCTTTTAGTCTGTATCTATTTGAAAAGTGTTTTCATTAAAATTAAATATTCTTCCTTAGACCTCCATTTAGCTAAGGCAGAATTTTCATGCTCTTTTACTTTCCCTTCTGAGTTGTCAGTTGATGTCTCTATAGTTTTTATTTCACCCTTTTTAAACTCTCCCTTTACATTTCGTTTTTACATGTTCTGTCATTATTAAATCATTTCTATGTATTCAGTGTTACTTGCAAAGGTATTTCTGGAGTATATCATACCACTTATGGTCTCTGTTGCAAAGTGCTTCTTCCATGGCGTCTCCATTGACAGGTCTTAGTGCCTTTTTTTTGGGAATACATGACCAACTGTTTATCATTTTTAAAGAATAAACAGAAAAATTCCTTAAAAAAAACCAGTAGTTCATATTTTCTAAAAAATTGATCTCTACGACAGCTTCCCCGTGAATCTTCCACCTCTTTACAGAAGTACTTATGTCTTTGTATTTGGAAAACTACATTAAGTATCAAAAGGGTCACTGGAAAATCAGAGAAGTTGATACCAACATTGAACAGAAGTATTGAGAAGTTTGATGATAAAATTATTGGTGAGGATTGCAGATGCCACCCAGTCTGCAGCTGTTCTCTAGAAAATAGTGCCTAGAGAAGATGACTGTACACAATGCAGGATTTTTTTTGTTCCTTGAAGCCACTTGTAAAGCCCCACATGAATATTTACTCACCTGACATGTTTTCTTGTGCTGGTAGAGGCTTTGTCATGCTACATCTAGGTAGAGGTGACAAAGCCAGAGAAAGCACAATCCTCTGCAGTTATTTGCTTTGATAGGAGCAGTATTTAACCAAGACCCAATTGCACATAGGAAGAGAGAAGGAGTTCAAAAGCATTTAAGACAAGAAAATCTAGGGAACTTAATAGAGATTGAATGTCGCAGAAGTCTATTTTATATACAGGTATTTGTGGTTATCTATAAGACAGACAACAACAGTTATGCTGATTCAGTTACCTGCAGGTCAGAGCTGTAAATGTGTCAATGTTTTTAACCTTTGGCAGACTAAGAAGGCAGCAGGATCAAAGCGGGCAGACTTCCAGCACGGACAGCAGAGCATCCTTGCAGAGCCATGGGAAGCTTCAAGATGGACGTAACAACAACTTGCTTGGACATGGCTGCACAAGAGGCTGCAGCAGCTAGTGAGCTACAGCTCCACACAGGCTTTCATCTGGGGGTGAGGAAGGATCCTCTCCCATATGCCTTCACACTTGCCCCTTGGATACCAAGTAATCAGTCCTCCTGCAGGATTGGCAGCTGAGGGCAAGCCCACAGAGAAACTGGCTGAAAACTTCCATCTAAGACTGTTCTTCTGACTCTGCCACTGGAAAAAAAGCAACCATCAACAACAAAACACAGTTTTATAAGTAAGTTTGACTTTCCTTTTCAAAATCCTGGAAGAAAACTTGAAACAATTCACTAGGCAGCCTCTCAAATATTGCCATGTTTCTGGCCGCTTGCAAGAGACAAGTTGCACTGGGGCCAGCTTTATCTAGACGGCTTTACACTATCCTCTCCATCTCCATTAATTGAAATGATCCAATATTGAATTTCGTGGAACTGCTAGGCACAGCTGTTTCCAAACATCTGCTGTTGGGTTTATAACAGATGTACATGATGTAAATACATGATTGTAGTGTCAAATAGGATAAACACTGAATAATTTCATTTAACTACCTGAAGGCCATTGGCAATGTTGCACCGTGAATGTCTTCATTTTGTTCTTTAACTTCATGCATTCTGCTTTGTAGTAAGAGATGTGACCCTGGCCAAGTCAAAGTATTGCTAGTGACTTTTGTGGATGCAGGATCAGACACATCAGCAGTGTTTCATAAATATGACAAAGACAGGTCTTTATAGGCTGACTGAACCTGAGCTGAAAAGCAGCTTAGTAAGGAGAGCTAAAAACATGAAGAATTCACTCAGATTCATAGTTAGATGTTATAAAATGTGAAGAAATCTGTTTCCATGGATCTATTCTGGATAAGAACTGTCTTGAATAGAAAGAAAAATACGTTATCCTTTGGTATTGATTACATGAAATCTCTCTCTCTCTCTCTCTTTTTTTTAATTAAAAAAGGAAAAGCATCCACAATTCCATATATTTAACACATTTATGATATTTTACAACTTGTACATCCACATTTTGATAATAAATGCATGCTCGTTCTGTCCAATTGTGTTTTCCTTTTTAAGAGTTATGTAAGCAAATTTCATTTCAAATTTTTTAAGACATAATTTAAGGCTTTGGAACTGATAGGCATTTTATTTGTAATAACCTATTTTTACTGTATTGTTTCCATTTTATCTTTTACAAAACAAAGTTCTTTGTAATCAAGTAGATTTTAAACTTTGGTTTCACATTATATGTAATTTTTGTCAAAGTTTTTTTCACAAAATACAGATTTTTATTGCTCCATGAAATGATATGGTGTTCCTATCAACAACAGAGACGTTTACCAAAGCAGTAAGGTGAAGATTTTACATCTGTTATAAGCATAGTGTGGATTTACTTGCTTAATTTTGGCACAGACTGAAATCATAGGATCAAACATAAGGGTAGAGATTCTTTGGTCTTAAAGAGGAAAGTTTTCATTGTCCAGAAAAAACTGTTTCATGAGCATCACTTCTTATAACGATCAATTTAATTATTAATATTTATTTCACTTTGGAAGTTCCAGAGTGGGTAACATTTTATATAACATCTGGTAAAACCTATTTCTCTTTTTCATTTAAAATGTATTGTGATCTTTGATCTCAATCCTAGAAAGAAATGAAATATTTTATGTAAGTAATCCTAAACAAATTAACAGCACTTCTCATTTGCAGGATCCATGCTGTAACAGATATTACAGATTAAAGCCATGAAGCTTTAAGAGGTAAGGTCAGAAATACATGAAGCATGAAAAGTTCCTGAGATGTCACTCACGAGGATGTCAGTCTGCATCTGCACTGTGGAACTCCTCGTATTGGGCTGCAGTGTTTGCTAACAGACACCCACCCACCAAGGAGCCTGTTTATTGAACAAGTCCTGATCCACAGCCTTTAAAATACAAGAATTTCATCAATGACACATTAAAATCTGAGGGTTTTTCCTGCAGGTAGAATTCAATTAGCAGCAGGAGTCTTTTGAACATTTGCAGTTTGATCTGGCTGGCTGCAGGGGACTTTTGCCAATGCTTCATTAAGCTGTTTTTGAGATGAGTTGGTTATTTGATAGATGGCATCTCCTTGAATGTGTTTGTAGAGTATTATGCACGAATGCAAGCCCACTCAAACATGTTAATTTCACAGTTGTCACCACATGGTCATTTCTCAAACAACTTTACTACTTGAAAAAAAGTCATGACACTGATGCTCAGGTGTATCCAGAGCCCATGGCACTTCCACTGACTGCAAGCTGAACCTTACATTGCATATAAATGTCTTCATCTACTTACTGTGCAGGTCAGCAAATGCTCTTCCCTACACACTGTGGTGATCCAGTGCACTTTTCATCTTTCCATTCTAACATAGCTATAAAGAACTGCCCTACCATGAGAGGCACCGATAATGGTGCAGCAGAAGAGATCTTGTTCTTAGCTTTGCAAGAATCAGTGACTAGAAGGAAAGTCACACAGCTTGGGAATAATGCTGAGAAGATCTGGGATGGGGTTTGTCTCCTTAAACTTCAGACTTGAACAAAATGCACATGCCTGGTGCTCAGTTAGCCAGATGTAGTCTCAAAGAAATAAAGAAGAATTAAATAAAAAGATGCTTGTAGGATGTGGTGCCTTTGGTCTGTCTTGACTGTCTCCTTCAGCAGATGGATCTCCCTGTAGCGCTGCCTCCATGGGGTATAAAGTCAGTGTACACAGGCAGTTCATATACAGATACATACACAGTACACTGACAGTTAGATGAACCGTGTTTGTTATGGCATAGGCATTTTGTGGAGATGTAGTCTCATCATTATGAGAAAATAGGAATGATTGCGGTCATTTCAGCAGCAGTAAGAATGAGCCATTTAAACAGTTTCCATCCTTACATGGAAAAGTAGTATTTTATACCAAAACAGACACTTGCGGTGAGTGCTGCCTTGCTTTTCCAGCAGAAATGAAAACAGAGAAGGCAACCCAAATAAATGGGGAAGGTTTTTACAAAATATTTCGTGAGACAGAAGGGTAAAACAAAGTGTAGAAGCCATAAAATCAAAAGAAACACCTTGGGACTAATTTATTCTGTATGGCTTTATTGCCTTGTAAAAAACAGCCAGTGATCCTAACTCCCAAAGTCTCTTTTTGTTTCTTGCCATTATTTCAAGGGTAAAATATTTTTTTCTTATTTCTCTTCCAGGGAAGAGAGAGGGAAGTCTAACACAACTGGAAAAGCAATTTGTTGCTACAACTTTTTATTGCAATGCCACTTGCTCTGCAGTGTTACAGTTCTGCTCACACACGCACATTTCCACAGCATCTCTCTACCATAAACTCTGCCAGATTTACCTTCTGTTCAGTTTGCTCCTTCTACACTGTGAATTAAATATTGGCACAGCACTGTAAATGTTTAATTACCAACCGTCAGAAATACAAATAGCTCTTTTTATCTGTAGTCTTGACAAAATGATTAATGAAATACATCCAAAAGTTTTTAATGTAGATTTTTTGGAGGTGTGAGGGATAGTAATAGATCTTCGTACACTATTTGCATGAAAGTACTTAATAGAGGAAATACTATGCAGCAATCCATCTATCTGATCCATCAATTTAGGTGTTTTCTGCTTGCAGGAATAGGTGATCACAATTCAAAACAGATTTCTAGCAGCTTAAGCTAAACCTAAATACTGGTATATTGGGATGCAAAGTGACTGGCTGAATGAGATCCAAAGAGTTGTTCTGCTTTCCAGTTGGGTAACTACACCAACACTTGCATATGAAAAAGTATTTAGCAGCACAGGAAGAGCTTGGAGGTTTTGGTTCATTTACAGCTGTGGTGGGTGTTGGAAAGCAAACAGATATTCCAAGTGCCTTCATGTAGAAAGCAAACAACAACAACAACAGCCAGGTATACTCTTGAGCCTCTTGTGCTAATATCTGCCTTGACAGTAGACCTGGAACAAATGACTGCCCTGCACAAAATCACTATTATTTGTATATCTGGCTCAGATTTCACCCATAGCTCAAAAGGCTCCTGACTACAAGAAAGAGAAGGCAAGGCTCCGCCTGCTTGCAGTGATGGGCTGTTCAGACTCTGGCTTCGTTATGTAGCAAAAGGAAAAACAGCTCGTGGTAGCTGCTGGAACCAAAAGCACCACCCTTACTAGAGAAAACAGACATTATTATTTCCTATGCCGCCATTGCAGCTCAGTCCCTCAGCACACGCTGCCAACAGGCTCTGAAGTAAATTCAGCATGAGGAATAGCGCAAAGCTTGTTCAGATCCTTCTGGCAGCACACAAATACCTCCATGCTAGACTGGTGTGATTTTTAAATAAGAGCTTTGCAGTTCATCTGAAGAGCATATTCTTAGAGAAACAACTATTTTCTTATGCACATTGTGCTTAATCACCTTAGCTTCCATCAGAGTAGTTACTTCCGTTTATTTTAATGACTAGATCAACTACTCTCTGGCCAGCAGGGAGAAACATTTTGATATTTTTAGCATTCATTTAGCAATGTAAATTAGCTTGCTATAATCATGTTTGCGAGAAAACACACAGTACAATCAGGACCATAATAATGACTGATATTAGCTGTGCTCCATACATCAATGAACTTGGCTCAGATACACAAACTCCTTTTTGGTAATTTTTAATTGGGAAGGTTGAATGTATCTAATCAATTGGAATAATTTCTAACAAAATAGCCACACAGTTCTCTTGAGTCCTCCCAGGCACTCAAAATCATAACGTAGGACAGAAAAAGTTGTTGTTCAGACTGGAAACAAGTCAGTTATAAACAACAAAGTAAGGATATCAAAACTCTGCAGCATTCAATTCTCATTAAGAGAAATAGGACTAAAATGAATCCTAAAATAAAAGTCCTCCTAAAATTTATGCCCATAATTATAGAATTAGGTAAAAATCAGTGTTCTCTGAAACCAATTACCTGAATAGATTTATTCATAGACACTTCCATAGGCAAAAATATTTTGGAACTTGAGCTCTAGAGAATGCTTTGCATCTTACTTTTTCCACTGATTTGATATGTGTTATATTTGTCTGAAAATTTTCCCACAGTGATTATTCTGTACTCAAAAAATCCCTTTTGGAAGAGCACTATATAATTTAATTAGTAGTTATAACTTTGCTATACAATTCTGTAGCGAGGATAGTATTGTGCAGTCAAGGAGCTAAGATATTGAAGAAATTTCTGGATGATTAATAACTAAAGAGGGAACAATTAAAGTCTTGAGCCCTATCACAATGAACGTCATATCCATACAATAAGGTGGGTCAGACACTACTGCAAGGAATTTAGATTTTGAACTGGATTTATAAGATATAACTTGAAGACAGAGATAAACTGGAGAATTCATTGCTCAGGGAAGGAGGTAACAGTAAAATCAACCTATTAAATGTAATGAGCAGCCCTGTAATGCAGATTTATGGATTTTTCTCCTCCATTAAATTATATGCACAATCTCCTTTAAGGCCATAAGTTTTCCATTTAATTTGAAAGCTGAATTATATAATCTTGGAGAGAAGGGAAAGGGCTGAGGGAGCAGAGAGGAGGCAGAGTCAGTGGCAGTGACACTGTCAGAGCTGTCATTAGTCCTCTGCCCAGCTTGGGCCAACAGGAGAACAAAAGATTCGTTTCAGGGCACAGAAAATCTCTGCAATTGCAGAATCAAACTAAAGCGACCTGCGAAGATGTGAACTGAAGAACTACGTGAAGAGGGTGAGAGCCACCCTCAGAGATGGATTATTCCTGGTGAGATGCAGCACAGTATCCATACAGACATGTCGTACAGCCACTGCCCTTCAGCGGGAATGTACTCCTTATGAGAGGTAACTCACTGAGTTTTAATCTTCCTTCCCATCCCAAAGACGCTCCCTAACAGAAACCCAGCAGCAGATGTCATGCCTATAAGTAGGAAAGCAAGCCTGTCTGCAGGATACCAGATGCTATCACCATCAGGACTAAGCAAGCCCTGCACTTTTGTACTGTCGTGCCTTGTTTCTCTCGTCATCTTCCTCTACATTTTCCTCACTCAGTGCAACTCACTTGGCTCCTTCCTCTCCTCTGACAGCAGCTGTCAATGTCCAAGCTTCCCCAGCACTCTACTCTTCCCGGCTGGCTCTAACAGCTTCCCCACCATATGCCTGGATGAGACTTCTGGAAGAGCATTCACAGGCAGGACCACTGTTACCTAAATTCATTTTCCATGTCAGCTGAGGCATTGATGCCGATGTGCCATCATCCTGCCCCTCACATGCTCACCCTTTCCCCTTACAAGCATTTTTGGTGGAAGAGATTGCACATACTTAAAGGTCTACAAACGCTGCCTTTCCTAGGGCCTGGCAGGGATATTCACTCCACAGGTGTTCCTTTGGTGACATCCGCATGCAAACACTGTAGTAAAAAATCAGTCACCACTGAGCACCATTCTGACTGACACAGACCAAGCACAGTCCTGCCCAACAGAGCTCCAAGACATACATACCACCTCCTTCTCCCACCTGTGAGCCACTCAGACTAAAGACAAAGACTGTAACAGACCTACACTGTTACTGTTAAGATGAGTCACAAACTCCTGGAATTAAAGTTCCTGGAAGTACTGATAGCCTGTTGCAAGCCCACTGAGTACACTGGTCAGAGTGATTCAGAGGCTTATCTCATTCTTCTGACTTCAGTACAGGGCTTTAATTTTCCATTTTTCAGAGAGATGCACTATAATATTGAACGTCTAATAAAAAAAAAAGAAATAAAAAGAAAGAACACTAAATAGAACAAGACAACCTGCAATGCAACACTTATTTTGAAGAGATTCCTAAAATATGTTTTCACCATCTCATCAACACAGCCATTTGAATAAGCAAAGTAGTTTTCTTGTAAGAAGTACACAGTTATTCAATCCAGATAGACAAATGCCCTGAAGATACATAACTGATGGTGTGTTCTCCTTACTGCATTACTAACTTCCATAGAATGGCTTAGATTGGAAGGGACCTTAAAGACCATCCAGTTCCAATCCCCTGCCATAGACATGGATGCCTCAAATCAGGCTGTCCAGGGCCCCATCCAACCCAGCCTTGAATGCTTCCAAGGACAGTGCATCCACAACCTCTCTGGACAGCCTATGCCAGTGCCTCACCACACTCTGAATAAAGAACTTCTTCCTAACACCTAACCTAAATCTTCTCCCTTTTTAGTTTTAAGCCATTCCTCCTTATCACTATCTTCCAACATAAAAAGTTGATTTCCCTCATGTTATAAGCTCTCCTCAGTGACAGGCACGCATCATTCTGAAGGCAAAGGCCTCTGTTGCCCTCAACCAGAAAGGGAATTGGGTTCAGATCCCCGAATTCAGAGTAGAGGAGTCAGGCACCACGAGGTGACCAGTATGATAATACAAACATTCCCCTCGTAACATGAAACCACAAACACCCTCCTGTCACTTGGCTTTTAATCTTTCCACGCAAATGAAACTCTCCACATCTGTAAGATGTTGTGCTACCCATCTCTGAAAAAATCCTCTCTGATCCAAATTATTATTTTTTTTAATTTAAAGGACAGTAAATTATTCATGCAAATCTGCATTATCGTTTTAAAATGTGTGAACTTATTGGTATTTCATACAATCACATTCTTCATACCACTCTACAGTCTTAGGAAGAGGGGTTTTCTTAAACAGTTAAGGATGTAATTACTTATTTATTAGTATTGATATGCATTGAACACCTATTTGCACAACAAAGCCATGAGATATGCTGTTCCATGGTTTTAGCTCTTTTGTGCTACAATAATGCATATAACTCCCTGAGCTTGCTCCTTTTAATGTGTCAATACTTACTTTCACCTTCTGCCTTGGCATACCATCATATTTTGTTAGTAGGATCAAAAATATTGGCTTATTGAGCCTCGGTATCTGTACCAAGTGTATATCTCAGTTTTCCTTGAAGAGCATACATATGTATGAACGTATTAATTGACTGCATTTTTCACCTTGAAGAAAAAGGAGAATTTATGGAGCTAACTAAGAATAATAGATCAAAACTTTTCCATTAGCATACTTTATATAAAACTTTTCACATTTCCCATCAACTGCTCATCAGTTCATTGAAAACATTATGAGATAAAAAACGTTTAATCTGCTAAAAATATGCTTCTATATTTGTTGGAGATATTTTCTAAAACCCCACCTATAGAAACAGCGCAGTGATCCCCGGGATCTTTTACAAAGTGATATACTCATTATGCAGAACATACATATTAATGTATAATGAAATGGGTCAACTGTGGGAGATGCATCTTATTTAACCTGCCTCATGCTCAGTAACAGGTCTAGAAAGTCCATCTCTTTGCAAGTGACAAGTCAGAATGCATAGGTATAGGAAAATATTTGCAGCATAAAAAGCAGATTTTTCCTGTCAGTGGGTGGCAGGAACCTCAATCTTCAAAGCTAAATAGTGCACCTAAATATGATGAGACACAATGCAAATAGCTGCAAGTGTGTTTGAAAAAAACTTCCTCACTCTCTCCAGGGATTTGAGATTTGTGTATTTTCTGCTGGAAAAAGATAGAAAATGCATTTAGAGTGGGTTGGAGAGAAAGGAGGAGTTATTCTAGGAGACAGAAAATAAACTCTGGCCCAGCATTTGGAATTTGATCCTGCTTAAATGTTAAGTCTTATATCTTCCTAAATAATGGTACTTTCCTTGACATAAGGCAAGACCAGGAATAACAAACTTTTAAATATATTTAATAGAATCATAGAATGGCCTGGGTTGAAAAGGACCACAAGGATCATCCAGTTTCAATCCCCCTGCTATGTGCAGGGTCACCAACCAGTAGACCAGGCTGCCCAGAGCCACATCCAGCCTGGCCTTGAATGCTTCCAGCAATAGGGCATCCACAGCCTCCTTGGGCAACCTGTTCCAGTGTGTCACCACCCTCTGTGTGAGAAACTTCCTCCTAATATCTAACCTAAACCTCCCATGCCTCAGTTTAAAACCATTCCCCTTGTCCCATCACTACCCACCCTCGTAAACAGACATTTCCCTTCCTGTTTATATGCTTCCTTCAAGTACTGGAAGGCCACAATGAGGTCTCCCCAGAGCCTTCTCTTCTCCAAGCTAAACAAGCCCAGTTCCCTCAACCTCAACATAGGAGAGGTGCTCCAGCCCTCAGATCATCTTAGTGGCCCTCCTCTGGACCCGCTCCAAGAGCTCCACATCCTTTCTGCACTGGGGGCCCCAGGCCTGGACACAGTACTCCAGATGGGGCCTCACAAGAGCCATGTAGAGGGGCACAATCACCTCCCTCTCCCTGCTGGCCACCCCTTTTTTAATGCAACCCAGAACACAGTTGGCCTTCTGGGCTGCAAGTGCACTGTGCTGGCTCATGTCTAGCTTCTCATCTACCAGGACCCCCAAGTCCTTCTCCACAGGGCTGCCCTCAAGGAGATCTTCCCCCAGTTTGTATAAATACCTGGGATTGCCATGAAGGGAAACACCCTGCACTTGGCGTTATTGAATCTCATCAGGTTTTCGTGGGCCCACTTCTCCAGCCTGGCCAGGTCCCTCTGGATGGCTTCCCTTCCTTCCAATGTATCAACTGCACCACTCAGCTTGGTGTCATCCGCAAACTTGCTGAGGGTGCACTCGATGCCTAAGAAGCATAAAACACTCCCTTCCAGGAGGCTCTCTTTTTTTTTTCCCAGTCTCTGAAACAAAAATAGAATTCAAAATTAACAGAACAGTATTATAGTCCTCAACTGGGGGAAGGGAGGGAGGAAGCTATTAAATATGGGAAACTGTTACACAGAAGATTGTAGAGGTCAATTCAAACAAAACTAAATATATGCTATACAAGTTTTGCATTTATGGTACTTGCCCTCAAGCTACAGGAACAAAAGTAATTGCTATTTATTCTGTATTCATACGAAAGGTTTCAAACTCTAACCCCTGAGAGACTGGAAACCTTCTCAGTCCATCTTTGATAAAATAAGAATTAATTACATTTCAAACATCAGCTTTGATGTATTTCAGATATTTTTCTTTCACTGTAGCTGAAAAAAAATTATTTTCCCTGACTAATCTTACTGTTTTGCTTTTTCTATTTCACTATTCCATTCGTTGACAAACATATTTTAGGCAATTAAGACTTTTTTTTTTCCAAAATACATTTAAAAACACCTACATCCTTCTTTTAATGCATACTAGAAATCAGGCTTTTGAATGTATAATATGCAGAATGCAACTACTTCAAGTGATTCCTGTTGTTGCATGAAAGATTTGTTATACTTGAGAGGGAATATTTTTAAACAGAAAACACAGATAGAAAGAGTTGTTCATTAACACTCACGTATAACTTTATTTTGCCAAAAGGACAGAAGTTTGTACCACAAGGGAAGACAAAGGATACATAGCTAAGAAAATTCATTCTGTTTGCAGTGAGAACAATTTGGCAAGTCAACGCCATTCAGCCATCCTGTAAAAGCAAAGTTATGGATGCATGGCGGGTCTACAGCAAGGAGCACTACACCTCTTGCACTTTAATCAACAAATCACGTTCCCTGAAAAGGTGCCTTGAAGTATGCAAAGGAAGATCCTAGTGCCATTACATCCATTTCCATAGGATGATGAAAGCAGCCACACAAACGTCAGCTGAAGAAATTTCTCTTAGTTTCAAAGTAAAAGGTAAAAGTGGCCAAATGGAAAACTATCAAAACATTTTCTTCTGACACATTCTTTGTAACATTCATGACTGATGTTCACCCTGTTAAAAAGCCATCAGAGCATGCTAGAAAAGAGGAAAAGAGTCCCTTCTCAGAAACACTGTAAATATAAACATCTATAAGAAAGCTGAAAAGTAATGAAAAACCCCTTTTCTTACTGTTAAATATGAAAAGATCTTCAGACAAATGTTATACTGTTTTGCCTACCTCTTCATATTTTCATTAACTTCTTTCTTGCTCCAATTTTTTATTGCAGTGATTATCTAGAATACGGCATGTCAGCTTTACTATTAATGCAGTTTCAGATTTTTCCATACCTCCCTTGCTTAGAATTCAATTCTTAGAACAAAGACAGAGAACTTCATAGTGTTTTACTCACCTTTAAAATAGCTGTCTTCATCTCTAACATTGCTCTCACCTGCTGTCCTCACTGCACAGCTGCAAGCAGTTAGAAAGATTCGTTATAGCCCAAAGATCAGACTTCTATGTAAAGGCACAGCCCAAATACACATATAGTCTAATTCCAAATTTATGCTGCCTACAGAACAGGATGAAAATAAGGCTATGTACTTTACAGCAGCAGCAGCTGCTGCTATAAGGAGTTCTCTGGATGTTGCCTTGCCCTATGTCTTATGATGGTTGTTTTGTACCCAATAAAACCAAGTTGCTACCAACAGCCTGGGTGGAAAGGGTGAAGGACACAGAGTGCCTGGTGGTCTCAGTGATGACATGATTCACTGGTGTGTTGCATTTGACTTAGTAAAATACTAAGACTGAAATAAAAATGGTGTGTGATATCAAAACATTTTTTGTTATGAGATTCATTAAATGTGAATGCTGTGTTTGTGAACAGAGGGATGGGCTGGTATCAGTGGAGTATGAGGAAAAATGTTGGGCTGTGGGCTGAAGCTGAAGAAGAGCTGAAGAAGTCTGGGCAGAAAAGCTGAGTCTGGAAACAGGGAAAAAGATAACAAAGGAAAGATTGTGAGTCTACAAAAGGAGACTGAGATTGAAATTGTGGTTTGGTCACAGTCAGCCAAAAGACATGCAAAAGCTGGGACTGTTGGCAGAACTCAGGCAGGGAGAAGCAGCATGAATGCAGGAACCCAGGGGTGAGTATGTGAGAAGAGAAGTACAAGGAACAAGTGTAGGGGGAGACCTGGGATGAAGATGAGCTTGACAGGGTGGAACAAAGCAGACTTCTGAGGAGTGGATGGATGAGTTGGAGCCCAGTGTGCTGTACTCCCTTCCAGAGGTGGGAAATAAAGGAAAACAGCTAGTGGGGCCAAAGGACTACGTAAAAGACCCAACGTCCCCAGACTTGCTGACGAAACATGAGTGCAAATAAGATAATGTATGATTAAAGCTCCTAGTAAAACACTATTTCAAAAACATTATTGATTTCCTTTCTGGGACCAGAAGGTACATTTGTTCACTTTGAAACAACCAAAGCTTTCTCACAGCAGGAACTTCTTGGTTCCTCCAAAAGTGCAGAGCAGGAAAGCTGATACCCCACTGGCTGCCAGGAAGCAGGGAGGCAGGGAAGGAGCTGGCAGGAAGGATCCTTTGGACCCTTTGTGAAAACAAAGGTATTCCTTGGAACCTATGGATTTCTGCAAATATTTTTTTCTAACACAACACTCTGCCTTAAAAATTTCCTACCAGTTCAAAACAAGAAAGAAACCCTGGTTTTCTGGCTTTTTGACAGAGGTAGTGATTTACACACAGAAATAGTATTACAAGATGGCTATGGTAAAAAAGCCAAAAGTTAGAGAATGCCAGAAGATGTGCTGGCACAAAAGCTTGCAAAAAGCAGATGGAAAACCCAAAGGCAATTTAGCAGAGTCAGTGTAAAAGTTCTGAATTTCTTTATTTTTTTAAACAGCAACAATTTATTTTCAGTTTGATTTTGTGTCTTCTGTGGGGGATTGCTTAATGGCCAGCAATTTCTTAAGTATATTATATAAGCAATTGCTTATATTACCCAAATAACGAGGAAAGCAGCATAGCAGACTTACAGTAACAAAGGTTTTTTGTTCCTCGGTAGGATTCAGAGGAGAGCAGGATGTAATAATGCTCCTTTACACTTCCAGCATCTCTCTGTCTTCTCATTTGTTTGTCAGGGGTGGCGCTTCAGTAAAAGTCATGGGAAATGCACCCATAGAGAAAATTTTCCTCTGCATGTGGTTAATGGCCTTTCCTCGAACATGGATAAGAACTGTCCGCAGGCAGAGGAGAGCACTGAAGAAGTATTTCTCCCTGATTGCTTGGAACAGAGCCACTTTCACCTTGGAAGTAAGATTTTAAAAGGAAATATCTCATGTGAGGAGTAGAGGGAAGATGTCTCTCTGCCCTGCAGGTCAGTGCTACAGAGTCTGAATGAGAAATACATTTTCTTTGAATCCGGAGGTTTTCGGAGCCTACCAGAAATCTGTCAAAGCCACTCATTGCTCAGGTTGAGCACTGGGAATAGTTTGCATCCTAAATCCCCTGGGTACACATTAGGTATAAATACAAAAAGGAAAAAAGAAATTGAGCTTGCTTGCCTCTGTGAAGACTGGATGCTCTTCTTTCATTTATTTATTTGTATGCATCATTTCAACAGTCAGTATCTGATCTCAAAAAGCCCAGCAGAAGTCACTCATGAAAGCCAGCAATTCCCAGACGGCAAATGCCACGGAACAACGACATTGGTGCTCTGTAGTAGACAAACACTACACTTCATTAAAGAGCATTGGTGGGAAAGGTGGGAAACCACACCCATGTGGAAATGAATGATTGATGGAGAGCAATTTGAAATTATTTTCCTGTGAGCAGCCACCAAACAATACAGATGAGCTGTTCAGTGCCTCCTGCTCTGAGCTGCGTGGCCTCACTTTAGCACTGTGTGCAAGTTTGGGCACCACTACATAAAAAGTACATAAAGCTATTAGAGAGCATCCAAAGGAGGGCTAAGAAGATGGAGAAGGGTCAAGGGGGCAAGATGTGGGAGGAGAGGCTGAGGTCCCTTGCTTTGTTTGGCCCAAAGCAGAGAATGCTGAGGGGAGGCCTCATTTCAGCTACAGCTTCTCACAGGGAGTGGAGCAGGAGTGTGCCAACACATGTCCAAGCAGTAGGCAACAGCTTTTGCACAAGAAAGCTAATAGATAAATAATAGGGAAAAGCTAAGGACAGCAATAAGACCAGAAGCCTTCACATCTAGCTGAATAAATCATCTATTTCTTTTGCACGCAATAAAAATCAGATGTGGAGAGGGACCCATTTTACCTCTTCTAACAGGGTGGTGATTAGAGCAGGCATCCTGAGACGTAAAAAACCTGGGTTTGTGTCTGCCTAAACCTGAGGGAGATGTTGAACTTTCTGAATGACTGCTGTGTAACAGAAGGTAAGATGTGTCTTCTCTTCAGACTATGCTTTGAAAGGAAAATATAAATAAACAAATAGAGCTGATGCTGATCATTTTAGCTCTTTGGAAGAGGGTGTAGGGTGCTATTCTTGACATTTTGCTAGGATCAGCTTTTAAGATAGCATGGATTGTTTGAATCACACAGTTCTAGTAAGTTCATTCATGAGATATAACAGATTAAGAGGATAGTTTTGTTCCTTGACTCCTTCCAAACAATGCATCCATGGCACTGTTGACTTCTCCTAGCTTATTAGGGTCAATGGGAGTTTAAAGTTCTATCTATCTGACATATTCTGCTGATAATGTCCCCTTTCAACAAGAATTAAAATTCAGTGATCATTGAAGATCTTTTGATATTTACAGCAAAAGAGTGTATCATAAAGCCATAGGAAGACCAGAATTTCACCCTCCTTATTCTATTACAATAGAGATGTAGGAGATGATGATCTGGTGTCTAATGAGAAATTGGAAATAGGTAAAGAAAGAATACTACTTCTTGGAATGGTAGGTGTCAAGTTATCACACTTCTTGAAATATAAATGTGTCACATTCTAATAATATTCATACCTATACAGGTCTCACTGGAATTAATTATGTATTAACCTTTTATTTCATTGAAAATAAATTCACAATCTCTCTTTTTTTTCCCCTATAAATAAAGATTAAAATGTGGAGGTGAAAACCAACTACAGAAATTTACAGCAGCCTATGGCAGATATAATGCTCCTGAATTAAACACCTTTGTTGCAGAAGAAATTCTAAGAAATTTCTAGCAATACAGAGACAGATTTGTAAATCTGAAGTAAGTTAGTTTATTCTTATTTAAAAAAAATAGTAATTCATATCTCCATTGTTAAAGAAAAACTTTTTTTTTTTTTTCTTGAACAAGGAAAATTAAACTGAGGCAAAGTTCAGTGTCTGCAGGGCATTTCAAAATTCAAGACAAAAAAAAATAATTGAAATTGAAGAATATCTCATAGACTGCGAATAATGGCTAGATAATTTTATAGCTAGTTCTTGTACGTAATCTCTATAGCTCCTAAGCTCCAACTCTTGTAATGGTATTTTACGTGTTTAGCCTGCTGAGCTTCAATTACCTGTTTTATTTTTAGAAATGTCAGCAGTGGTCCACAGGTTCCCCAAGCACCTACATATTTGAAAAAATAGGCTCAGTTTCCGCAACCCACTCCTTCAAGCTCCTTCTGAACCAACTCATGACTGCAACAAGTCGGCCTTGTGTTACGGCAAATTTGCCCTCAGGTCAGCCCTATTAAATTACAAACGCAGGAGCTGTGTTACACACAACCTTACAACAAACATGCGGAAAGGGCTGGTATTAGATTAAGTCATCAACCAAACAATTTATTTGGAACATGCATAGGAGAAGCACAGCAGCACTTTATGCGCTTTAAGTTTGTTTTGTTGTTGTTGCTGATGTTGTTGTTTTTTAATCTAATCTGCCAAAAAAAACACTGGAATGTAATAAAAGGAATGTCACAAATAGTGTTGTTATCCCCCAAAGCCTTATCTGCTATGTATATATCAACAGCTGGTATTTTTGTGGTTTGTAACACTTTTGTTAAGGAATCTGCTAGAGGTGCTACCCAAATCTGCAGCACTTTTATGCCCTCAGCTGTGGAGTCAGATAACAGAACCTTAGCCCAAGATGACTGACAGCGAGAGGAGCTGCTGTTTTCTACATATTAATTGGTAATACATATTTATGCCTATGTATGGAATGCCAGCATTTGCATTTTGGGCCCTGTTAGTCTGGAAGTTTGTCATTATTCACACTTGATTTTTCAAAAATGACTTGCTTGCTGTTATATACCACACCATTTCAGCCACAACTTATTTTCTGAGGACTTCAGAATGTGAGAAGGGAACAAATTAGCTTTCAGTTGTATCACAAATCAGAACATCTCTTAATTGTTCATTTCAGGAACACCTCAGTCTGTATGGAGTTAATAGAAAAATAATGTGCTAAAGATCTGGACTTAGTAGTGTGTGTCAAAGCTATGCAGATGGTATGTGGAGACCTGAAGGAAAGAAAGAATGGCACAAATGAAAATATGGACCTGGAGATCCAGTCTTCATCTGATCCCACAGTAACCATTAATAGCGAGAACTGCTCCACTGGGCGTTATCATCTCTCCTTCCATGACTGATATTGCTGCTAGCAATTCCTGAGTATATCTCATGACTGTTTTAGGAATATTTATCCAGCAACACTTGCTTATACCCCACATTGTTTGCCTCCCTCTGGAACCCTAACCAGTTTTTGAAAGGTGGAACTGAGAAGAACATTTATATTAGTAAAAACTTTTTCAATGGGTATGAGTACAGTAATGGAGTCATTCAACTGAACTAGGAAAATGAAATAAATTCACAGTAATGTTATAGGCTATTTCGTGGGAATGTTACGATGCTTTATAAGTGACATCTCATTCAATATCCTAGGGGAAAAAAAAAAGTTCATTGCTCTGCAAACAAAATAAACAAAAAGAAAAGTGCTGATAATATACCTTTGTCCATGACCCGTAGAAACAAAGAGGTAAAATAAGCATGAGGGCACAGCTACTATATGGCATTTCTTATTCATATACAAAACTCAATTTACATGGTGTGTTGCCGCAGAAAATGAATTATTAGAGAATTATTTATCACTGCAGGAAATCTTAACAACATTAGGATGCATAAGCAGTAGCAAAATACAGTAGCTTGCCCTGCAATATTCACTTCAAGAAAAGAATGTTAACAGTCTGACATTGCCAACGCTTTTGGATCCCTGGAGAAAATAAAATTATATTAATGCACTACTCTGTCATTTTGGAAGCTAAGCTGCACTTCCTAATTAACTGCAAACATTAAGTAGAAAATACATGACAGGTGTCAAAATATTTTAATCTTTTATATATTAGAGGTGAAGATGAATGGATAAATTCTGACAAGTTAAGAAAGTATATATATATATCTATATAATAAGAATTATATATATCTATATATATCTTTTATATATATATACATATATATATATAAAAAATAAGAAAAGAGGGAAAAATGGTCCATGTGTTAAAGCACTCAGCTGTTACTTTGTTCCCAACTCTACCAGGAGCTCCTTGTTTGACCTTCAGCAAACAGGCTTGTCATCCGCTTTGCTGGGTGCTAGACCAGACCTTTAATGCCTCCGCTCTCCCTCCATAAAAGAAGGATAATTCTTCCCTGGAGAGCAGTTGTGAGGATGAATGGAGAGAGGTTTAGATGTCGTGGTGCTAAGTGCCCTACAAAAACAAACTGCTGCAAGATAAAACTTGTGCTCACTCAGCAAAAAGTTGGGAGGTATTTTTCAAAGTGATATTTTCATTATTTATTAGGAAGAAGAGAAAATTTTGCTTCTGTTTTCAATTAGCAGTAGAGCAGATGAAATAACCAGCAAGGAGTGAACTGTGAGTGGTGCCATGCCATGCCAGGACTCATTCACAGCTCTCCTTTTGGCAGCCCATGTGCAGTCCCAAGAACACAAAGCTGGAGCTGGTGATGGATGGTCTGCAGAAAAGATTTGCTTTGAAGGGCCTTGGCATGCTATTATTCATGTCCTAAGCCAACTCCTTCTTGTACAAAATAGATGAAATTATGTGCTTCTTAACAGCCAGATCTGTGGAACTTTTTGCAAAAGGATGTTGCAAGTGCTTAAAGTTTACACAAACATAGGAGTGGAAGAAATAGATGAAAAATAAAAGCAATCAAAATATAGAAAATGCATCTAGATGCCATAGAGAGAAAAAAAAGTTGCAAGCTGTGAAAGGATGAAACCTGTTTGCCCATCTGGTGCTTTTCACTTGGCAGTAACTTATGATACTGCTGGGGATGAGACCCTTGGAGGAACCAGCTCAAGTCTTAAGGCATTTCACAATAAATGTGCCAGTACACACAATTCCCTGTTGCCAAGACCTAAAACCACAACTGGCTGAGAGGAGAGAATTCAAGGTGACACAGTTCCATCCTCCAAATGCTGAGGCTGCGTTAGGAGCAGAACCACGCCAGGAACTTTACCAGAGACCTTCCTCCTCCAAATGGAAGGCACCACCCCAATGGGTGCACTTCTCCCTCCTCTAAAGCAAGCAGTCCACATTCCTGAAGTTGTCCTCTCCCTGGAAATAAGGGCCCAGAGAGTCCTTTTTTCTCACATCAGTAGGAAAACTGGATATTTATTTTGGAACAAATATGATTATCTGCAGAGGAACATTTCCTTTTCACGGAGGAAAATGCTGCCACGGTAAATCAGAACAACTGCACATCTCATGCTGTACCTCTTGACTTGTATTTCTCCAGGGTATCAGATTTACCTCAGGAGCAAGGATAACAAATGTGTGACCTAAAACCACTCTTGGTACTTACTAGCCAAATGACTGATTCTGCTTTCAGCTCACAAACGGAGGAATAGTAGAAAACTTCAGGAAAAAAGATGGATAGCCATCAGAAACTCAGGCTCTTGTAGCTCCCTGTGTGTGTTTGCTCATCCATTAGCAGTGTTCAGCATGTCCTGTATATGAGACTCCACTCAGAGAAAAAGCAGTGCCTTTGGATTGAAACATGCTTCAGCTGCAAGCCAAACATTTTAATGGCAGGTTTTTGCTACAGGTGAAAGAGACTGCAGTTTAATTACACATATTTCAAAGTGTATTTTCCTCTTTTAATTCCAGTAAGAGTACAGTAATTCTATTCACTCCCTGACCTGATGATGTCTTCAGAAAAGCTTTTGGTCTTATGCCATGTTCAAGGGAGGATGTGGGAGCCATACTGCCTGCACGGGCACTGGAGTGTACAGAAGAGTTTGGACAGGGCAAAGCTTCCAGAGGGCAGGGCCATCTGTGTCAGTGACCATGTGGCAACTCCTTCCAGAAAGGCTGCAGTGGAGTACAGCCTCCCACCCTTGGCCAGGGTTCGGGTGTACAATGTGCAGGAAGGAGAATCTCCTGTAAAAGCTGTAAAAAAAAACCATGTAGATAATTTGTCCCCCGGCTTGCAAATGTTGCCAAACACAGAATCTCTTATGACTGCCTCTGAACATGCATATCCTGCGTCTACTAAAGCACTTGAGAAGCGTTTAAAAAAAGGCCTGCAGACCTTTCTTTCACTTTACATTTATTCTGCGTTTTCTCAAGGCAAAAAAGGAGCACACTTTCTCTACCAGCTGGAGTACACTGTTAATTTTGGTAAAGGAGAGAGATCCAGACAGAGCTACAAAAATGTACAAGTACTATCCAAGGTTCAGGGATATGAATGCAGACATCTTGGTATGAGCACCATAGCAACAACCTGCATTATATCTTTTTAAATAAATAAGGAAGGAGAGGAAAATGGTTAAAGCTTTTGAAATGTGGAAGTCAAAGTGGAAGTCAATTAGACAATGCTGTTTACATCTTTACCTTCAGCTATAGTGAGGAATTCTTTTCAATGTAAAGTACATTTATATGTCAGTTTTTATAACATCATTGAAGTATTTAGTTGTCTCTTTAGGGACAAGGGAAGAACTAGAGTTGCTGCTGCTCCTTGAGGCTGATTCTGCTTCCTCAAAGGCAAAACGAGAGGAAATAACAGCAAAGAGGCTCAGTTTGTGTCCAGATCTTTCTTCCCCTTTCCCTTCCTCCTGCATTTCTTCTCTTCTGTTTTGCCTCCCTTTACCTTCCTCCCTTTTTCTTTCTCCTTCTCTTTCTCTTTCTCCTCTTCCTTTCTTTATTTTCTTACCTCTTTGTTTCCTGGGCAGAAACCCAAAGGAGATGGATGCTCCACCCCATGTCCGTGCAAGGAAGGAACAAGAAGTGAAACAAGGGCCACAGAACTGACAGAGAGCCCTGTGAGGCCCAGGATGAAGGTGTCAGGCCCTGCCTCAGATGTCCACTCCTTGTTTCAGTCCTCAAGGAGGATCAGAGCAATGATGTATCTGTGGTAGCAGCGAGGAACCCCACATAGTCCCATAGACGAGCTCGCTCCTGCTGGTCACTGGTCTTCTTCCTCCTTGGGGTAAAACATGTGGCCTAGCAGCCCCAGCTGCCAGGCAAAGGGAATGGTCCAAGTCAACGAATTGGTTGGACCATCAGATCATCTAGTCCAACTGTCAACTCATCCCTACCATGCCTACTAAACCATGTCTCTCAGTGCCACATCTTTACTATCTTCAGGGACGGTGACTCCACCACCTCCCTGGGCAGCCTGTTCCAATGCCTCACCACTCCTCCTGAAGAGAAATTTTTCCTATTATTCATCCTGAACCTCCCCTGGTGCAATTTAAGGCCCTTACTTCTCATACTATCACCAGTTAAAGTCCCACAGCAGGGGCAGCAAGAAGACCCATTTCTAACCCAGGCACCTGAGTTTCGAGATAATGTTCCCTCTGGAATCTTTGTGGAAAAAAATCAAAATTTTCTTCAAGGAGAAGGAACAAGAATAGCTATTTTCCAATCAGCTACAATCAACAGTTAAGATTATAGTAATTTAAATATCATTATTTCACGTTATTAATAGCACCAGCATTTCAGACAAAACATGAAGTGAATAATCTGAGACAATGTAAGCAATAATCATGAACTCAAGTCTTCCCAATGCAGTGCTTCCACTTCCAGACGAAGACACACATTTGTACTTGAGAACTGTCACCCAAAATTGAGCCCCGGGTCACATCTTCCTGCACCTTTTGTGTTCCCAGCATGCTGGTTGCACACCTCCAAATGGCTCCATCCACACCTGAGAATTTTTGATCTGACTTGATCTCCATTTAACCCCTTGGCAGCCTGAGCAGATTTCTATCCAGGAGAGGAAAGAAAGGAACTCACACCCTATGTATACTTTTCACAGCACAGATTTCAAAGGAATGGTGCTGGCAGAACAGGCTTGGTAGTCCTTAGTGCCACACTAACTTCTTTGCAATCATCTATTTGATTTTTGTTGTTGTTCATTTTTAGCTTTAGCTTCATGATGGCATAGAAAGTAAAGTGCTTTTGAAATGTATTTTTTTTTTCAAGAAGTAATTGAAATGATGTCAGTAATAGAAATGGGATTTTTTAATGACCACTTTGCAACACCTGAAATGAAATTGAGTTCCAGTTCCTCATTTAAAATGTTTTCCTCTCTCAATAAAAGAAGCAATGGCGTTCTCAGGAGTCATACATTTCTCACTGCCATTTTCTCCTCAGCTGCTCTCGCTGTCCTTTGTGCTCAGGGAGAAAATGTCAGCAGGTCTTTGGGGAGGGGTGGCATCACCTCCCCATGGCTGTGGCTCACTGAACAAATGCTGAAAAGGACCACACTGGATCTGCCTATTCTATGCTTCATTTTCCTTCCTACTAAGTGGCAGTAGAAATACTTCTTTACCAGGTTTATTCAAGACAAATATTGGGGGAATGGAAGCAATGCAAAGTTTGTGTTACTGAAACAGAAAGAATTGCTTTTTAAAAGAACGAAGATCACTCAAAGCGAGTAAAAAAGATACAAATTATGCTTTATGTACGGGCCCAAAATATATGGTATCAGAGCAGTGATTGTCAATACAGCTGCAATTCCCTGTACCCTCCTCAGTAATAGCAGACAGTCCACACACAAAGGAGGATTTAAGCACTAACTCACTGTATCTGCGGTGGGACTCAAACACCAATGGAAAGATAGAGAAGGATGAATTGAGAAGAAACAAATTTCAGGCCTAAGCATATTTTTTTCCAGTTACAACACAGAAATCATGCACAGATGTATTTATTTATTCTGTTTATATGCTTATGTTATAGTAAAAAGAGAAAATTAAAGGGAAAAAAAAGCAGAGAATGGAAACATACGCATCCTCAACAGAGCTTCAAGGGGTACCAAGTAAGACATATCTTTTGACATCAGTGGATCAACGCTCAAGATCTAGCTCTAAGTGCAGTTTCACAGATGTGTAACATAACTTCACTGTTTCATAAGAGGCACACACATACTTGGCTTGCTGGCTATTTAATTCAAGCCTCAGGAAAAACTTGGGGAAAAAAAAAAACATCATAAAGTTTCCTCTTGGGGCTGACAGAAAGACAGCCACAGATATGACTGACACTTTTAATTTCTGTAACACAATTGCATGGCACATGAGTAACAACTTGCATTTCAGACAGTGCAGCAGCAGGTCCTGGACATGGTGACATCATCTTTTACAAAAAGGCCCCACAGATTTCTTATGTCAGTAATACAGCAGTGCACCCCAGCCAAATCCATCTCCAAAGCAGCCTTTGAGGCTCTGCAGATATTAACTGAATTATTAACTTGTACTAACTGAAAGGAGCTTAATGATTTGTTGGTGTTCATTTGATAAAGGCAGTCTACAGCAATGAAACCAACACTCACACTCAGAGCACACCTGATTGCATCTGAGCCCTGCAGCATCCCAAGCTTTTGGCCCCTAATGTCCTTTGGTCCTTGTGCAGGGGCTGGACTCAGCACCCCAAGGCTCAGCCACAGCCCTCTCTTTCAGTGGAGATGGAAGAGCTGCAATCCCACATGCTGCCAGCAGTTTGTTTTCACTCTTACCTTGTAAGCCCTGCAGGCTCATCAGGAGGGCATTAGAAAGGAAAACAAAACATTTTCCCCTATGTACGTCAAGCACAGATTATTTGATTCCTCTAGCAAGTGTCACCGCCAATTGTTAGGTGTGGAAAATTAAGTTTCAGGGCTTATGAAGTTTAGGCACTTCTACAGTTAGAATGCAGTGCAGAATTCACTGACAATTATATTTTGGATGATGGATATTCAACCCATAACTGGTGCTACTGCAAGGCGTCCAAATTTGTGGATGTAGCCTGAAATTATTGATTTAAAATGAGCACTGCATTGATCCAAATATTTGGTAGCATGTTTTGCCTGTACTGAAAAAGGCTTACTTTCATAAACATAAGGAAAAGGGAAAATAAGATTTTCAGCCAGTTAAAGGATTAAGCAAAAGAGGAAAAAGGAAACAGAAACAAACCAGAATAAATGTTTTGATTTCCAATTTTGTTTAATACATGCTACACAGGTTTGTTTTGCAAATGAAAGCCATTCTTTCATTAAAAATATTGACCAGCTCTATTCACGTATTTGTTTGAAACTGTTCCCACGGCAACTGTAGTCAGGAGCTGAAAAGATCTTCTGTTTCTGGTTGAAGAAAGACTTAAACCCTGAAAAACTCCTCTGCGTTACCCAATTACTAGTCTCATAAAATACGAGTCTCCCTCCCAACCATGATGTCATGCACTCAGTATCCTTTCTACTCAGAGGTTCTGAGACCCACAGTGACAACGTACCTCTGCTTTGAGATGACACACACACACACACATCAGGAGAGTCCGAGAGAAGTTTAAAAATATTTTTATCAGAATATATTTTCTTCTGCAGTGGCACTGAGTCATATCTTACCAATTCCTCCTCTTTTATACTCTCATGCAGTAACAAAGCAGTAAGAGAGAGACTTATAAGCCTGCTGTAGGTGTTACATGAAGCATCCTGGGGCAGTGCCTGTACCTGCCTCTCAGCTATGGGGAAAACCATGACATTTAGCTTCGATTAGACACTGTGACATTTAGATGGTCAAAATAAAGAAAAGTAAATCACAGTGCATACCCTGTTTACTGTGACAGCCAGAACATATTAGCAGAGTTTGTGCCACACTGAATTACCCTCTACTCTGATATGACACTGAGTCACAGTGTAGAGAGGGTTGTATTAACCAAATCCTGGCATCTTTATTCATGTAAATAATGCTATTGCATTTGGGAACTATTTGCATGTATAGGTACTGGAGGAGCCAGGAAGCTGCATGGTCCCCTCTGGAGGGATTTTTCTCCCCAAAATTTACAGAGCTCTTCATATCAAATTCTCCTTATCACATGCCCTTTGCAAATACTGTTTCCAAATGCCAGAAGTCGAGTGTTCTCCTTCTGCATATAATTCAGTTAGGAAGAACACCTCTCAAAAACACACCCCATGACAGCAATACAACTATTTTCGGAATAAAGTCATTTCATAGCCTCATTTTATTCATTCCACAGTAGAGGTTTGGCATCAAAAATTCACTCTGGACAGCAACACGCACAATGGTTTTGAAGATCTTTGTCAGCACATGCTGTGTTACTACAGCTTCCTGGTTTGCTTCAAGAGCTGGTAATCAATTTCCTAAGCCTGTGGCTTTGCTGTACCCAGACAGCTCCTGAAATCACTCTCCTGTTTCAGTGCTGTTAGGGAATTCTCTTGAGAGACCGCGTTGCATATTCAGCAGTGGGGTGAGAACATCCTTATCCTGGTGTTGAGGTGATTTTTCTCTCACTGCTTTATTCACATGTGAAATGCAGAACACTGGGGCCTCATTCCCAAAGTCGCTGAGAGGCTTCTGTGTTTAGCTCCCTCGTGACAGAAAGGAAAATCTGGATGAAAGACGATGACATGAAAGCCTGGAGCTTTCCACAGGTGGTTTGCTCCCAGCTCATCTGACAAGTTGTCACAGATCAGTGCAACAAGGCTGAACCCGGCGGTAAGGCAGAAGTGGACCCGTAAGGAATCACTTTATACTGAGTGCTTTCTAAGGATATTGAGCGGTGTCAAAAGAAAAGCAATCAGATAACTGATACCCCCACAGGAATCAGAATGGTTATCTGGGCTTGGAGGTTGAAGATAAGGACCCCATGTTGGAAGTAGCTTCTTAGTAATGGTGCCATGAGGTCTACATGCAAAAGACCAAGATTACAAAGCTTATCATTCTGTATTTAAGCTTCAGAGCAGACCTCATAAAAACATAAAATAATGACAGAACACCGGTCCTCCAGATCTGCAATTGGCAACCTCATTTACTCAGATATCACCACAACCAGGAACACATTCCACAAAAATACTATTCAAAAGACAATTAGATTAGCAGCACACTGGCTTTTTATCCAAATAGGTCAGAAGTTAATCAACAGAACTGTTAATTAAGCATTTATGTTAATGGAATTGGCTAGACGTAGCTTATCCTTAATGCAGAAGAGTTGCATTCTTCTCAGATTTATTTTAAGACTTGAACTAGTGTACAAGGCTGCACAAATTGTACTGATGGAGTCTGTGGTAAACACGGTACTCTTCTTCTGTTATTTTTTTCTTAAATATTTTCTAAGACTGCATGTATTTAAAGCAAAACACTTCTCACCCCTCTTACCCTGAAAAATCAATCGCATGACTTGCTTTATGCAGTAGTACCCTTGACAGAAAAAGAGCATCACATAATTCTTCAGAATAAACGTGTGACAGCCTCTGTCTAGAATTTACCTATCTGCAGGCATGAGCTGAAAATGTGATGGCAGGTGTTGGGTTACCTCCAATTTCCTTTCTATTTTACTGTGATGGCTAACAGCCATGGCTTTTTTTACTGACATTCCATTTCTCTTTACCGATCATCGCAAGATGAAATAAAGTGTATTCTTATTAAATTCTTCAGCAATACCACAATGGTAAGAGCAGCGATCACACTGAAGACTAGATTAAAAATAAGAGAGACTGAGATAGATAAATGGTCTGAAAGGAACAGACCATAATGCCAGTAAGGATAGGTGGAGTATTATGTAGGAAATGGCACAGTGACAAACTGGAGACATAGTTAGCAGAGATCTGTTGTAAAAAAGCTATAAAGAAAATACTGTAAATGATTTACACAAAGTTAACGAACCATGTAATTATGGGAAAGACTCTTCTGAGCACCACAAATTTCCTGCATTTTTGTACAGCTGGCAGAACCAAGCATTAGCTGGGCAGAGTGTAAGGCGCCTTGGGTAGTACTTTTCTCAAAGACACAGACAGTAAAAAAGCACCATGCACCAGAAAAGACTTGGTTACTGTCAACTCACCAGCTAACCTTGAAGCTCCTCACTGTTCATTAAACTGCTCTTAAAACATTCAATAATAAATTTTTATATATATATATAGGTTTCAACCAGTCAGAATCACAATATATAATGCATTCGTTCTTGGGGAAAAAAGACAACTGAAAATAACTGCTAAAAGTGTCACTGAATTACTCCTTCTCATTTGACAAATGAGAAGGTAAAATTTAATCACTGCTCATTAGAGGAACAGAAGATTTGTCAACAATACTGCAAGAAAAGATACAAGACATTTTGGGAAGTCTGAAGATCTGAAAATCTTCAAGAATTCAAAAATATTCAAAAATCTTCAATAAATTTTCATGGCAGTTTCCAATTCTTGATGCGCCCTTTATATTTTCCAGGACAGAAGGATGTGAAAGTACAGATCGCTTTGAAAGAGACTTTCAAAATGCAGCCTTGAATTGCCATGTATTTCCATAGTACACGAAGAGGAATGACAAACCTACTCCTCTGTATGTAATACGCATAAGCACCAATTTGCAAATACAGCCATGATGGTAATTTTAAAACACTTATTACCAGTGATCAACAGCAAATGAATAGAAAGCAGCCAGCTTACATTACTAGATTTAATTACTAGTGATGGTCAAGCTGTAAGCAGAACAAAAATATACCAGAAAAATTGAACAGTTACACATTTATTCCAATTAGCACAGACACTGCACATCTATCCAATGGTGTTTCAGTGTATATTTCTTCTGAAGTAATTTTTTACATCCTTGAAACACTCTCCATATGGATATTTTTGTTCACTTGAGCAACTTGAAAACCATGTATATTTTCTAATGAGATTTCATTCTCATATGCACAAAATCAAGGACTAGTGCCTAATACCAATGCTCAAAGTTATCCAGGTTCTGATTTCAGGTTCTGAGGTATCGGAACAATATTGTGCCTAGGAGTGATATCTGCCACCTTGAGAATTTAATTTATTTTCTTATTCAACTGTCCTCCTTCAAACAGAAATGGTTGAAAGTACAAAAACTCTCTTTTTGGCCTAACTAAAGAATATACTCCAAAGAAGCTGTCTTTCTCCAAATATAATTCTTTTCAGCATGTACAGCCAACCAAATCACCATACCCTGATCTTCAGATGAATTTCCGAGCCTTAAGGAAAGCAGACTGCTTTCATTTGGTTTGGCTTTCAAGCTTTTTGATACAGCCGAGGTAGAAAAAGTAACTAGTGGTTATATACACAAGCAAGCAGAGACCATCCACATACAGATGGACATTACATTATATTACAGCTTGTCTGCCAACACAAACAGTGAAAGCACTGCAGAATCTTTCACAAGTGTTGAGTCACAAGTTCCCTATCTTGCTCCCTGTAAACAACAACAAAACAAAAAGAGCAGTGGAGACCTGAGCTGCTGGCCTTTGCCAGCCATCTTGCAGAAGATTTTAGTGGACAAGCAGTAAAAGCCGAATCCCACCTGGAATGCTCTGCCAGAAGGAAGACGTTTATCCTTTTCACAGTATTGCCTGGCTGGTACATGTGTTCTCATTCAGCATCCAATGACCTGTGACAAAACAGCCTCTCCTACCACAGCTTTCACAATTTGGTAGGCAAAATCAGCTTGCTTTATGCTGGCTCAGCTATGTCAGCACCAGTTGTAACAGCACAGTAGAAAAACATCCTGGCACAGGGCAGAGTGGGAACTCAGAATTAGTGGATGCGGTGCTTGGTGCTTTAAAAATCTTGCTGTCAGACTCTAAGGAAGCAAGAGCTGTTGACAAAAGGCAATATAATTACTGGCACTGGACTGTGATAAGATAGCAGCAGAAAAACTTTACATTCCCCAGAAGAAATAAAGGTGTTAAAATAGCAACTACGTAAATACAAGATAATGTAAGAAAGCAGCATGATTTCCCCAGGTTCAGATAAAGCAGATGAGCATTTTGCAGAACTGACCTCATTAAAGAGATGCTGTCACTTTAGAACTTAATCTGATAACAAAATTGTGATAGTAATAAATGAAGATAAAGTTACCTAAGAAGTACAAAGATTATTTCCACAAAAATGTTAATCTTTTTACTTCCATGTTTGCATTTTTCTCAGTGCAAAAATGTCAGGCCTGCCTATGCATTTTCACTTTTTTTTTTAACAACTGCTTGACTTTCTGACAAAATGTTGGTAGCTCCTATCAGAATATCATACTTGACATTAATTATTCTTCATTAGGCTTAGCATGTATATTGTATTTCATAGCAGATCTCTCTCAGCAAGAGGTCCTCTTAACAGCTTTTGTGGGGCATTTTGTTTCCTACCAATGTGAACCTCTAACTTACAAGCACATTTCTTTCAGGATGGATCACGCTACTAACAGAAAGCTGGGAGGGGCAGTGCCCCTATGTCTGCCCTACCTGACTATTCTGCACAGCCAGTAAGCCTCCTTGAGGCCCCTACCAACCCAGCCATTCTCTGATTCTGTGACTGGCTAGCATATATTTCTTGCAAGGTGTCTATTATGGAATAGGGATTTTAATACCTACAGTATACACATTGCAATGACACACACACCAACTGGCCCTTCTCTGTCCTCTGAATGACTCAAAACTGAATATAATCCAATCTTTATTGAACCTGGCTGTTAGCTATGTAGTACCCATTTCATAGGGTGTGAGAGATCTTAAGGTTTGCACGTTCCTTTGAATATGTACAACATGATATGGAACTGATTCAGATCAGGGCATGACATTTCTCCTCTGTTCCAATCATTGAGCTGCTTCAAATTCATGACTGAGGAGGAGTTGCAAATTATCCTTCTATTATCAGATATGCAGATTAGCTGTTAATGATAATAAATCAATATAGCAATCAATAGTCAGATTTTGCATTGTAACAATATCTTAGCTGTGAGCAGCTTTCTTGTTTCTCTTTTCATACAATAATAGCCTAGAATCCAGGCTTGGGAAGAAATCTTGGGGGAGTCTTTCAAGAGAGGATACTTCAGCTTTCAAGGGCTCCTTGCACCCCTGAGAACAGCTCAGTTTTCCCTATTGCTTTTTCTTGTACAAGGGCTGCTTGAGACATGACTCTTCCAAATTCCTTTTTGAAACACCTGAGCCTCCTCCAGAAGCAGTTCTGACCTGTCTCAAGTTAGGACAGACCCTACTTTAACCTACCCATGCTCTGGGGAGGACATATCAGATGCATTAAAACACAGCAGCTCTGACACTCCTCTTTCTGTACAAGTGACAACTTCTATGAAGAGACTAAAGAATGCAATCAGAAAATAATTAGGATTATCAGCCTAATTACTGCATAGAACATTTTCTAATGTTAGTAGCAATAAGAAACACTAATTGTTGTTTACCGTGGGATGAATATTTAAACATGTTAAGGGAAGTGGGGAAAAAAAAGGTTTTTTTCCCAATGGGAATACATGCCAACTGCAGACATGCATACAAAGTAACATTTTTATTTTTAAAATTAAATTGGCGTCCTATTAATACAAAGGCACAGAAACTCCATACTTGAACAACTGCAGAATCAGTAACAATCACAGTTACCATCAGAGCATTACACAGTTTAAAAAAAAAAAAAAAGCACAGAAGTGGATAGAATATCATGCAATATTAACAAACATATGCATTTATTTTAATTTACCTTTTCCTGTTACTGTTTTTAGGATTCATATTTACAGACTTTCTGTCAACTAGAAAAGTTTGAAAATTAACTCTTTTCTCAAATATAAAATGATACTCCCATTGGTTTAGAGAAATTTGGGAATAAGAACTTCAAAAATAGCCACCTAAAATTGTGAGAGCGGGCAACACTGAAATAGAAAAAAGCTTTTGAAGCTAATACAGCTGCATTTGCCATTTTCCCATTTCTACTGACATATATGGTATTGCCTCACCAAGAAAATAACTGCAACAGGTTACAAATATTTAAGATTTAAACCTTATGTTTTGAACTGAAGCAACATTCTTTGCTCTACTGAATTAAGTTTATAAACAATAGTGAAATGTGAAACTACTCCTAGACATAAAACTAAGCGTGTATGTTGAAGATCTAAACCACCAGCTATCACCAGAGAACACAGACAGTAGGAGTAAAACTCAAAGCTCATTAACAACACAAGATTATAGAGTAAATTAGCTAGACTAACAGAAAAACAGAGAGCAGAAGACTCGTGAGCTGTATCTCTTCATGTCATCTGCTAAACCACAGCTTGTTACAAGAATATATAAATACAAGAAGAGTAAATCAGTACCTGCTTTATATAATAAATAAATTGATATAAATTATGAAGATAGAGCTACAGTAAAATCAGTGCAAAAATGACCAAAATGTACTGAAGAAACACAGAGTCGTGTCTGTCAGAATGCATATCACAAAACACCCAACATATTCCACCTCTTGCATCCTACACTATCAAGAAGTACAAAATGCATAACGCTCACTGTGAAGTGTGGCAGTATAAAACTACAGCCATTTGCAATATCAGAAAAATGCTATTAAAACAATCCAAGTGCTATTCAAACTGCATACTTCATTATTTCTCATTATTCTTCTGATTTTTAAATAACTTCCTCTTCCCCAGTTGATTCTTCAACTGGAGGTCTCCCTCATTAGTTGATATTTGCACGAGCAGCCTTTTTGGAATTAAGAAAGTTCTTCTTCTTTTTTCTCGGATAGTTATGAAAAGAAAGTGTTGGATCACTCCGGTCACGAAACAAAAATATCTTTTCCCCTGTGTCTAATACCTCTATGGCTTCAGCTGTCACACTGTTAAAAGAAACATGTGGAGTGGACCGTTCCACAGGAGGACGTGTAGGCAAACTTTCAAGGTGAATGAATGATGGTCTTTCCAGAAGGGCAAGTTGCTTCTTCTTTATCAAGCTACATTAATGAAATAAAGAAATAAATAAAAACCTGGCAGAAAAATAGGATCACCTTCTCTATCACACCATGACACAGAAGTAGTGACTCTCCACTGAAAATTAACATAATCGTATTTCAGACAGATCAAAGCGTAATTTCTGTTCCAGTCTACTATAATTTACAAATCATTTTATGAGATATAAAATCACATAAGAAAAGTTAACCTTATGATAAGTAACATAGGGAAGGTGGGCAACGTGTATGCAAAATGTGTGAATTTTGCAGATAAGTGTGTAAAAATCTTTTTAGACTTCTACTATTATTGCACATTATGTGTAAATATGCTGTAGGAAACAAGCACCAAACAGTTGAAGAACATCAGAAAATGCATACTTAGGAACTTGTTCTCTGATATAAAAGTAAGCATCTTTGGAGATGAAATAAATAATCATATACTTCCTCCTGTTTTTCACTTACCTGTCTTTTCTCCTGTTCAGAGAAAGGATCCTTTCCAAGCTTTTGCTTATCAGATCTTCCCTTACTTTGTACTCCAATGCTTGCCAACACTCTTGGTTCCTCCTGAAAGAGAAGGAAAGGAATATTCACAGTGGCAAATCCCTGAATTTCTTCCCTCTTCTTATTTTAACCACAAAATCCATGACATTAATACCATGAAAACAACTATATTTTTACAAAAATGATTTAAATCACAGATGATCACACCTCAGAGCACTGTCTCAAGGACCTTTTGTTGTTCCTTGACAACATACATCCAACAACTAGAGAGGCCCAGTAAGACAACATCTCCTTCTCTCACTCTCCTATGTCAAGGTACAGAGCTAGGAGGTAAGATTTTATTATTCTCATAAACTCAACAGAAAGAAAATGATCAGATCAAGGTTTTTAAGTCTACAAAACTACTGCTTTATTTACAGATTGTAACATTAATGAACTCCTCATCAATTAATTCGTTTCATGAAATAATGAAACAGTTTCAAAACTCTTTTTCCCCATAAAAGAATTTCACAAAATAAATTTACACACCTGCTATTTTACTGTTGTCTATTTGCTTGTACAGCAAATCAATGTTTACAGAAAACAATAATCTTGTGCAATGGTCTAACAACAACAACAAAAAAGTCCCACTTACCTTTTTTTACAGCTGCCAGACTCATCTGCATTACTATCACTCTCAGCAGCACCATCTGAATATACACCAATGGAATCAAGGATAGAAAGAACCTCACTTTGCGAACTGGAAGGCAGCAACAAATTCAGAATCCTGTGCAACATCCCCATTGGTACCCTTGTCAATCTGGCTAAATAACCTGCCAGTCGGAGCTCCTGGAAGATTAAAGAGAGAGATATATAATATTGAAATTTAAAAAAAAATAAGAAAAAAGTGTTAGTGATTTTTAACTGCTAACGTTAAGGAATCATTCACCACAGAATCTAAATGTTACTGAAAAACGTTTTAGCATTGTCAGCTTTGGTGTCAAGTGGTCACAATCTCAAATCTCATGTTCATTGCTTCCATCCACATTGGCTCCAGATGTATTGAAGTAGCCCATCTCACTTCAGACACAGTTACTTGACATTTCCAAAAACCAGTTCCCCTCCAGGTATGTGCTTAAAGTGGATGCTCAGTGGAAAGACAAGTATATTAAAGCAAGTTAAACGGCTCAAAGGATGCCAGAACAATGCTGTTCAGAGTAAAAATGTATCTCAGGCAGCTGGAATCATGCAGAATGTGCCAGGCATAAAAGATGATTCTTGTATGACTCCCTCTGTCCCTCAAGATGGTTGAGCAACCTTCATCCAGCAAACCCTCTTGTTAACACAGAAGACGGAAAGGACTACAAAGCCCAGGTTATGTGAGAAACCCAAAAGGTCCCACCATGCAGGAAGACAGTGAGCTTTTTTCCCCACATTGGAACCCAAATCCCTCTGCAAATGTTTGAACTCTGCTCTTTTTTCACATGAGCAACTCTCAGAGCACTACGTCAATCTCTTTTGAAATAAATTATTTCACCAAAGGACTCTCTGTAAGAGACAATTCTTTATGCAAAATCCATGCAAAAACAACTCCCCAAGCATCACTAATCCAACTTTAAAAAGGCCATTTACAATAACAAAAATAAATCAGTCTCCTTTTCCCATTGCCAAGCAGAGAATTCCTCTCCAAAATACAGGAGAGATAGTCACTCCCCAAAGTATCCCGGACTCTCTCATATTGCTGTATATTTTCCATGGAAATCACTGAGATACTAGAATGAATGAGACAAAGTGCTAAGACTGATGATAGATTAGTAAAATTGATGGGCTATTTGAAATATCCAGTATTTTCATACTAAAACAAAACAGTCACTTTAGTTCTAAGAAGTGATTTGATGCCTCTACGGGGAAAATATAAAGAAGAGCTTAAATCTTAATAAAGGCATCTACGTTTCATTTCTGAAGTCAATTTATACTGATCTTTTCTGTCTAAAAAATCTGCTGTTCTTACAAAAAACATAAAAATGACACATTTCTATGACTCACCCTTCCCTCTGGCTGAATGGTCTCAGGACATTTTATTCAGTAATCTATATGCAGATGATCAAACCATCATGACTTCATTACTGCTCTCCCTTGTAATAGTTTCCTCCTTAAAATATTCCTTCCTCCCCTCTGACCCTTACTTTTCTTTACCAAGAATGGTCTGTACTTAGTACTGCTGCTTAGTTCTCTTCTAGCACAGGACAGTTCATGATTAATTCATCCTCCAAGGTGCTACAACGCTGTCAACAGTACTGTGAGTAGCATCAGCCAGGTGCACCCAGCACATGTCTGGCAAAGGGAGTACTGATTTGTGAGCAGGTGCCAGGAAGAGAAACCTACAGCTACCCAGACCAGTCTGCCTATGTGGGAAGTAAAAGTGAATGTGTATTCAAATACAGGAAAGGTCACACTAGTGTGGGATGAGTTTCAATCTTCAGGCATATTATATGGCGAGGTACTGTAAAGATCAGGCTTTTGCATCTTTTGTAACACTAATGGCTACTTGTGCCACCAATAACCTCATTTGTATTCTCTGAATTTGGCCAAAGTGAAAATAGGGATGTATGAATTGTGATTTACAAACAGCAGAATTAAGTATTTGGTCTGAGCAACGTGTATTTAAACACCTACATGAAAGAATGAATGAATTTGACTCATACTGTGTTTCAAGCTTACTGTGCTGTTTTCAGTGACAGTCTGCCTCCATCATCTGTTGTCTTAAGAGCCAACTACTGTACCTGGGGCTACAGCTACATGCTTATTTAAAAGTAACTTCTCAGCCAGAGGCTTACAAGCCTGAACTCGCTATCATTCAAGCAAATCTCTTATTGACCCAGATCCACCTCCATTGGCACATAAACTGCAGGACAAAAGATTGAAAAATAAAACATATCTGGTTTACCAGAGAAGGATACATCCACAGATATGAAAACTAGTCTAAATCCTCTATAAAGAAATGAATGAATGCAAGATGCAGAAGTACAACAGCTATATCTTCTTAACGTTTGCCAATATAATGTGTCTATAAATTGTAACACGACAAGGAAAAAAATTTTAAAACAATTCTTATTATCAATGTAATTAATAAATTAATAACTTGCTACCCTACTGAGCATGTAATTCTTTACAGTTTGGATTTATAGTTGGAGTTATTATATTATGGTAATTGCTGAGAATAGAATTTTTCTTGTGTATCTGAAGGGGCTCTCCATATACGATGGAGTCTTTGAAATTAAATGCTAAGAAAAGAGCCAAGGTCCGCTGTGAAAGGATCTCTCTTGAAATGATTCACCATCAGGACCAGTAGCACTCAGCCACTGGGTTTGTCTCTCACTCCTTCCAAGTCATATACAGCTGCGTCAGCATTCAGCTGATCTTAACATGCCACACACCCTGAATTAACGACTTCATAAGAGAGGTAAATGCTGAGGCTCTACCAGGCACAGCTATACTTAAGAGCAGTTCATAAACATTTCATAACATCCTTTGCAAGAACTCTTCTGCTAAGCAGCTGGCTTGCAGTATGCAACTTCTTTCTACCCTTCTATACCCACAAGTATGGCAAACTAAGGACAAAAGCATGAGAATAATGCAGTATTCATGCTGTCTTTTTAAGAATTTGTACTTAGAGTTGTTGAGTGTTTTCACCAGACCATGAAATAGCTAAACAGACACTGTGCAAGGTCCCAGCCATTCCTTCAATTAGTCCAAAAACATAAGGCAAAAGCAGATTAAAAAACACTGAAATTATGCTATGATAATGGTCTTGGTATGGTAATGCTTATCTGGCAAAGTCGGTCTGTGCTGTTTAAAACCTGTATGCTGGTCAGTATTTCTGGATGCAGAATGTGTCAGATAAATATACAGTGAGCTAGCAAAAAAAGGATAAAAGTAATTCACATGACTGGTCCACCAAGACCAATGACTTAAACCACAGTACTACAGGGAACCATCAGCAAAGCATTTTCAATTTTTGTCTGTGTTCTCATGGCTATTTTTCGTTGAAAATGAAAAAAGTTTATTTTATCCAAAACTTATATTTACCATGCTCAGCAAGTATCTGAAGCATCATATGTTTGAACAAAATATCCACATGAGCCTGTTAACTCCTCACATATTTTACAAAAAAAAAAAAAAAAAAGGGAAATGATGAACAAAAGCTTTATCCCTCTTCAGCTAGAAAAGCGTTCTGAGATTTTAACTTGCTAGACAAGCTGCAATCACAAATGTGCAAACAAAACCTCAGCTTAGTATTACCTCTGGAAAGCATTATAGCTGTCACTGCCCATGTCACTGTTCCATTCTTTAATGTGGGAGAGGAGAGGAGAGGAGAGGAGAGGAGAGGAGAGGAGAGGAGAGGAGAGGAGAGGAGAGGAGAGGAGAGGAGAGGAGAGGAGAGGAGAGGAGAGGAGAGGAGAGGAGAGGAGAAGAGGATTGCAAGAGAAAAATCGAAGAGGAAAATGATAATATGTAATAATAATGGTAATGCTAGTCACAACTTCCTCAGGAAACACTTTCAAATGCTACCCTCTGCAAGACATGTCAGAATTGATTTTTCATGCCTCTATTATTATGTCTAGAGAACAGGAAACGTGAAAAATATTAGACTAGGTTTGAATTCCTGCATTTTCTCTCATTTAATTCATTAGCACAAAGTGAGACACTCCACTCCAGGACAGCGCTGTAACCATCATGCAACCAGATGACTCAAACCTCTTTGAGCAAGGCTCGTACAATGAATCTGCTTTGAACAGAGGCCAAATGTCCCCATGAGAGACAGAACGAAGCGATTATCACACTCCTATGAGTTTTAGGAGACCCTGACGCAAGTTTCTAATCAAAATCAGAGTAAAGATCAGAAAACAGGCACAACCTTCCCAGTGAATCTCACATGTAATACACAGGAGATGCATATGTAATATACAGCAGCCTAACTTCAAGCTGATATCAAATAGCCATTTAGTTCAACAAAGGATAAAGAGTACATAATCCTGCACAGAAACAAATCTGAGACACTGTAAAACCTGACACTGCCTTAGACTAAGCGGCCTGTTTCTCCTCAGCTTGCTGGCATCTGAAATTCACATTTTCTTATACATGTGGCTGCAGGTGTCCTTGAGTGGCAAGACACCTGGATGCTAAAAGCTGTACCACCTACAGTACACTGATGCTGTCTTTTTATCTCAACCAAGACCCACAGATAAAACCTGGGAATAACTAATTCATTTTTAATGCCTTTTGTAGAACTGACAGACAGACAACAGATAATAAATTATATCCAACGAAAATGTGATATTCTTTATGAAAACAATACTTAACTAGTAGTACCTCTGTAATTTAGTTTTGCAACACAATCAATTCAAATAATTTATCGTAGATTGAGAACTAAACAAAACTCCTGTCTTAACACATGAAAATCAGACTGTAGGCCTGTCTGTAAAACACAAACTCATGCCATTTAGATCTCTCAATGGAATAAAATGCAACAGGACAACTGCCGGAAAGGATTTGTAAGTGAACAAAAAGTATTACAACTTAGTAAAATTAAAAAGGCTGAAAGTAGGTCAGAATGAACTGATTTGAAATGTAAGTTGCAAACACCAGAACTGGCAATGACTATTAGCAGAACTGGGTCCAAGTACATCTGCAATGGCTCCCAAGAAAGAAGAAAAGTTTCCAGATACAGCTGTAATTTAAACTTGGAACCTTCGTTCGATTTCACGCTTACCTGACTATAAAGTGCCAAAAATGCATCCATTTCTATATTTTCCAAGAGATCTTCAAGCACCATACAATTCCATTGCTCATCTCTCAAGCTGAAGTGAATGACAGAATTAACATAGAAATCTTCCCAGGAACAATGAATGTATTACAGGAAACAATAACTGAAAGTCATCCATTCAGGAAGCATAACTCTTATCGGCTACGCTGGTTGAACAGCATAACATCTAAAATAAGCAAGCGTCTCCCCTATCCTCCTACCCCGAATCAAAACACAAAATCAGAACAGAGTCTTGCACAAAATACAAAACTGAAATTACTCCAAAAGACTGTGTTGTTAGGGTAATTTACTTAGGTTGTGGTTGGACTCGGTGATCTTTAAGGTCTTTTCCAACTATTCTAACTTTTCCAGCAATTCTATGATTCTATTTTTTCTGGGTGAACTCTATGACAAGACAGATATTTCTGCATATATCCCAGGAGGCCTGACTGGGATTTTTTTTCCCTTCTGATATTTTTACTTAAAAACTGGTCAGGGAAAAGTGACAAGCCTATCTTGGAGGAAGACTTTATATATGACATCAAAGATGACTGTACAACAGAGAATTCAGCCTACAGTGTGACAGTGCAGATGGAAGTTTAATTTTATTGTCTTGGCTACTTCCTCTGATTCCAACAGAGCAGGTTTCATTGAAGTCACTACCTACTATCTTGGGAAATGAAGTAACAGGATTAGAATTCTTTCTTCCCTTGCTGCTATTGCTAGGTTTCCATTGGCTCCATCCAGAAATAGTCTTACAGTGCATCACAATCCAAATGCAACTAAATTATTATTCCATGTTTCTTATTTCAGTGCTTCTGAGACTTCTTTGTTACACTCTGGGCTGCATCACAAAAAAGGCACAGTTTAAACACAGATGTACAGCCCCTCCTCAACAACGCAGAACACTTTGCTGTTTCTCTGTGGTATCTTAAAGTCTATAATGACTGCAGTGAGTTAGCAGTACCCGAGACCACAGCACTCACCTTTGCCGGTGCAGATTTATAAACTGCATACATCTATTCATGGCCTGTCTTAGCAGAAATGTCACCTGTCTGTCTACATTTGTTTCTACGACTTCACTTGAAGGTCTCAATCCATCCGGTGTCCACCTCTGCTTATTCATTAGATGTTGCTGCTGTTGTGCTGACTCTTTATGCAGCATTTCATACTCCAGCTTCCTGTCAAGTTCTTCAATCTCCTAGAGGTTGAACACACATAGTGATGAAAAGTTGTGACTTATCTTGGAAGAACAAATTCCATTTGGAGTGAAGAAAAGCAGTCATTACACTTTCCAAGGCACTGAATGTCTTCAGTAAATATGACTTGCACACGATGAATATCAGAATAATGCCTAGAGATACAAGTTTCCACTGCTGATGCTCTCTGAAACATTCCACTATAGAGGACATCTAGAAAGTACACTACAGAAATCTGAGATCTAGTAAAAGAATGGCACTGTTAGAATTAATTTATGAGCTGCATAAAGCTGCTGAAATAGTGTGCAAAACTGAGCAAGACTAGTTTCAGTTATATTGCATTAATCGCTGGTATTAAAGAGGTATAAAGTTCGAAGATAGTAATTCATATTTAGAGTAATAAAATTAGATTTAAAATACAATGCTCTAAAAATTGAAGGGTTAAAACCCTTCGTTAAAACCTAAGTTTTAAGTGGACTGGATCTCTCATGCCAAACTATCTCTCCTTGGTCAAATAATCAAACTTGACTCCAAAAGGAAGGGTTCATATTCCAGTCTTCAAGGGTCATTTTTGCCTGACCTCAAACAAGCTGCTTTATAAATATCTCAGCACCCTACTGCCCAATCTGAAGCTTAGATAAAAATTCAGTACTTTTTCCATTTGCTCCTCCACCTCATCAGCTGTATTCATATTAGAAATTCATTGGACCATGGCATCTCCAAGTAAGTGTCTGCCCCTCAGTTAGCAAGGTTTGACACTGGAGCTCAGATTTACTCTCTCTTTTTGGTTAGAAACACCAAAAACAAATAAAACTCACTCTCTCTGAGGGGACGAATCATATTCACAAATAGCCAAACATGCTTGTTTCACTGATTGGCAAAACTATCACTAACGTAGTATTTGGGAATCCTGTATAATCTGATATACTTGTTTTAAAATGACAGGTGTTAAAATTTGCCAGGCGGTGGAATAAAGGAGCAGAAATAAAACACAGCCAGATACAAAGGTTTGATCACCAGGAGATTATATATGTAAATTGTCAATGCCAAAAGTATTTTTTTTTTTTTCAAACTAAAATATTTTTTAGCTCAGTTCTTGTATGTTGGATAAAGAATCCATTGCTATTCTACATCTCTTTTCTGTCTCTCCTTCAATATTTTTTCTACATCTGTTCAAGGACAGAGAAGCTAAAGGTAATCTCTTTGCAGAGGATAGGACAGTGTCCAATCTCTTCTCTGGGACCTCTTACACTTCTTGCATAAAAGGTAATAATCCCAGATTAAATTATTTTAATACTGTCTACATAGAACTTTCCCCATTTCCTACAGATTTAATACAATTAAAAAAAAAAAGTCTAGAATGATATAAATGTACTAACTGCTGTTTTAGGAGAAGCTCTACAGAGATGAAAGCACTAAAATTTAAGCAGGAGTTTTCACAGCAATAGCTTTCTAATGATGCCCTATAGCAAAAAGGTTTTGCTCTTAAAGAAACGTTTTGTTTGTTCTACTCCAGTGCTCTCCGAAGCCTCACTTGGATGGTCGCAAATAGCAGACATAAAAAGAGTATTTCCTTATGAATACTGATCACTGAAGTATTAAAAAAGGATTTAAAAAAAAAGTCACATATTAACTGTGTGGCAAATACAATGAAGGGAAAAAGTCTTTCTGAAGTTTCTACTATATACATAAGGCATGCGAGCATGCTTAGAGTAGGATAAACAGGAGGGTACATCTTTAAAAGCTCCATGATTTAAATATAACGTAGCTATGGATTTTAGTGTATGATTAGAATTACAATGTGAAAAATTCTGTAACACGTTCCTGACAAATTATACACGGATTATACACTAGTGAGTCACAATTCACTATCATTTCCCAATTGCCTTCCTTGTGAACAACAAAATTTTAACACTAATTAGTTATCAAAATACTGCTCTTTCTGACTTTAGATCTAGGTACATCACTATAGTAAAAATAAATTATCATAATATATCATCTTCTCTGGCTCTTACACTTTTCTTTGCTTTATTTCTTTTACTTTGAGCACCAGAGTGCAAACATAAATAGAAATTCAAGAACAGACCATCAACAGATGCAAACCAGCACAGCTATACCAAAGTCCAATAAGCCACCATGGCAGCTGCTGTTCCCTAGCAGGGACTTTTCCTTTTCACAACTTCATTACTTACCGGATTATGAGCTTCTAAAATCTGAATACATTCCGATTTTGACAGCGTTTTTGACATGCTCAGGTTTTCCAAGAGCAAACCTTGCACACTTATGACTGCTGCATAGAGCTCCAACATTTTGCATTTTTTAACACTCTTTTGAAACTCTAAAGAAGCAATATATTCTCCAAGTTTATTTTCCAGATCATGTATCTGACAGTCTTTCTCAAGTAGCAACTCATAATTGACCTAAAAGATAATGACAGACAAAAGATAACAAGATTAACCTAAAGCCTTACATGCACACTCATGATTTTACTATTCTGAAATTAACAAGCTGGATTAAAACAGCGAAGAAATCAAAGCTGTTACCACAAAATATACTGCTTAAAAACGTGTTTATAGCGTTACATTTCAGGCTTTTACTGTATTTAAAATGATTAAAAAAATACTGCAGTTAGGTGAGATATTTCAATGTGATAGGTTTCATTTTAGGTAAAGATAATTCTAATATTAAATACTAACCTGGAATACGGGGTCTATGTTAATTTTTAATGTAATAAGAGTAAAAATTAGAATACAAATAACTCTCTGCTTACCTGTGTCATTGACTAAATAGCAAGACAAAATATATCCTCCTACTTAGCAAAAATAATATAAAATTTATGGAAAGATTACATTTAGTTTCAAATTGGCATGTGTCAGTTGATATTGACCAGTAAAATTCAACGTACTATTCTTTGAGCAAATAACTAAAAATCCTCTTTTGTAAACAACCTTAAAATCTAAATCAAGAGCCTGCTGGTAATGGATTTCAGACAGGATTAAAACTAGACTGAGTAAACATCAAAGAGGATCAAATTGAAATTCTCTGACTCAGTAACTATATCGCTGCCACACATCTAATGGGACCTACACACACACAAAAAAATAATCCATGAGTGAAAGGCAAACTCTGCATTTACAAGCACAGAATCAAATGCAATGCGATCGATGAGCCCTCCATTCTCTACCACTGACATACAAGGCCAGAGAAATTGCCCCTGCATCTGTTTTTCTGCATCTCAAGTCATTAAAAACTTATTACCTTTCCATTCATGCTAGCTTTTATTCCATTCATGTGTATGAGAACTACTTTTTTTTTTTTTAATTTTATTCACTGTTTGCTTTAAAGGAGAATGATGCCCATGATTTTTCTCTGGAAATTTTACTGGTTAGAAATTTCCCAAGAGTGACTGTGTATCACCCAAATTCTATTATCTCACAGAACAGCTAAATTCAAAATGTGATTTGCAATAAACAATGCTTATGGTATGTTCATGCTCATATGATTTTCTCCCAAATCTCCATTACATCATCCGGAATACCCTTGAACACAAAGGAAAGATGATTATCATCAGGAAATATTTCAGAAATGAGTTAGACAATTACAACAAAAAAGTAAAGAAATCATCTTATAAGCACAATATAGAAACAAATCACCATCTTAAAAGACAGACACTGTCTTTCAACATTACTGCTACTCTAAAGAGTCAATCTTGAAAAATATGTGTGTATGACATTAAATAATAAGCAAGGAAGTGGCTAACAAACATTTGATTTCAGAACAGAACTTAGCTCAGAGATCATACTGGAAATACAGAAAACCTAAACGCCAAAAACTAAGTTGTTACTCTCGAACAATGGAGTCAGAGTTCTTCAATGAACAGCAAAAATAATGGCCAAAATCTAGAGCTGGTGCTCCAGCTGCTTCCAAGTGCTCTTAAAAAAAGTAAACAGAAGTAGATGATTTGTACCTTAAGCTAGATCAAAAAATATCCACTTCTTGTTACCATGTTCCAGTTTTCAGTAGGCAATATTCTACACTAATATTGTTTTTGTGTGTATATTTTTTACATTCTTTGCAAGTAGGTGAGAAACATAAAATGAATTTGAAGTATTTTCAATGCCATGCGTTTTACTGAAAAGCTGATAACTTCAGCATTTCCCATCTAACCTCACAATCCAACAGTTCAGAACCATTCAGATATCTACGTTACACTCTACAAACAGAAATCACAGAAAACCAAAAACTATATATAAACTATATATAAAGCTATATATATAACTATATATAAAACATTCTATAAATTACAGTTTATGTTTGGACTGCACAAGGCATTCAATCCCCCCCAGCTCAAGGTTTGTTTGTTGCTTTGTTTTCCTACCTTGTCAAAGAAAACTTATTTTCAAAATCCAAAATGTTATTTCAAGATATTCTTATGAGGCAATGATACAAGACTACGAGCAGAAAAAATATTCCACACACCAGTGCCATGGCAAATAATTTAAAAGTCTTCCTTTGAAAGCTTGTGCACAAGACAAACCTCCAAGTTACATTTGACTTGGTCACTTAACACCTCCCTAACAACAGCTGGTGTCTACCAAGGCATTCCTCGCAGACGGAAACAAAACACTACCGATGACAATTTAAAGGGCAGGGCTAGAAATGAAGCAGGCTGGACAACTGATGCCACAAATCACCTTTTAAATTTTGTCATTGTTGAGTTTTGAGAACAATGGAATCACAACAGAGTGATTTATATTATGATAGTAATGTAATTCAGTATAATGCCACCTACTCATAGAATGGGGAAAAAAGTTCAACAGCACCTACCTGACTAGAATCAAATAGGATCATTTTCAAAAGCTTTTGTCTGTGATGCTCTCTATCCAACATACTAAGGCAACTTCTTAACTAGTATAAATTATAATTGATTAATATATATGAAATAATCTAAGTTATTCACCACTCATTCACTAGCTTGAATGTGTTATGAAAATATATATATTCTGAGGAGCTGGTTCTCTTTCTCATCCAGCTTTTATTTACATCTCTACAATACTGTCCATCTGCCAGAACACATGCAATTTTTACAATATCTCAAAAAGTGGAAAACATATGCTTGTGGAAAGATTTGGTTTATATGACACAAAATTAGTAAGCAATATCTGAAGGCTGCTTTTGTCGTTTAGAAAAAGATGTGCTATGAGCCTTTAAAGATACAGATAAAAAACTACACAAATGACAAATGTTGTGACAGATGTGTGCACACAACTTAATTTGAAATCTGCTTCTTTCCTCACAGAAGGTTCCATTTCAGATACAAGGATTTTAAGTGAATTTTATGAAATCTGAGCATGGGTGAATGAATAATGAATGACTAAATGAGTGACCTTGCATAAGTTTGAATCCATTTAAATGAATAATGAATAAGGATTGAAATGCAGTTTTACACTTCATATAGACACAAGAGTGTATATTTTAATTGCAGCTGAATTAAAAGGCCAAAGAGATGTCATTGATGACAGAAACACATACTTCCTTTGTCAACCACTCCAAATACCACACAGGTTTACACAAGATGTTCAGTATATTCCATGAACCATAAGATTTATGGTCCAAACTGCAAAACAAGATAATATTTACGTATTATTAAGTATGAAACCATATGTTAAGTGTACCCAAATACATCGGACAGACATTCCAGCTTTATCATTCAGCTTCTATTCAACATCATAAAATAAATCAGTTGCTCCTACACAAATCATTGCATTGCTCAGACAGGTAGTATTATTTACCTCTCTCTACCCGAGTTTCTTTCTGCCAGTTGTTAGTCCTGGAATCACAGCTCTCCAAACAGAAATGAATTTGGGAAAATGAAAGTTTGCAAGGAGATGTGACTTCAGCACGATATATGTGGTGATTTCAGTCAAAGCTGGATGAAATATTGGTTTCAAACTAAATTATAAACTTTTTCTAAACCAGTAATATTTCCTGGCCACTCATGAAGGATTTTATGATATCAAGCAGAAGACTGTAAAACATTGCTTGACATTGCACAATTCAATGTAATACATTAGAATATCAAAATACATTGTTTAAGATGAGTCAACTTCTGTGTCTGAACTTTTGCTGCTAACACCACTTAAAATGCCCAAAGTAAATAAATAATAAAAAAAAATAATCAAATTCTGTCAATGCACTATGATTAGTCCTCTGCTTGAATGCACTGGCTTCCAAATTCAATACTTTATTCACTAATAACTAATTCGTGATGTCTCCATCTTAAATTTTACAAATAATGGAAATGATCTGAAAATATATTTCATTACATGCAGTTCCTCAGACTTTTCTCATGCAAGTCTATTACCATTGAGGGTTTTTTTGTAGCTCCACAGGGTAAACAGACTAAGGAATGTCGCTATTTTTACCACTGTCTTTTTTTTGAGATAGGTAACTGCTATATCAGAACTGAAATATCTTCATGCCAAATATGCAGAATAGCTAAAAATAGCTATGAAAAACAAGTAGATAAAATCTGCTTTCAGTGTTTTTCACAGCACAGTGATGATATTCTCACATAAAGACCAGGTTTCAATCTTAGCATCATAGAATCACAGTATGGCTTGGGTTGGAAGGGATCTTTAAGATCGTTCAATTCCAATCCTGCCCATGGGAAAATTAAAGCAACAAAAGGCATACCAGATGGTGTATGTAAAACTAAAACAAACAGTGAGGATGAGAGAAGCTAAATTTCCAGTTCTAATACAAAATTCTAACAAAAATTTAAGTCAATATTTGCACCAAAGTTGTTACAGAAACAAATGCTTATGAGCTGCGCCCATACTAAGTTGTACTTTACAGTTAAAAAACAAAAAACAAAAAACAAAAAAGAACAATTTTGGAGGTCATGGCAACAGGTATCGAAGCCCTAAGTACAAATGTCCCCAGTTACTGATTTGATGCACGCTCGGATAACAGCTCTTAAATGATCAGAGAGTGGCAGAATACACTTGGCCACTTGTCTCATTCTTGCATAAACATTTGCTCTCACTTTCAAAGACTGGATGCGGGATAAAACTTTGCTTTTACCATCTGCAACAAATAATAGCAAATTGCTCATCTCACATAAAAGTCAAATTATTTCTGAATAAACACAGTGATCCATGATTTTACATTCCTAATAATACAAATATAAAAAGCACAAGGAACAAGTGTAAGAACAAAACCGTGTCCAAACTTATACTAAAATTGACATTGCAGTCATTTGTGGAAGTACTTTTATCTACCAATTTCAACTTCCAATGACACTTGTTCTGCACAGATTTCATAGTAGCTGACCACTACCTACGTCTAACAGTTGTCACTGTAATATTCCTCTGATACAGAAAATTTGTTACTCATATCATGCAAATGAGAAAGCAAAGTGAAGAAAGATTAAAGAGCATGAACAACATCTTGCAGATCTCATGGAAAGTCTGGGGGCAGAGAGGGACAAAGTCTCTAAAATCCTGTATTGGCACAAGTCCCACCCATTCCTTAAGGATTAACAACATCAGATTGGGACTGAGACCCTTTCAAAAAGATACCCATTATATTCAAGGCACTCTTAATGACTTGGGCATAAATAAACCCAGCACCTACCCAAAACATCTTCTAAGAATGTACTTCTGGGTTTAGAGTAGCATTTGAAGAGGTCCATGAACTAAATCTTGCTCAGCAGTGAAGCACATTCCACTACTTGAAAGACTCCTTAAGAAAGCCAAAGGACCTAGGTGCATCTTGCAGTCAATGCATACACTAAGCCCAAGAACCATTCGATGAAACAGTTACCAAAACGCTTTCAAGTCTAAGTCCAAAAAAGTAAAGCAAACTGTTAATCTTTACATGCATCTTAAAAATGTAGTTAAGAGTAGAAAGACCTCTCACTCCATTTCATGTCGTTCATTTTTTATCTTGTTTAATTACTTAAAATTTAGGCTCTGACCCCAGTACAGAAAATGTTTGCATTTACCTTAGTCAAGTTTTCAACTTTCACTGAGTCTTCATAAATGAAAATTTTGTCCTGTAAAGATTTCTTCAAAACATCAATCTTATTTCGATTCTTGGATCCTGTTTTTTTCGTTTTAGAATGTGGCTGTAAGAAGATGAGTGCAAAGTACTTTATTTGTAAGAGACAGGTGGGTATGTTAACATTAAGATTACTACTTGCTATATTTGGCAGATTCAGCAATTAATGAAACATGTGACAAGGACAACTTTCACTAGAAAAAATATTTCTAAAATGCATGTGTTGGCTATTCACTCAGAAGATGCCTTTCAGACATTCAGACAAAGCTGGAAATTTCTTTTTAAATTCCTTTCCAGGAGAATTATATATTCATTCTTCCTATGAAAACCATTATAAATTTTATTTTAAACAACCTTTAGCAGTGACAATACAACAAGATTTTAACAGATACATTATCTCCCCAGCACGGTTAAAAATGAACATAGAATATTAATTTAAGAGCTACATTGTTTTCAAGACACATTATATGAATCTCAAATGAACCATGATAGTATTAAGGGGCACCGTTCCATGTAATCAAATTATTCTTGACCTTTATATTTCTTTACAAGAATATCAACTAAGTATAATGTACTCTCAGGGAAATGATAACATCTGTTCAACTATAAAGCTTTGCAAAGTCATTTTCTTTTTTAAGTACTTCAGAAATTATTAAGGTTTTGATCTAGCCTACTTTCTAGTGCAATTGTCACAAGTTCACTTACACATTTAGAAGACATAACTGAAATAAAACAAAGAAAAGCCAAGTCATTCGTTTACGATGGCATCAAACAAATCATACAGGAAACAATTTTCTTTCTCCTGCTTAAGGACGGAAAACAGTTTATGACTCCACAGGTTTTACATTTTACTGAAGGCATTAAACGCCCTTCACACAATTATTTAAAATTTTAAAAAGGGCAAATTTGATAGATGGGAAAGTTGTTGGGAAAGTCTCTCCAACTTTAAATGTACATATGTAGATTTAAAACAACCAAACAGAAGAAAACCCTCAGTACCTGCAGAATTCTTTCAGAAAGAAGAATCAAATATCAAGCTATATTCTTGCCCAGAAAGATCAGCTAACTTGGGAGTTTCACTTTCTTAAGCGAACAAGACAATGTAGGACATTCCTGTAAAAATACTCCCTAATCTGCCCTTACTGTCCTTATTGTCAAATTTAATGAAGCATGGGGGTTGAAGGAAAAAAGTCATGATTTGGGTTGTGCCTGATCTTCCTGAAGCTTAGCACTGCTCCAGTTTTTGACATTTCAGTGACTCTCTTCAGAAATGTGGCTCCTTTGGGCCACCCAACTGCCTCCTTATACCTACACCTTCATCTTGGAGAGGCTGGAGTAGTATAGCAAGCAGTAGCTATATGCAGGTGTGTGTGAAGCAAGTATATTCCTCTATGCTCAGTTACATTTTAGGTCCACCATCTGCACACAGAGGAGATGTGTACTTCATGGTCATCCCCATGGAGAAGCTTTGGACCTGTACCTGTACAAGGCCGACAACCTGTGGATAACCTACATAAACACCTCATCCATTCCCAAATAGATCCCAAATGTTCCCACCTGCTTATTGGTCATTGCTAGATTCTGACTGACTTTCAGCAGCTGCGCATCCCTCCACTCCAGCTCAAAAGCCTGAAGTAAAGCTCTTGCTCTTATCTTGGGCAGAGCCAAACTGCTGTCCAGCTGTGAAAAGCAGCAGTGGAACTCTTGCCTCATTTTGAGCAATTCCTCTTCAGACAGTGAAAGGGGCAAAGTTAGAAGCTGCCTGTTGGGGTAAAAAAAAAAAGCCATTTGCTGTTCAGTGATACAAACAATACAAACAACTTTGCACAAAATTTAAAGGCATTCATAAAGATACAAGACTTTGATCATTTCTTTTTGTCTTATGCGTACAGGAGTTATTCATCTCACATGGGACTGAGATGCTCAACGTATTCAAAATTTCCCTGGGGATACTTTAATTTCTGCACACAGAACTTCCTGGATTGTAAAAAATCATTTGCAAAATAAAACAGATTCAGAATTTAAAAAAAATAAATACAATTCTGAGCACTTCTCTTATGCATTGAATCCTTCTACCACCACTTCAGACAATAAAAACTCTGAATTCAGGTAAAGGCTTCTTGTAATTACAGGTTTTTTTATGGTAAAGGCTTCTTGTAATTACGGGTTTTTTTACAGTAAAGGCTTCTTGTAAAGCTTCTCTGTGCTTTTTCCCAGCATTTAGCTGTCACAGCCACTGAGAGTGGAGAAAAAGTATCTCTTTATTATAAACTCATATATGTCATCTGTCCCATCACTAAGTGGTTTGACTTGTTCTTTCTTGAGAAGCTTTCAGCAGTCTGAACAACATGGATTACATTTTAACAATGTGAATCACTCAAAATTCATCTTTTGCAGAAGAAAGGTTTCCAACACAGAAGTCTGGGGAACTGCTCCTCAGGTCAAGGTGAAGTTGACATTAAAAAAAAGAAAAAGATGCCAGAGCTTAAATTCATCTTCCAGATCTGACTGACCTTAAACTACATTCATATTCTTATCACGTGACTAAAATATTATTTGAATATTTGATAAAAGTAGATTAACTTTTCTTTTGATTTTTTTCTATTTCCCAAAAATGCATTTGCATTTAAAGTACGAAGACTATATATATATATTTAATAAGCATTTTTCTTTTTAAAATGTTATTATCCTGTAAGTTCCATTAAGCCTGATGCTTTTAATCAATGTAACACAGGCCTACAGAAACTCATTGGTCTACTGAAATATTTCTGGGTTTAGAAATGCTGATTCCATTCCTGTTTACTGATTCATCAAAGTACACTTAAACTCTACATTAAAACATTTTCAATATGGGTATCGTTCACTTAAAAATAATTATTTAAGGCGATATTACACCAAATAAGCATTTACAGTACTCTTTCCATTCCTCATGCTGTCTTAGACATTCAACAGAGGAAAATCCATAGTGTGTAAAGTCTGCAAATCACAATTTTGTCAAGTCCATATTAAAAAAAAAAAAAACTTTCAGCATTAATGATCCTCACAAACTTTGGACTGACTCATTGTCTCTTCAATAAGCAATAAAAAGGAAAAGCTATCACTCAAAATAATTGTGAAAACTATATGGCAGATGAAAATGCAAATATAAGAGCTGGCATCTGTGACTGAAATATCAAAATCGACAGCCACCGGATTAAACAAAAAGACAGTGATAGATCGTAAGGGCCTTTTGGTAAGAACGACTGCATAAATGCTGAAGTTTTCATATGTATTTGCCCATATTTTACTAGAAAAAGCAGGCAGCTTACTATTGCTGTAAATAAAGATAGCATCTAACAAATGTAACAGGCAATGCTGTAGACTGGAACACAATTACCTTGGAATCGAAAATTAGGAAATGAAAGACCTGCTGGGTCATACAATCTCCTTTCCTGCTCATGCAGGTCTGTTCTCAGCAATATATTCTGAGATAATAAGATAAGCTAGAAGATATACCAAAATGGCTTACAGAAAAGTATTTAAAATGCTGACTAAAATGCAAGGGCCTTGAAAACAGAACCAAACCAAGATGCAAATGAATTTTATACTTTAACAAAGCAAACATGCAGCGGATGAGGTTTCTTGCCTTGTCTTGCTTGTACAACAGACAAACTTAAAAGACACGCTGCCTGGACAAAAATACCCAAGCAAATCTGTTTTATTTGTAGAAGTAGTAAGCAGAAAGTTTAATATGCATTTTTTTCCTGTTTGATTTCTCACATTTGGTGTGCTTATTTCTGAGACTCCACACATTGCCTGTTCCAGTGGTTTCCTCTAAAGCCACAGTTCTGTTCCTATGTATCTAATGGAGTTTGTTATTAAGTACATTGTATAGGAAATTTAGTACTGTATACATCCAAGTAATAAAACAACCACATCAAAAATGTACTTGGAAGATAAATGCTTAAGAACACCGCAAACTTATCAAGGAAACTGCTGCACAGCACTGTGCGTACTTTCTCTCTGCTACAGTCAGGGTCTCTCCCTTCCTAAGGTTTCCCATTAGTGGTGGCATGGGCTCCCACCTTTCCACCTCCACAAGGTGACCTCACAGCATAAAGCAATGGCCAGAGGAGTGCCTGAAGTCAGCAATCCTCTGCAGCATCACCTGTGTTGTATGCCATGATGCCTCTCTGCCTTGGGGCCTCGGTACCAGCAGCACTTTGTCAGCAGGGCAAATTAATCAAGTCTGATGGATGGAGCTCAAGAACTGGAGGGATACACTACTGTGCTGAGCATTCATGAAATAAGTAGAAATACTGTTGTAGAGTATAAATGAGCACATGATGGATAAAGCTTGACTTGTGGCTGGAAGGGATATATAAAAATCGAATGTAGGGATAAACAGGCCTGACATACTAAATGACATTTGCAAAGTACTGGATGTCTGAGAACGGACTGAGAACAATAATGAAAGACACACAAGTGACACCTGACACAGTGTGAAATAAAGTATAAAAATAGCACTCCACCTTTTTGGTTTTGAAAATATTGTTTCCTGGAAATTCCACTGAAGAGTTAGACTGTAGAGGCTGTCAGCTCAAGCTGCTGGCTCTGCAGGGGCTGAGCATTCGTGAGAAATCAGTTCCCAGGTGCATGACAGAGAACTGATCATTAACAATTACAACCAGACAGGTATGTCAGCTACTAGTTTATTACTAATTAGAAAAAACAGAAGAAAAGAGAGAGATACTTGCATGAATACTGATTGTTCCCAGTTCCTTAATTTTTTCTGTTGTGAAAGACTACTTTCCAGCTCTTGGCTTAGTTTTTGCCTGGTGAGCTGAAGCAACTCTTCAGCAGCCATGCTCTTTTCACGTTCTTCCCTTTCAAGGTGTTCATGTTTAACAATGAATTCTTTTTTATGCTCCTCTACAACTTCCAGCAGGAACATCTTTGGCACACTGAGCTTTATCAGTTCTTGCACAAATACTCCATATTGAACAAGTTTAAGTTCTTCAACAGTTTTCTCTGCTAGATTAAATATAAGGTCTCTCAGCTCTTCACTGCCTTCATTATCCAGCTTTTCAGTAAGTTCTTCAAATTCAATGGCATGATCACTCAGAACAGTTTTCCAGTGGCTCAGGTAGTCAGTGATCTCCCTTGAGGTTTTGAAGGGGTTCCCTATGGACAGCTGCTCCTTCCAATGCTCTTTCTGCCAATTCATTTGCCAAAAAGAGGAACAAGATCAAGAGAAGAAACAGACCTCAAATTTAAGCTTGTTAAATATGCATATTATAGCAAAGCAAAATTTCTACTTTTCAGTGTTCTCAAAACTGCTTTTCAGTGTGTAGATATCTACTTAGTATGCAACATGATGGCTTTATGTGCACCAAGCAGGCCTGAGATTACTTAAATTATTGTTATACACAAAGGCTAGGACCAATAGAAATGTATGGCCATGTGGTTTGACACAGTCCTAAACAGATAAAACTGAAACAATGGGCAAGTAGACTAAGCAGATAGGCTTCATGAGTTTCTTCACTTACATTAATTTCTTGCAGGCTTTTTGTTGTTGTTGTTAAGAACAGCTATTAATTACTGAATAATAAACACAGTGCAATTCATGATCATACACAGCAACATAACAATGGACATTTATTTTCATCGCTGTTTCAGCTGACCTCCATCCTAAGAATTATGCTTTACTTTTCAACACATTCAATTTTTCCTTCATGTTAAGCCCTGGGAAAATAAATCTGTTGAAAATAATTACCTTTTGCAACATTTTCCACTTTCGCTTGGTAATGAGTTTCTGCTGAAGCTTTTGCTTTTCTTGTTTTAAATCATGATTGAATTTTTGTTTAACAGAATTAATTTCAGCCTCAGCTCGGTCCAGCAGCATTCCCAAATGACTTTCATGTAGATGACCCGCCCTGTAACAATAATGGTGTTTGAAACCTCTTATCCCGAATTCTTATGAGCAAAAAGATATTTCAAGAAATTAGTACAATAAGGCTCAAAAAAGTAGCCACAAAGAAAGATCTTTGTTTTTTAGTAGTAACATGGTTCTTAAACAAACAAGCAGATAACAGAAAGATAACCCTAATCTCAAAGATGAGTGCAGTATCAAGGCAGTTTGTGAGGGCAGAGTGTGAAGAAGGAATGGGAAGAAGGAAGGAAGGGAAGGTAAATGCAAAACCAATTACTTATCATCTAGTAATGTAAGTAATATTCAAATGAGACATTTCAAACCTTATATATTATTCATAATATTTACATTTTTCATTTAATGCCACTGGAATGCAACTCTAGATGTCTTTTATATTTCCTTCTGATTAGAAGCAATTTTCTCTTTTAAGAAAGTAATTTAATCAAATAAAAACTTAGATTCAGCTTTTCTATTGCATTTAAATAAGAAAAAGATTTCAAACAGTGAAATACAATACTATGACAGAGCAAATCCTCAGTCTTAGGCACATAGTTCTTTCAAACTGAAGTATTCTCTGGGCAGCCTGGTCTGGTGGTTGGCAACCCTGCACATAGCAGGGGGATTGAAACTAGATGATCACTGTGGTCCTTTTCAACCCAGGCCATTCTGTGATTCTGTGATTCTAAGTTTAGGTCTATGCTCTACTTGCAGTTGCTATCTTATTTAACATTAAAGAGTAAGCAAAATATCAATAGTAGTTTCTTCAGTAGTTTGATAGTTATAAAAACTCCCTTCCTATACACACAAATTTAATTTCTAAAATTGTCTGCTATCCTATTTACACTGTTTACAATAGAAATTTCCCAAATCTTTCTCAAACAACAGCAGAATGGAAGAGCATTTTAATGCAGACTATCTTAAGTAAGGCCAGTTTCCTGGGCAGTATTAGTTTGTAATTTCTAATTTTAAGCACACTGGAGTTTCAAAGTGGTGCTGAAAAGGTCAAATGAAATTTTGAGCAGAAAGCAGTACTTCCTAAGCTGAATCTGGATGCTGTCCAAACATTTCCTGGTTTAACTTTCTAATCCCCTCTTCCTGGAAAGCATCAATATTACATACAAAGCTTGGATTCAATAGAATTTTGCAAAATTTTGTATGTTGGTCTTTATATATTGGTCTTCCAGGTCTCTGTTCCAGCATTATACCTAGCAGAATTAATAAGCTACCGTAGTGGCTAAACATAGCAATCTACCACCATGACCTACTCCATGTATGGGGTCTAATTTTGTTTTATTAGCATTTGTTCATACTGTTGCAGCCTTGTTCTAAGTAAAATCCTCAAAATACAAGCTAAAATAAGTGAAGCAGAATATAAAGTTTTAGCTTGATTGCAGTTACCGCATTATAAATGTGGTGTCCAAATTCCACAACTCTAACTTCTCCACCTAGAGTTCATGCAACTACAGGTATCTGAGCAAGCCACAAAATAACCCCCATGTACAGACTGTGCTGGAAAGAAACTCAGATCTGCGTTCTCACAGTTATGTCAACCAGAGAGTGCCTCCTTTTAGAGGTTTCTTCCAATGTCTACTGCATTTTTCTAATCTTCTGTAAGGAGGATTAAAACACCTCTCAGCAACTTGAGAGCAATTCAGCAAGCATT